>NC_045434.1:13354605-13422895 GCF_002776525.5 Piliocolobus tephrosceles
AAAAAAAAAAAAAAAAAAAAAAAAAAGAAAAATGAGAAAAATACTTAAAGGTAGAAAGATAAAATTATTGCTGGCCGGGCGTGGTGGCTCCCACCTATAATCCCAGCGCTTTGGGAAGCCAAGGTGGGCGGATCACCTGAGATCGGGAGTTCGAGACCAGCCTGACTAACATGGAGAAACCCCGTCTCTGCTAAAAAAATACAAAATTAGCCAGGCATGGAGGCACATGCCTATAATCCCAGCTACTCGGGAGTCTGAGGCAGGAGAATCGCTTGAACCTGGGAGGCAGAGGTTGCGGTGCCAAGATTGTGGTGTTGCACTCCAGCCCGGGCACCAAGAATGAAACTCCGTCTCAAAAACAAAAAAAAAAGAAAAGGAAAAAGAAAGATAAAATCATTAATATTATAGTGTGTTCTCTTTTAGTCTTTTAAAAATGTCTCCATACATTTAAAAAAAGTTTAGTCCTGCTTAAGTAGTTTTTAATAGTAGGTTCTCTGTTACGTTTAACTTTTCTTAGTGATGTTAATATTTTATAGAGAATCTTAACGTAATTATCTAATTGATCCTTTTCACTCTCAAGTTTCTAAGTCATGTCATAAATATGGGATTGATTTTTTGAAAGTAAGGGTACACCTTGAAATTAACATGCCGTAAACTGGTTGAGTGTGTTGGATTTCCTTGTTTAGTAACAAACAACTGAGTGAAACAATCTAGACTAATTGGTGTGGAATTTAAAATACATGAATATTTTGTATAGTATATCAATGTTGATTGAATTTTCTCTGCTCATTTCCAACTTGGCTTTCTGTAGTCAAAGAGTTGCACATTTAGTTAGAGAATAATTTTTTCTATGTTGCGGATCACCAGCTGCGTTAATGGGAACACAAAAGTAAAAGAGACGCTGTAAAACTTCAGTTGTAAAACTCTTAAATAAGCCACAATGGTTCTAGTTCGTGTTAACAGTTATAGAGAACTGAAAATAAACTAAATTATGCTAAATATATTATTTGAAATAAAAAATGTGTTACATTTTAAAAATATTTTCTCCGAACAAATTAAATCCTCTTTAGGAGGGAATGAGTTAGGGGTTGAAAAAACCTGGTAAAAGGCTTTCACAGATAAATAGGTTCAATCCTACTTTTTGCCATCGTTCAGTTGCTTTTTTCACACTTTATTCCTTTATTTTCCAAACATAAGTTGAATATCCACTATGTGCCAAATACTGTACTTGTCACCAAAGATACTAAGAAGTGGTCCTTATTAGAGAATTCTTAGTCCCAGGCATGACAGTTAACCCCAGCAAGATTGACAGTCTGTTGATCCTACCACCCTTTACGTCTCCACCCGACTTAATGCACTCAATCTTCCCTTAATATTGCTTACATTCGCTGGCATTTATTATTATAATCACTTCTTTTGACTCCAGCTCTTATTTTTCTCTCCTTTTGCTTTATAGTACTCATCTGACAAAACCACAAGAACCTTGATTAAATCTAACCCTCCTGCTCCTTGCCTGCACCTGTGTAGCTGATCCTGGTTGGAGTAAAGCAGGCAACCACAATGACTGTTCTTATTTTAAATTCGTAACTCTGAACCTCAAGTGGGTCCTTAGTTCTTTATGTCCTTCTTCCATTCACTCTCCTAGTTTCTTAGACGACTATTTCATACTGCTGCTTATGTCTTCACATCCCCAACATCTCTTCCCTATCCTCATTTTCAGCTGGTGACCTTGCCTTGCACCTGCTGAGAGATAGAAACAAGAAAAACATTTCTACACACTTCATTAGATCTGCCTATCTAACTGCATTTGCTGCCACATTCTCTGTGTTTTCATCTTTAGCTATAGATACACAATCATGCTACTGTCTGAAGCCAGTCGTCATAACCATCCCTTCTTGCCTGATTGAAGACATGGCCCATTTTCTTGTTCTGTTCTAAGTCATTCCCACTACTTACAGATTTGTGGTTATTTGTCCTATCTCAAGGAAAATCTTTTCTGGAGCCTGAGTTCTACTGTGACATTTCTTTGCTCTGTTTTCATTCAGCAGAACTGTTTGAAAGTTACCTACACTTGTTATTCAGTTTCTCTCCTTATTCTGTGTAAACCCACTCTCATCAACCTTTTTGTTCATTGTGTCTCCACAACTGTTCTTACCAGGAACACTGGTGACCCTTTGTAGATAAATTCCTCCTGCTTTTCTTGCCCTCTTACGTGCCTTATCAGTGGCATAACAGTCAGTTGATCACTCCTTCCATGATATGCTTTGCTTGGGCTCCAGCTGCTCCAGCTACAACCGTTTTTCTTGTTTATTTTCCTTTTCTTTCTTTCTTTCTCAAAATTGAGAAACCACTCCTCAATTATCTTTTGTCTTTTCCTCATCTTTGTGTGTTTTCTCCCTTCTAATTGTTCCCCTGTTTCTTTCTGATACCCGTTTAACATTTTTTTTTGTTTCTGTTCCTATTTTTCCAATCCTAACTTGAGTCACAATTCTGATACTGAATTTTTCTGAATTATTTTTCTGAGCCAGAGGAATTTGATCTCCGGGAATATAACTTTCACCTAGGACTCCGGGTAAATTCTTTCCCTTCAACTCTCCTCCCCCTCTTTTTCTTTTTTTCTTCATCATTCAAGCTTTCTACATCAGGACTACATTATGTATTATTACAAAACTGAACCTAATTTTAAAATATGAAAAAAATTTCTGTTTCATATCTATTCTCCTAATATCATTTACCACATCTAGAAAAGTATTCATTTGGCATATGGTAAGTACTAAATGAATGTTGATCTAAATTGGACCTCCCGACAACAAGATGGAAGTAGAGCAGAAGTTAAAATTCAAAAGCCACTGGCTCACTGGTTTTTTAAAGCGATACCTATAATAGGGGATTGGGATAGATATGGCTTGACCCTCTCACTGGAGCTGCTTCTCACCTCATTTATATATAAGTCTGTGTTTCACTTTCTAAGGAACTGTCAGACTTTTCCACAGAGACGACACCGTTTTATATTCTCACCAGCAATGTGTTAGGGTTCCAGTTTCTCTGCAGCCTTGCCAACACTTGTTATTCTCTATTTAAAAAAATTTGGAGGTTATAGCCATTCTAGAGAGTGTGAAGTAGTATCTCACTGTGCTTTGATTTGTGTTTGCCTAATGACTAGAGTTGAAGATTTTTCTTGTACTTATTAGCCATTTGTATATATTCTTTAGAGGAACGTCCCTTCAAGTTTTTGCCATTTTTGAATTGGTCAGTTGTTTTGTTGTCATTGAATTGTAATTCTTCATATATTCTGGATGTTATTCCCTTACCAGATACGTGATTTGCAAATGTTTCTTTTGTTGCCTCTGCTTTTGATGTTATTTCCAAAGAAACATTGCCAAATCCAGTGTTCTGAAGATCTTCCTGTATGTTTTCTTCTAAGAACTTTATAGTTTTAGCTGTAATGTTTACATCTTTGATCTAATTTGAGTTCATATTTGTATATAATATATGTGACCTCTTTGGGTTGCATAAAGAGCCTATCTCTTAGCAAACAAAATGAAGTCGAGACTGAGAGACTGGAATGAATTTGATTGGAAATAATACTTTTCTGTGACTTTTTAGCTATTCTTAGTCTCCTTTTGTCCTTAAAAAATTTTTAATGTCACTTTTCAACTTAATTGCTTTGTTCTTTCCTGCTCTAAAATGTTTTGTGTCCTTTATTTTTTTTTTCTTTTTTTCTTTTACTTCCGTGTAATCTGATCCCTGCTATACTTCAGTTGTGTATGCCATTGGATTTGGGAATATTGAAACAGAGTACAGAGTTGTTCTACTCATCTTCTTTGAAATAATTGTCCTGGTAATGTTAGAAAGCAAGGTACCCTAGGAAATTGTCTGCCTTGTTTCTATAGTACAGAAGTCAGAGGCCTATAAAATGACCATTTGACAGTGGTTTCCATTATCTGTAAATTTGTATTAAAAGAGAGTGACTTTTGAAAGTTAACCATAGTTTTTGAGTACAAATGAACATAAACATTTCCTTCATGAAAAAAAAATGATCATTCAGTTATGTGTTGTACTCAAATGGGCTTTAATTTTTCTTTGTGTATTCATCTTAGAGTGTTTACTAAACTTGGACCTGTTTCATTGAGTAGTTTTGTAGATTGGCAGGTACATTGGTATTTTTGTCTAAGTATGCACAAATAACTAATTCCATACATTTATCAAATATTAACAGAATATACTTTTGGGGAATTTAAAAAACTTAGCATCTGCATTATAATATGCAATTAATGCCACAGTTAACCATTTGCAGTTGTCTTTGTAAGCTTTGGTAAAATGCTGTATTTGTGTTCTTATTATTACATATTACCTCTGCCTAAAGACCTATACTTCAGTTTCATTTTATAGAGTTATATTGCTTGGGAAAACCTATTGATATAATTACTATACCATTCCGTTGAGCTGTTTATGTCAACTCTTAAATATGACTGTGCTATAATTTTAATTCATGGTTCTATCATTCTGCTGTTATATTCTTAAGTATGAGGAATACCATTCCTGTCTCTCTGATGTAGATTTAAGTGTTATATGAAGTAGGAATATGAAATGTTTGTATCATACTTAGGAATTTTATTTTGTTTTTATTTTATTTTATTTTTTAATATAATTTAATTTAATTTTTTAAATTTTATTTTGAGGCAGAGTCTCGTTCTGTTGCTCAGGCTAGAGTGCAGTGGCACGATCTTGGTCCACTGCAACCTCTGCCTTCTGGGTTCAAGTAATTCTCCTGCCTCAGCCTCCCGAGTAGCAGGGACTACAGGCGTGTGCCACCATGCCCAGCTAATTTTTGTATTTTTTAGGAGAGATGAGGTTTCACCATGCTGGTCAGGCTGGTCTTGAAATCCTGACCTCATAATCCGCCTGCCTCGGCCTCCCAAAATGTTAGGATTACAGGTGTGAGCCACTGCACCTGGCAGGAATTTTATTTTTGAATAATATACTACTTTTTTGTTCCATTTTATTATAGGTACATTATTAAAAATATTAATTGTGATCAGTTGTTATTTTCATAAGTCTTGTTTTAGATATTCAGATTAAAATACATATAAATTGAGATTATATAAAATTCATACAGTAGGTAAATATTGATAAAATTGCTTATGAAATTTATAATTAATAACAACACTGCTTTTTATCTTGACTTGGTGTTTTTTTCTATTATTTTGTCATACTTTTATTTAATTCAGGAGGGGAAATCCCTTTCCTTACTAAAACAGCACAAATTTCCACTTTAGATGTGAGGTTCTTAAAAACTAAATAAATTGGCCGGGTGTGGTGGCTTATGCCTGTAATCCCGGCACTTTGGGAGGCCAAAGCTGGTGGATCATGAAGTTGGGAGATCAAGACCATCCTGGCTAACACGATGAAACCCCGTCTCTACTAAAAGTACAAAAACTTAGCCGGGCATGGTGGCAGTTGCCTGTAGTCCCAGCTGCTCGGGAGGCTGAGGCAGGAGAATGGCGTGAACCCGGGAGGCGGAGCTTGCAGTGAGCTGAGATCTTGCCACTGCACTCCAGGCTGGGTGACAGAGCGAGACTCGGTCTCAATTTAAAACAAAACAAAACAAAACAAAAAAACTAAATAAGTTAATTATATGACATACATTAACTTTTTTGATTATAGAGAGGCAAGATATAAAATACATATGGTGCAACAATTATTAAATGAATCTATTCATTATAGAAAACAATATAGTTGATTTTAACATTTACTTCGTGATTGGTTATTAGATTTTTATCTTATAATCTATACATATTTCAAAGAGTGAGGTTTTAAGTATTAATTTGATTTTACTTAAGTTATTTTTAAAATACTTTTATTCTGCATGCTATATATTTTTAAATCTCTAAGACTGTGCTTTTTAGGTGTATATTAACTATATGCTGATAATATTTATTTTAAAATTGGGTTTAAGAAGAACCAAAAGCTGAACTGATGTGGGCATATTAACCATTTTGGTAGTATATCTGATCGATTAACGTTCTTTTCTGTTTTTATTATTACAGAATGATTTCTTACATAATTTGCCAGTGCATCCATACAAAAGCCATAAAGTTTTCTTTTTAGAAATCGTATTTTTCTGTGGTGAGAGCAAGTATGCTATGGTCTCTGAATGGTATCTTTTAGCTTTGTATGAATATTTTTAAACATTTGAAAAATCAAATACTTGTATGGTGGGCTTCTTTCAGAAAGTTTCAGGTTTGTATACACAATTTGTCATTACTGTTTAGTGTTGTCTTCTTTTGTTGAATTGTAAGCTCCTCGCAGACGAGCTGTTTGTTGATTCATTGCTGAGTACCCAGTGCCTAGTGCAGACTCTGTTATTACATAATAGGTACCTAAGAGGTGTTTGTCAGATGAATACGTCCACATGTGTACTTACAGTCTTGGAGTCTCATATAATTTTTCATTCTACGGCCAGGCATGGTGGCTCATGCCTGTAATCACAGCACTTTAAGAGGCTGAGGAGGGGGGCAGGTCACCTAAGGTCAGGAGTTCAAGACCCGCCTGGCCAACATGGCAAAACCCAGTGTCTACTAAAAATACAAAAATTAGCCAGATGTGGTGGCACACACCTGTAATCCCAGCTGCTCGGGAGGCTGAGGCAGGAGAATCACTTGAACCTGAGAGGCGGAGGTTGCAGTGAGCTGAGATCGCACCATTGCACTCCAGCCAGGGTGACAGAGCAAGACTCCATCTCAAGAAAAAAATAAAAATAAAAATAAAAATTTCATTCTACTTCATTTTATGTAGGTCAGGGAACATATTAGATCTTCAGAAGTTAAATGAGTTCATCATGCATATGTTCTTTTATGTTTGTTTTGTTAGTTGAATGTTAAGTGATCTCAATGAAATACTCTCAGACAAGTCATATATATACCTTGGAAATATTTTCCTTAGTACTTTAGATAAATATTCAATGAGATACTTGTTTAGATTCCATCTGTAGAATTAATTATATTGACTGTATTGATAACTGAATTGAAAAAGTATAGGCTAATCACTGTCTTAATTTTCTAACTCAGTATTTTTAAAAAATATTTGTTTCAATACTTGTTGTTTGTTTCAGTATTTCTTTTTTTTGTTTTGTTTTTTGTTTTTGAGACAGAGTCTCGCTCTGCCGCCCAGGCTGGAGTGCAGTGGCCGGATCTCAGCTCACTGCAAGCTCCACCTCCCAGGTTTACGCCATTCTCCTGCCTCAGCCTCCCGAGTAGCTGGGACTACAGGCACCCGCCACATCGCCCGGCTAGTTTTTTGTATTTTTTAGTAGAGACAGGGTTTCACCGTGTTAGCCAGGATGGTCTCGATCTCCTGACCTCGTGATCCGCCCGTCTCGGCCTCCCAAAGTGCTGGGATTACAGGCTTGAGCCACCGCGCCCGGCCTCAGTATTTCTTTTTAAATGGAAGCTTTTAGTAATGCTCTTTCCCTTGTGCCCTGCAAAATTAATTTATTTCCTGTTGTGAAAAGGCCAATTATGATCTTGTAATCGTAATTCCTAAAGGTTAAGACCAGTTAAAGCCAGGATAGATAAACTATCCTGGACTGTATATATATGTGTATATTATGTATATATATAAAATACAACCCGGTCTACCTCAATTTTCTCATTTTCAGAAAACTGCATTGCTTGAATCTAAAATTGCTAGACAATGTTTTTTATTTTATTTTGCGTATGTTTTTGGGACAGTGTCTCGCCCTGTTGCCCAGGCCGTAGTGCAGTAGTGCAATCTTGGCTCACTGCAACCTCTGCCTTCTGGATTCTAGTGATTTCCTGCCTCAGCCTCCCGAGGAGCTGGGATTACAGGCATGCGCCACCATGCCCAGCTGATTTTTGTATTTTTAGTAGAGGTGGGGTTTTGCCATGTTGGCCAGGCTGGTCTGGAAGCATTTTCAAACCAAAAGGTTTGTATTTAACTTACTTACTAAGATTATTGTCTTCTGCCAGACACGGTGGCTCACACCTACAATCCCAGCACTTTGGGAGGCCAAGGTGGGCGAATCACTAGAGCCCAGGAGTTTGAGACCAGCCTGAGAAACATAGTGACACCCTCTTTCTACAAAATACAAAAAAATTATCCAGGTGTGGGGGTGCATGCCTGGAGTCCCAACTATTCAGGAGTCTGAAGTGGGACAATTGATACTGGTAGGTCAAGGCTGCAGTGAGCCAGGATGGCACTACTGCACTCCAGCCTGGGCAACGGAGACTCTATATGAAGAAGAAGAAGAAAAAAAAAGATTCTCATATTCCTTAAGAATGTACTTTCAGGGATGAGTAGATATCTTACTTGACATGGTACCCCAAGGAGAAATTAAGAAATATTTTATGGCCTTCTATATCTTAGCTGCAGTTTCACTCTTTGCCACTTCCTTTACAGTTATTTTATTTTATTTTGTTTTATTTGAGATTGAGCCTTGCTGTGTTGCCCAGGCTGGAGTGCAGTGGTGTGATCTTGGCTCACTGCCACCTCTGCCTCCCAGGTTCAAGTGATTCTCCTGCCTCAGCCTCCCAAGTAGCTGGGACTACAGGTGCCTGCCACCACATCCGGCTTTTTTTTTTTTGTATTTTTCTTAGAGATGGGGTTTCACTATGTTGGCCAGTCTGGTCTTGAACTCCTGATCTTGTGATCTGCCCTCCTCGGCCTCCCAAAGTGCTAGGATTACAGGCATAAGCCACTGGGTCTGGCCTATTTTAATTTTTTATGAAATTCAGGATATGTGAACTTGAGCTAAAATTTCCTATTTTCTATCTGCATTGACTATTATCTATTATGTCTAAGGTAAATTTGGTGTTGTCTCTTTTTGATATATACTACATATACTGTATTTTTAAAAGTCTAAATTTATAAAGAAGAAAGGATTAACTGTAACTTTTTGTTGTAGTTCTGAAGTAAGCTTTCTTCTTTCAAGCCTGTGCTTCCTTGGTAAGGAATGAGAAATCTTACACACTAATATTACTTTCTTAAATTAATTGGCACCAGTAATTATGCCAGTTTAGTTCTTTCTTAAATAATTGTAATGTCTGTAGGAAATGTGGGGTTTTCATGTAGAGTTTTTCCCCACATGAATTTTTTTTTTATTTTTTGAGATGAGTCTTGCTCTGTCACCCAGGCTAGAGTGCCATAGCGCACGCGATATCAGCTCACTGCAACCTCTGCCTCTCGGATTCGAGCTATTCTCCTGCCTCAGTGTCCCAAGTAGCTGGGACTACAGGTGCCCGCTACCACGGCTGGCTGATTTTTGTATTTTTAGTAGAGATACGGTTTCACCATGTTGGCCAGGCTGGTCTTGAACTCCTGGCCTCATGATCTGCCTGCCTCAGCCTCCCAAAATGCTGGGATTACAGGCATGAGCCACTGCACCCGGCCTAATTTTTATCTTTTTGTTACAGATGAAGTTTCACCACGTTGGCCAGGCTGGTCTCGAACTCCTGGCCTCAGGTGATCTGCCTGTCTGGGCCTCCCATAGTTCTGGAATTACAGGTGTGAGCCGCCATGCCTGGCCTCCCCACATGAATTTGTGTGTATGTGTATGTGTGTGTGTGTGTGTTTTTCCCTATTCTTTGAAAACATCCTGTAGAGAAAATGGAAGGAACGCTTGGGTAATATCTAATGGGTAATTACATATACAGAAGGAACATTTCTTATTTTTAAAAACAATGATCTGTTATAGTTATTTAATCTTTTGACCATCTTTGTATTTCTTGTAAGATCTGTCAGACAACTAAAGTGCTATTTAAAATCTCACTAGGTTTTGAAATTCTTGTCTGCCAATATGTTTGTGTCAGTAGTCTCAGCTTGTATTTGGTAAGGACATTTGTAATTTGAAAAAGCTTCCTCAACCAAAATTCTCACATGTTATTTTCACCTTTTCTTCCTCTTTATGTCACTGGTTTCTCACTCTTCATGAAGCTTAGTCTGAATAGGGCCTGGAATGCCCCCTACCGTTATTTTCGCGTTAGATTCTTTTAAAGGGCAGTCCATTTCCTTCTGACTTCTCTAATTCTCCACAGGAGTGCTTTTTGGCAAGCACTCTAATTCACTTTCATTGTTGGAATTTCTTAACTTGTGAAATGAAGTCCCTGATAAATTTTTAAGATATACTCTAGTTCTAAAACTTACTAGTTTTGATGACAGTAACAATACTGTGTAACTGTATTTTATACAAAAAGCATAACTGGCCAGGTTAAAAAAATGCAAAAGCTTACTGTCTAAACAAGGGAATACCTGAATAAACAAATAAAAGCACTGAGAAAGTAGAATAGAAAGAAGTCAAATAACAGAAGAGTCATAATATTAGCTAATACTTACATATCTGTAAGTTAGATCTATAAATATATTATACATTATGTTTGCTGTTAGATTACATTATTACTCTATAGTAAGTTTTCAAGGAATTTCTTAAAACTCTACAGAATATTCCATGAGAATTTTTTGGTTTTGTTTCTTGAGATTGAGTCTTGCTCTCTTACCCAGGCTGGAGTGCAATGGCACGATCTCAGCTTACTGCAACCCCCACCTCCCAGGTTCAAGCAATTATCCAGCCTCAGCTTCCTGAGTAGTTAGGATTACAGGAGTGCGCCATCATGCCTGGCTAATTTTTGTGTTTTTGTAGAGACGGGGTTTCACCATGTTGGCCAGGCTGGTCTCGAACTCCTGACCTCAGGTGATCTGCCCACCTCAGCCTTCCAAAGTGTTGGGATTACAGGCGTGAGCCACTGTGCCCAGCCCCATGAGAATTTTAAAACAAAATTTTTCCAGAATAGTAAGGCCATACTCTTTATTAGAACTATGTATGTAGTTTGTTTCATCTAATTTAATAATTTATTTTCTTGTGTGTGTCCTGCCTGCTCCAACACACATTTGACACCTAAAGTCACTACTCAACATTTTCTGACATCCAGTCCTCTTGTACCATCCTTTTTTTATAATTGAGTAGAAGAAAACATCATTACTATGTAGGATTTATGGAGCTTAGGCAGTGGGCCCCAGCCTGTACCATTCCAAGCATCCATCATTTTATTATTTATGTATATGTTCTTGCCACCTTGTTCTTAAGAGAATTTAAAGAACATACATTATCTCTGAGTAATAAAGGAATCTTCCTTTATCACGGTGTAATGCCTTACCCATGAGGCAGTAACTGTTTTTCCTTGTTTGATGTGTTGGGTGTTGCAGGTAAAATATACAAATGTACAATATCATGTATGTATTCTTAAATTGAAAACTATTTTACCCTACTTCAAAATATAATTGATAACAAAATCCAGGTTGAATTGAGTCAGTTTTTTATTGATAGTAAAAAATGTCTGGTATAAAACTAGCTACAGAACAGATAGCCTTTGGTTAACAAAGGTAAAACATGATTATAACTTTGTTTAGCCCACATTAATGTTATGTGCAGCCATCATGAACTGACTTCAGTTTCTCTCATAAAAAATTAGAAAGCTTGTTTTGTTTTCTTTTAAAAACAAAGTTGCTATCTTGACTTCTTTCCATAGTTATTCGAATAGAGCAACTTCTAGGAGTTCATATTGAAATTTGCAGAGGGTGGAGGTGTTTTCGTTTCCCACCATGCCCCCAATTTTGGAAGGAAGTAAATTGCTTTCCTAAGCGTTATACAATTCTTGGTATTAATAGGAAAGGTAGAAGTACTGCTGCAAATATATAGATGGATGCTACGGTGCCAGGTGTAAGTACCAAAAGGAGTGTGTTTAGTAGAAGAACACTTGCTTTAAAGCTTTTCAATGTACTTATCATATATTTGTACTTACACCTGTATTTACCATATATTTCTATCAAAAAAACCCATATATGGTACGTAGCATTATTTTTTATTTTATTTTTAAATTGTAGTCTTATTTTATACAGAAGTAAAGTAAGCCTTGGACTGAGAATGAGTTGATCAGGACCACATAACTAATAAGCAGGAATTACATTAAGTCTGTCCTAAAGCTCATTCCATTCCCTCTTATTCTTATTACGGCCCTCAGCATCTTCCAGCATATAAACAGAACCCCTTGCATGGGGATGAATCCTCAGCTTTTCTGGCTTTTACTGGCTACAAGCCAGTAGTTTGTACCAGCGGAATAACCGCCCAGGAGTTTGCTACAGATACTTTCCAGGCCTGTGCTAGAGTAAGAATATAATTTATTAGTCAGTTTACTTCTTGATTTGGGGACTTTGTTACTTCCTTTTAATACCTCTAACAATGAGGACATTTTAATTTAAAAGCTCATTTTCAGGTGTCCATGTTCTGGAGTTAAAAAATATCAGTGAGTTTTCTGTTTTCTGTGAGTAATGTGTGTAACTTTGAACACAAGAAGAGAATGTCAATTCATTTTTAATGTTTACTTCTTCTAGCTGTCATACTTCTTGAATGAATGAGGGATGAAGAAACTGTCATTCTTTTTTTTTTTTTTTTTTTTTTATAAAAAAAGTTTTATTGCAGTTAATAGTAACTTGCACCCTATGAAATTTCGAAGACTATCAGCATTGAATCAAGAGGCCATCACAACTGTTGACTCAGCTGTCTGTACATGTAGGAAGCATTTCACAATACTGAAAAACTTTGCAGAGTAATGTTTTTGTAGTATTTTATGAGCAAGCATTTTTTTTTTTCTAGTTGATTTTGCATTATCTATACGTTACAATGCGGTGCTTTTTTTTTTTTTTTTTGAGATGGAGTCTCGCTCTGTCCCTCAGGCTGGAGTGCAGTGGCATGATCTCTGCTCACTGCAAGTTCCACCTCCGGGGTTCACGCGATTCTCCTGCCTCAGCCTCCCGAGTAGCTGGGACTACAGGTGCCCACCACCACGCTTGGCTAATTTTTTGTATTTTTAGTAGAGACGGGATTTTACCATGTTAGCCAGGATGGTCTCAATCTCCTGACTTCATGATCTGCCCGCCTCGGACTCCCAAAAGTGCTGGGATTACAGGCATGAACTACTGCTCCCGGCCATAATACAGTGCTTTTCTATTACACAATGCCATTTAAAACTGAAGCTATTACCTTAGCTTTCTGATGTGTGTAGAGAAAAATTGCCTACCTGCTGCTTAAGAACAAAACAAAACAAAATGTAGAAAATACTGTGATTTATCTTAATACTTACTGTAGAGATTCAGTTTCTCTTTGTTGTAGCTGAGTAAGCAGTGCTAGTTGAGGAATCATGAGATCACGCTCTCTAGTCTTGGCTCTGCCAGTAGCTAACTTTATGTCCATGGGCAAGTTATTACATCTTCTCTTTGTGCCTTGGTAGCTTGCTCTTCAAACCAGGAAGCTGAGATGATTTCCAAGGTTCTTTCCCTTCTAAAATGTCATGATTCTATGAATTTCTCTTTAATATGGCATAGGTTATTTCTGTGGTGTATATTGTACATATTTATATTAATTTCCTTTTATTTTAGATATGATGAATGGATTAAAGCAGATAAAATAGTAAGACCCGCTGATAAAAATGTGCCAAAGATAAAACATCGGAAGAAAATAAAGGTAAGTGCTTGGTTTTACTACACACTATTAGCTCTTTAAAAGAAGTTTTCCTGCAAATGATTCAATTAAATACATGTTAGTGTTACACTTTATTGAAATAGCACATTTTTCAAGTGCTAGATTTGTATATAATTAATTTTGTCAGGTTAGGGAAAGCATTTTAAAAACAGTACTGAATGATCTTTGAGACTTTTTCAGTTGCAACATTATATAAAGACACTCAGCCAGATTTTATTTATCCATTTTTGCCATTTCCTTCCCATCTGGTTCCCAACCAGGAGCCATAAGGCAGTGTGGCTTGAAGACATAGGTTATTATTATAGCTGTAAACCATTCCGAGGAAGAAAAGGCTATCTGGCAACTCCTTTTTCTCATCTTTATCTGATTATAGTTAGTGGCTTAGAATATTTTCACAAGATTTTGTTTGTTTGTTTGTTTGAGACAGAGTCTTGCTCTGTCGCCCCGGCTGGAGTACAGTGGTGCAATCTCGGCTCACTGCAACCTCCACCTCCCAGTTCAAGCAATTCTCATGCCTCAGCCTCCCGAGTAGCTGGGATTATAGACACACACCACCACACCTGGCTAATTTTTGTATTTTTAGTAGAGATGGGGTTTCACCATATTGGCCAGGCTGGTCTCAAACTATTGACCTTAGGTGATCCACCTGCCTCGGCCTCCCAAAATGCCAGGATTACAGGCGTGAGCTGCCGCGCCCAGCCCCACGGGATCCTGTTAACCACACAAATGCCATGGGGATTTACTTAGGAGCTCATATGGAAAATTAATGTCACTTTTATGTATGATAGAATTATTCATTCTAAGACTAAATTTTCCTAGAAGTTAGATTAGACTAGGTTTTAGAATTTTCTAAATCTTCTTAATGGGTGTTACATACTTTGAATAGTACATGTTGTTGAGGTGCTTAATAGTTATTTTGAAATTCAGTCTTCATATTCAAAGTGAGATGCTTTTAATATTTACTTTTCTGCTAAATGTTTCTTTAGTGGCCCCAAATAATGAAAGCTTCCCCTCTACAGGGGTCATTCTTTTTTCACTATAAAATTGGGTCTCTGTTTTAAAATTTTCAGTGTAGCAACCCAGTAGTTACAACTCAAGACTTCTCCAACCCCTTTTTCATTTCCCTTCTTTACACAAAGGTGTGAAAATTATGCCGCATTTAGCATTGTTTTTAGGTACTGAAAGAGTTCTGTTGGGGGTAGGGGGACTAAAAATACCAAAGTCTTTACACAAAGCAAGTTTTAGAGTAGCATTTGTAAGGTGGAGGATAAGGGTGGGGAAGATAGGGTGGAGGATAGTGGTGGGAAAACTAATAGATTACTTAAGGAGTTCTTTCTAGGTATTTGCCTCTCTTCAGTTCTTGGCCCCTCCTCCTGCATATTAAAACTCCTGGTCATGAGGGAAGAGGCATGTGAATTTTGAAAAGGCTTCCTAGGTAATATTTTGATAATGTACATCCCCCCATCACTGTATTTCATCTTACTCTAAGAGCCACTATTGTTGAGGCTGCCCTCTGATACACATTGAAAGCCGTATTTGAACTTGAACTCGGGCAGACTATTTCTGTCTTCAGCATGCATGGTAGATTATGTCTTTTGGGATAAATTATGAAGTGGTGAAAAGGCCGGCAATAGCAGGAAAATTGGAACAACACTAATCATTTATTGGCTGTGGTAGTCTACTTTTACATATATGCCTTTTCAGTGTGTTCTGAGAATGAATCTCAGATCCCTAAGGCAGTGGATCTCACTCTTGAACACATTTCAGAATCACTTGGAGGACTACTTAAAACTCAGATTGCTTGGCCTCATTCTGGGCATTTGTGATTCAGTAGATCTGAGGTTGTTTCAAGGAGTTTGCATTTCTTCTTTTTTGTTTTGTTTTGTTTTTGTTTTTGTTTTTTTTTGAGACGGAGTCTTGCTCCGTCGCCCAGGCGGGAGTGCAGTGGCCGGATCTCAGCTCACTGCAAGCTCCGCCTCCCGGCTTCACGCCATTCTCCTGCCTCAGCCTCCCGAGTAGCTGGGACCACAGGCGCCCGCCACCTCGCCCAGCTAATTTTTTGTATTTTTAGTAGAGATGGGGTTTCACTGTGTTAGCCAGGATGGTCTCGATCTCCTGACCTCGTGATCCGCCCATCTCACCAAAGTGCTGGGATTACAGGCTTGAGCCACCGCGCCCGGCCAGGAGTTTGCATTTCTAACAAGTTCGCAAGAGATGCTAATATAATTGGGCCAGAGACCACACTTGGAGAACCACTACCCTTAGGCATCTATTATATGTAAGGAATTAACTTATCTTCTCTGCATCTGGAATGATACTAGATATGTATCCTCCTTAGGAGAATTACTCTCACTCAAAATTTATAGTGTTTACTGCTAACTCAAGCTTCAGAGAACTTATTTTTCCTATAAATCAAAATAATTTTTAAGAGTAGTTTCCAGGAAATGTATCTGCCTCTGCTCATCTATTTGTAAACAAATAATTTGAGAAAATTTCTCATCTTTTCTCAAAACATTAATATGTCACTGAGGTAGGAAGGTTGCCCCTGACTTTTCTTTACAAAAGTACTTGGAATTTTGTCATTCCTAACCCACATATAATGAGATTTTGAAATGACCAGGTTGCAATTGTTTCTTTTTTTAGTTAGTATTTAATTTAAACATATTGTGATTTTAATTCTGAAGAGTAAGTTGTAGGTTTGCTAGTCCTAATCACCTATCTGATTGCTAATTTGAGTCCTATTATTAAAGTATAAATACAAAACCTTGTGATCATCCTGTGTAGTATTTTCTTAAGTAGCTTTAAAAATCTTTGGCTGTTTTGAGGGGCTTCTTGTATTCTTTCTTTTTATGTTAAATATTTAACAACATATTCTATAACAGTGAGTTAAAAGCCGGTATTAACATTGTTTCTAATAAGTGCCTTATGATAAATTATGACATACTTTTTTTTCTTAACCTAGAATAAATTAGACAAAGAAAAAGACAAAGATGAAAAATACTCTCCAAAAAACTGTAAACTTCGGCGCTTGTCCAAGCCACCATTTCAGACAAATCCATCTCCTGAAATGGTATCCAAACTGGATCTCACTGATGCCAAAAACTCTGATACTGCTCATATTAAATCCATAGAAATTACTTCGATCCTTAATGGACTTCAAGGTAAACATAACAATCGTTCTGTTGCATGCAGGTATTTGATTGTAGTTTATATGAGTCAAATTCTATAAAGGTAATTCAGTGACATTACCAACTACTATTTTTTCTACCAGAATTTTGTTTGCTCTCTCATTACAAGTTGAATCTCTCTCTTTTTTTTGGGGGGGACGGAGTCTCGCTCTGTCACCCAGGCTGGAGTGCAGTGGTGCGATCTCGGCTCACTGCAAGCCCCGTCTCCTGGGTTCACGCCATTCTCCTGCCTCAGCCTCCCGAGTAGCTGGTACTACAGATGCCCGCCACCACGCCCGGCTAATTTTTTGTAGAGACGGGATTTCACCGTGTTAACCAGGATGATCTTGATCTCCTGACCTCATGATCCGCCTGCCTTGGCCTCCCAAAGTGCTGGGATTACAGGCGTGAGCCACCATGCCCGGCATACAGGTTGAATATCTCTTTTTTTCTTTCTGAGACGGAGTCTTGCTCTGTCACCCAGGCTGGAGTGCTGTGGCCGGATCTCAGCTCACTGCAAGCTCCGCCTCCCGGGTTCACGCCATTCTCCTGCCTCAGCCTCCCAGTAGCTGGGACTACAGGCGCCGCCACCTCGCCCGGCTAGTTTTTTGTAGTTTTTAGTAGAGACGGGGTTTCACTGTGTTAGCCAGGATGGTCTCGATCTCCTGACCTCGTGATCTGCCCATCTCAGCCTCCCAAAGTGCTGGGATTACAGGCTTGAGCCACCGCGCCTGGCCTCAGGTTGAATATCTCTCAACTGAAATTCTTGGGACCAGAAATGTTTTGGATTTCAGATTTTTTTTTTGATTTTGGAATATTTGCATTCCACAAGCCAAATCCAAAAATTCGAAATCTGAAATGCTGCAATGAGTATTACCTTTGAGAATCACGTCAGCACTCAAAAAGTGTGAGATTTTGGAGTCTTTTCAGATTTTGAATTTGTGATGTTCAACCTGTACTTGACATAAAGTCAGCCATTGATTGAGGCCTCGAATTTTTTGTTACTAGTAGATCCAAGCACACCATAAAATTTTGGTTAACATTTAGTATTCAACTTTTAGCATTGTTACTTTAGTTTTTTAATCTTTTCTGTACCATTCTTTCTGTTGCAATGTAAAGCATAGTTTGTGTTATACAACATCAGACCATAAAAGTATACTGACAAGTTGTTGTAAAGAAAACCAAACTTTGTTTGTCCTGATTGTGACTGTTATGATCTGTTTCTTTGAGACAGGGTCTCACTCTTTAGCCTAGGTTGGAGTACAGTGGTACAATCTCAGCTAACTTCAGCCTTAACCTCCCAGACTCTAAAGATCCTCACACCTCAGCCTCCCAAGGAGCTAGGGCTGCAGGTGCATGCCACCATGCCCGGCTAATATTTATATTGTTTCTAGAGACGGGCTTTCGCCCTGTTGACCAGGCTCGTCTTGAGCTCCTAGGCTCAAGCAGTTGGCCTGTCTTAGCCCCCCAGAGTGCTAGCATTACAGGTAGCAGTGACTGCATCTGGACATGACCTTTTTTTTTTCTTTTTTGAGACAGAATCTCGCTCTGTCACCCAGGCTGGAGTGCAGTGGTGCGATCTCAGCTCACTGCAAGCTCTGCCTCCCGGGTTCACGCCATTCTCCTGCTTCAGCCTCCTGAGTAGCTGGGACTATAGGCCACCGCGCCCGACTAATATTTTGTATTTTTAGTAGAGACAGGGTTTCACTGTGTTAGCCAGACTGGTCTCGATCTCCTGACCTGGTGATCCGCCCGCCTTGGCCTCCCAAAGTGCTGGGATTACAGGCGTGAGCCTCCGCGCCTGGCCTGACGTGACCTCTTTTTTTTTTTTTTTTTGAGACGGAGTCTAGCTCTTCCCCCCGACTGGAGGGCGGGGGCGGGGCCCCGCCCCCCACCAGCTCCGCCTCCTGGGTTCCCGCCATTCTCCTGCCTCAGCCTCCCGAGTAGCTGGGACTACAGGCGCCCGCTACCTCTCCCGGCTAGTGTTTTGTATTTTTTAGTAGAGACGGGGTTTCACCGGGTTAGCCAGGATGGTCTCGATCTCCTGACCTCGTGATCCGCCCGTCTCGGCCTCCCAAAGTGCTGGGATTACAGGCTTGAGCCACCGCGCCCGGCTCATGACCTCTTTTATGATGAGATTTTTGCTTAGTATATAAGGCAGAATGAAGTATAGATAATGAAGGCAATGAGGATTAAAGGGGAACTTTATTAAATCTGACTGGCAGGGAAGGGGACATATCTGATCTATGAGATAAAAGAATGGATCTCCATAAAAATGTCTTAACATTTCTTATAACTTAAAAGATATTTCATTTTTACATACTTTGAATGTAATAGAAGCTAGTTTTTGTTTCTTATTGTAGATGTGTGTTTATATTAACTCATTATTTTATAAACCAAGTGCTGTACTATATTTTTATTTGTTTACTCACCACTGTACTAATGAGGGCAATATTTTAAAATTGCATTTTGCAATATATCCTACATGTGAATAGTACATGGAAAATACATGTATAGTTTAAAGAACAGTAATAATATGGGTACTAGTATGTCTCCACAGTAGCTGTCAAATACTATTTACTTAAACATGTAGTATGTCTCCTCCCAGAAGTAGTTATAGTCTGGACTTTTGTGTAATCCTTGCTTTACTTTTTTTCAGAATGGAATTATCTGTATTTATATTCCTAAGTAATTTTTATTTTGCTTCATTTTTTTAGGGTGGTTTTTTTGTTTTGTTTTGTTTTTGTTTTTGTTTTTGAGGCAGAGTCTCACTCTGTTGCCCAGGCTGGACTGCAGTGGTGCTATCACGACTCACTGCAGCCTTGACCTCCTGGGCCCAAGCAACCTTTCCTCCTCAGCCTCCTAAGTAGCTGGAACTACAGGTGTGTGCCACCATGCCAGGCTAATTTTTGTAGTTTTTGGAGAGATGGGGTTTCACCATGTTGCCCAGGCTTGTCTCAAACTCCTGGACTCAAGCAATCCAATCCACCTGCCTCAGCCTTCCAAAGTGTTAGGATTACAAGCGTGAGCCACTGCACCCAGCCTGTTTTTTAGTTTTTTAAAAACTGAGTAACAAGCATAAGCCTAGTTTTATAAGAAAGCGCAGTTGAAGACTTTCTGAGAATGTTACCTGAATAGAGATTCTAAGCCATACTCTGATTTCAGATTTAGCTTCTTTCTCTGAGAGTTTACAAAAGCCCCTCTAGAGAATTCAGTTGGACAGGTCATAAGCCAGTTCTAGTAAACACAGGGGTCCACTACAGTTAGAATATCTGACACATTTGGCGGGGCATGGTGGCTCACGCCTGTAATCCCAGCACTTTTGGGGGCCAAGGTGGGCAGATTACCTGAGGTCAGGAGTTTGAGACCAGCCTGGCCAACATGGTGAAACCCCTTCTCTCCAAAAAAAAAATAATAATAATAAAAAAATTAGCCGGGTGTGGTGGTGGGCGCCTGTAATCCCAGCTTCTCGGGAGGCTAAGGCAGGAAAATCGCTTGAACCTGGAAGGCAGAGGTTGCAGTGAGTCAAGATCACACCATTGCACTCCAGCCTGGGCAGCAAGAGCAAAACTCCATCTTAAAAAAAAAAAAAAGAATATCTGACACATTCACAGTGGATGTTATGTGGGAGTGTGCTCAGTCGTAGTAGCAGGCTACTCTGTATGTTCTCATTCTGGGCTTATGGTGATTTACCCCTGTTTTTCACAAGTAGGTCAGAATGTTTCTGCTGGATAAAGTGATGTCATTAGCTGATCTAGGTGGTGGCACATAAGACATGGAAGGGAGAGCTGGAATTTCATTGAAACAAGATAAATATAAATTTTATAAACAAGATAAATATAGATTTTAAAATCCAGTCTGGTTCACTCAGGCATTCAAAGACTACACAGTGGCAGCAGGTAGCTTAATGATAATAGCCTGCAGTATGACTTTCTTTGGAAATAGCACTGCTCTAGTCTGGACTGGCTTCCCTCTATGTCTGTTGCACAGCTGTTTTCCTAGGGAGATCTCATTCTAGGGATCTCCTTTAATGTAGTTCTTGGATTTCTTTGTTTTTGGCATCTCACGTTCCTGCCCACCCCTATACTTTCATTTTGGTGAAGCACATTCTGTAGTAGCTTCTTAAGAACAAGTGCATGAGAAGGAATTTTTAGAGATTGGCTGCATTTAAATATTTGTATTCAGTTTTGCAAATATCTTTATTCTATTCATAGTTTGACTGGATTAGAAGTTTTTCCTTCAGTATTTTATTGGCAGTGTTGAATTGTTTTTTTTTGCTTCCAGTGTTGCTTTTGTGAAGTCCAGAGCTCTTCCAACTCCTGATTCTTTGTGTGTGACTTGTTTTATTCTTTATTTTTTGCTTTTCCCTCTCTGGAATCTTTTTTTTTCTTTTTTTGAGATGGAGTCTCACTCTGTCGCCCAAGCTGGAGTGTAGTGGCACAATTTCGGCGTACTGCAACCTCTGCCTCCTGGGTTCTAGTGATTCTCCTGCCTCAGCCTCCCTAGTAGGTGGGATTGCAGGGGCCTGCCAGCACACCTGGGTAATTTTCGTATTTTTAGTAGAGATAGAGTTTCACCATTTTCGCCAGGCTGGTCTTGAACTGCTGACCTCAAGTGATCAGCTCACCTCAGCCTCCCAAAGTGCCAGGATTACTGGCATGAGCCACCATGCCCTGCTAGGAATCTTGAATCTTTTGTTTTTCATGTCCAAAAATTTCACTCTGAAATATATCTACACAAGGCCAAAGCAAGAGAACAGATATATCCATAGCACACTGGGCTGTTCTCCTTTTTTAGCCTGTGTGGATATATTTTCATCCCCTGTGATGTCTACTTGCTAGACTCTTTCATTCTAGCAACTTCTGTCTTTCTGTTCTAGTCAGTTTTTTTTGAATGATTTTCTTGATTATTTCCTCTCCTGCATTTTACTGTTCTCTCCCTTTTTATTTTTTATTCATTATTATTATTTTAAAAAATAATAATTATTTTTGAGATGAGGTGTCACTGTATTGCCCAGGCTGGTCTCAAACTTCTGAACTCAAGCGATCTTCCTCTCTCAGCCTCCCAAAGTGCTAGGATTATAGGCATGAGCCACCGTGCCGGCCCCGCCAAATTTTTCTGTTTTTTTTTTTATTGAGACTGTGTTTCACTATGTTTAGCCCAGGCTGTTCTCACACTTCTGGGCTCAAGCAGTCCTCCTGCCTCAGCCTCCCAAGTAGCTGGGTAGCTGGGGTTATAGGTGCATGACACTGCACTTGGCTGTTATCTTTCTTTGGCCAGCCATTATTTGATATTATACCTTCTATAATACACTCTAATATGCTCACATTTTAATTTCTTGCTTTTTATTAATTTTTTTGTCTTTTTCTTATTTCTTTGAAATTTTATCTGCTTTGTCTTTTAATCCTTTTGTTGACTTCTTGCTGTAATGTTTAATTTTTCATTTTTTTTTTTTTTTTTTTGAGACTGAGTCTCACTGTGTCGCCTAGGCTGGAGTGCAGTGGCATGATCTTGGCTCACTGCAGCCTCCGCCTTCTGAGTTCAGGCTGCAACCCCCACCTTCCGAGTTCAAGTGATTCTCCTGCCTCAGCCTCCCGAGTAGCTGGGATTACAGGTGGTTGCCACTGCGCTCAGCTAATTTTTTGTATTTTTAGTAGAGATGGGGTTTCACTATCTTGGCCAGGCTGATATTGAACTCCTGACCTTGTGATCCACCCGCCTCAGCCTCCCAAAGTGCTGGGATTACAGACGTGAGCCACTGCGCCTGGCCTTTTAATGAATATTTAAAAATTAAACTAGTTTGATTTTTCAAGAGCTCTATTTTCTGTGTGTTTTGTATCACTCTGTTCTTATAGATGGACGCAATACCTTACTTTTCTGAGTTTGATCTTTCAAAGAATTTTATAATTTTTTTTTTTTTTTGCTATGTCAATTACCTCTAATTTGCTTTTTTTCTATTTTGTTGTTTTGAGCTCTTCCCTATTAAGAATTTTTTTTCCTGGCTGTCTTAAGATTATGAAGGAAAGACTAAACTGATTTGGAAATTGCAAGCATATGGTTGGCACTTGTTGACCTTGAGTTTCACTATCGGGTGATCTGGTTGGCCATTTCCTGGGGAATTAATAATATGAAGTCTTTAGGTCTTTTTCTCTTAGACTAGTTGGCTTCCAGAGAAAATAGTTCCAATCTCTTGACTGGAGGGTGGTAAGAGAATGGTTTCCAGTGTTCTAGGGTCTAGTTGAAGAACAGAGATTGGGGTGGGGGCATTCTTAGTGTTTAGATATGTTCATGAATTCCCCTAATTTCAGCATTACATCTGTACCTGTGCCTTCAACAGTTGTTAGCATCTTCCAGGCTAGGAGCCCTCTCCTACTATCTCCAGAGAATAAAGCTCTAGAAGGGCAGTCACCTTGCAACCTGAAATGAGGTGGGGATCTAGGCATCTAAGTAATTTTCAGTCTTCACCCATTGCTCCTTGTATGAGGCTCCCCACTGCCCTTTTTTATTTTCATAGGCACTAGGGCAGTCAGTAATTATTGAGGGTTCTATGGTAAACTGGGTTGGTTCTTGGCTTTCCTCACTGCTGGTATGAGGTTTAGCCTTCTTTGGTGCCCTTCATTCATTCATCTGCTTTCTGACTTGCAAATTGTGTTGCTTTTCTGTCTTTTTCCCCATTTTTATAGGTTTATATCATTTCAGAAATTGCATTTTTATACCATATATATGACATATTAGTATATATAGATACACACACACACATATATAAAATGCCCCCACGCCCCCCCCCACATATTTATACTGTATGTGTAATATACACTCACATGTGTATAGTCTTTTTACAGATGGGATCATTAACATATTACAAACTTTTTTTTCCCCAACTTAGTATAACTTATAAATCTTTCCAAATCAGCACATCCACATCTACTGTGGATCATAATGTATTTAATTAGTTTCTAACAAAAAGACATTTTGGTTACTTCCCATATTTTTCCTGTTAGTTCAACAATGAATATCATGTTTGCATACTTTTAACATTTTAAGTTCTCTCTTCATATTTTCTTTTTTCCTCAGTGAATTTTATTTTATTTTTGGCCACAGATCAAATTACAGACATTTCAAATATTTCCGATTAATTAATGATCATCATATGAATGCATATTTGTGTGTATATGTATACATAAAAATTTGATACCCCTTGTGAGTAGAGAACACAGACAGCTAAGATTCTATCCTCTTGTCCTGAGATGAGTTGGGAATAAAACTAGAGGTACAGTGGTAGTTGGAGTTCTGTGGAGAAATTGAATGTCTCTGGAGAATAATCTTCTACATTCTGGCAGTGGAAATCCCCTAGAGTAAACTAGATCCCAGATGAATCACGTAAAGTCTATCAGTTAATAAATCCGACTAACAGTAGTGCCAACCAAATTTTAATAGGGCATTCTTGATCATCTCTTGTTAAACTCAGACAACCTGCAGTATCTATAAAACAAGAATAAGCTGGGCGTGGTAGCTCACACCTGTAATCCCAGCACTTTGGGAGGCCAAGGTGGGCAGATCACCTGAGGTCAGGAGTTCAAGACCAGCCTGACCAACTTGGAGAAAACCCGTCTCTACTAAAAAAAAAAAAACAGCCGGGCATGGTGGCCCATGCCTGAGGCAGGAGGATCGCTTGAACCCAGGAGGCGGAGGTTGTGGTGAGCCGAGATCACGCCATAGCACTCCAGCCTGGGCAACAAGAGTGAAATTCCCGTCTAAAAAAAAAAAAAAAAAAAAAAGAATAAGTTGCATTGAAGAAAACAAGAAAGACTTGGAGATAAAAAATCTAAATTAGGCCAGGCACATGTCTGATGCCTACAATCCCAGCCCAGCACTTTGGGAGGCCAAGGTAGGCAGATCACTTGAGCTCAGGAATTCCAGACCAGCTAAGCAACATGGTGAAACTCTGTCTCTACTAAAAATACTAAAATTAACCGGATGTGGTGCTTGGTGCCTATAATCCCAGCTGCTCAGAAGGCAGAAGCATGAGAATCGTTTGAACCCATACCACTGCACTCCAGTCTGGGCAACAGAGAGAGACTCTGTCTCAGAAACAAAAACAAAAACAAAAAATCTAAATTAAAATTCAGAAGAGCTGGGCACGGTGGCTCATGCCTGTAATCCTAGCACTTTGGGAGGCCGAGGCAGGTGGATCACCTGAGGTCAGGAGTTTGAGACCAGCCTGACCAATATGGTGAAACCCTGTCTCTGCTAAAAATATAAAAATTAGCTTGTCATGTGCCTCTGGTCCCAGCTATTGGGGAGACAGGAGAATTGCCTGAACCCTGGAGGTGGAGGTTGCAGTGAACCGAGATCGTGCCATTGCACTCCAGCCTGGGCAACAGAGCAAGACTCTTATCTCCAAAAAAAAAAAAAAAAATTTCAGTAGAGCATTAAGAATTTTAAATGGGCTGGGCGTGGTGGCTCAAGCCTGTAATCCCAGCACTTTGGGAGGCCGAGACGGGCGGATCACGAGGTCAGGAGATCGAGACCATCCTGGCTAACAGGGTGAAACCCCGCCTCTACTAAAAATACAAAAAAAAACTAGCCGGCGAGGTGGCGGGCGCCTGTAGTCCCAGCTATTCGGGAGGCTGAGGCAGGAGAATGGCGTGAACCCGGGAGGCGGAGCTTGCAGTGAGCTGAGATCCGGCCACTGCACTTCAGTCCGGACGACAGAACGAGACTCCGTCTCAAAAAAAAAAAAAAAAAAAAAAAAAAATTTAAATGGAGGAAATCTTCAGAAAGTATAAAAAAAAGCAGCGATGGAAATTTTCGAGAAAAGATAAGTTATATAGTGTATTAATCTAGGAAGGAGGAAGTATGAAAATAGAGGAGAGAGGCCAGGCACAGCGGCTCACGCCTGTAATCCCGGCACTTTGGGAGGCTGAGGCGGGCGGATCACGAGGTCAGGAAATCAAGACCATCCTGGCCGACGCGGGGAAACCCTGTCCCTACCAAAATACAAAAATTAACTGGGTATGATGGCAAGCGCCTGTAGTCCCAGCTACTCAGGAGGCTGAGGCAGGGGAATCACTTGAACCTGGGAGGTGGAGTTTGCAGTGAGCTGAGATTGTGCCACTACACTCCATCCTGATGACAGAGCAAGACTCAGTCTCAAAAAAAAAAAAAAAAAAAAAGCTAGTAACTAAAAGAAGAAAAATTCCAGAACTGACAGACACAAATCTTTACATTGAAATTGCTCACTGGGTACCTAATAAATGAATAGAGAGTCATACCATAGTACATCATTATGAAATTATAAAATACCAAGAATGAAAAAGTCACCACAAAGGAATGAGAAACCAAATGAAAGTTATGGTTTATAACCCCTTAAGCAAAGAAGCAGTACATTCAGAAGGATTCAGAACTCTGAAGGAAACAATTTTTAACCTAGAATTCTGTACCTCGTTAAACAATCAGTGAAGTTTGAGGGTAAGGATGTATTCATATATGTAAGGACAATGAATATTTACATCCCATGTACCTTTTTAAGGAAGCTACTCGATGGTGAGCTCTAGTACAGATGCGATAACCAAGGAAGAAGAAGATGTGAGATGCAGTTAACAGTGGATCTAGCTCAAGAGAAAGCAGCAAGGAGGATTCCCAGGATGACAGCTGTTAGAGCAGACCCAGAGAGATACCACCCAGATGCTGTTGCAGAAAATAGCTCTCTAGGGTGCAGAGATTGGGTGAATAAGGGGAAATTGGATACAATGCTTGATTTAATGAAATAAAATAACGTGAAAGAGATACAAAGGAAGATACAACATGCAGAAAAGTAGTTGGAAACTTTGAAAAATAAAAGGCTGTATAAGAAAGGAAGTTTATCAAATGTACTACTAATTTCTGCAGGGAACCACATTTACATGTGTTATAAATACTATATTGTAAAAATGAAAGATAACTATATATAGGAAGGATGGTAGAGGGCAGATATGGGTGTTGATAAGAAAGAATCCCCATTGCTCATAGAGGATAAACTTTATAAATAAGTCAGCAGGCCAGGGACGTTGGCTCATGCCTATAATCCCAGTGCTTTGGGAGACTGAGATGAGCAGATCACTTGGGGTCAAGAGTTCAAGATCAGCCTGGCTAAAATAATGAAACTTCATCTCTACTAAAAATATAAAAATAGCTGGGCATGGTGGCGTGTGTCTGTAGTCCCAGCTAGTTTGGAGGCTAAGGCAGGAGAATTGCTTGAACCTGGGAAGAGGAGGTTGCAGTGAACTGAGATCACACCACCGTACTCCAGCCTGGGTGACAGAGTGAGATTCCATCACACACAGACACAAAAATAAATAAATAAAACAAATAGTATATTATTAATAGTAAGAGATGACTATAACAGATGTTAACACTTTGAAGGTGGAAAAAGATTTTTATCCTCTTGTTGGTTTTTCATTATGAGTCTAGATTTGTTTTTAATGATGTATATGTATTGTTTTGATAATTTAAAAAATGTAGCCATGCAGGCACACATTGTAAAGGTCAAATGTTTTAGCAATCTTAGTTATATCAGTTACGTCTTACATTTAATGAATTTAGCTAAAGAACATGCATGGATTTCTCAGAAGAGAGCTATAGTTAAGGTTGTAAGTTCTGGAGTTAAATGACTTAGATTTAACTACTTTTGGGGGTAGATTAACCTCTTAAATCCCAGTCCCTTTTTTTTTTTTTTTTTTGGGCCGTGTTTTGTTGTGTTGCTTTTGTTTGTTTTTCTTATTTATTTAAAACCCTAGTCTCTTAAACTATAAAGTGGGGCTGATAATGACATGTATCTCGTAGGGCTGTTGTGAGGATTGAATGAGATGGTCTGTTCAAAGCATGTCAAAGTAACCAGCATGTAGTAAGTTCTCAGGAAATGTTATCTTAAAATAATAATAAAATGATTTACCAGAATGAACACACTGAAGCAGTAAGTTCCATAATTAATTTTATACAAGTTAGTAGTAACTAAAATTAATTTTATCTATTTTTTAAAACATCATGGAAATCATTGATTACAAAATTATTGGATATTCATTATTACATTGAAAAATGAAGCTGGCCAGGTGTGGTGGCTCACGCCTTTAATCTCAGCACTTTGGAAGGCCAAGGTGGGCAGATTGCTTGAGCTCAGGAGTTCAAGATCAGCCTTGGCAACATGACGAGACCCTGTCTCTACTAAAAATACAAAAATTAGCTGGGTGTGGCACACCTGTAGTCCCAGCTACTTGGGAGGCTGAGGTGGGAGGATCATTTGAGCCCAGGGGATTGAGGCTGCAGTGAGCCATGATAGTGCCTGGGGAATAGAGCAAGACCCTTTCTCAAAAAAAAAATAGAGAAAGAAAAGAAAGAAAAAGAAGGGAGGGAGGGAGGGAAAGAAAAGAAAACAAAAGAAAATGAAAGAAAAATGAGAGGCCAGGTGCAGAAGCTTGCTCCTGTGATCCCAGCTACCCAGGAGTCTGAGGTGGGAGGATCTCTTGAGCCTAGGAGTTTGAGGCTGAAGTGCGCTGTGATTGTGCCACTGCACTTCAGCTTAGTTGAGAGAGTGAGACCCTGTCTCTGATTAAAAGAAAAACGAAGGCTATAGTTTTATAAGAATATAAATAGTGAGCCGAGATCGAGCCACTGCACTTCAGCTTGGGTGACAAAGTGAGACTCCATCTCAAAAAAAAAAGAAGAAAAATATAAACTTACAGGTAGTACAATCTGGGATTATATCCTGAGTCCACTATTTTCTTAGATATATTATAATAAAAATATTATAATAACTTGGAGAATCTTTTTTCTTTTTTATTTCCACTTTATTAAGGTATAGTTTACATAAAATTGATGACTTTTATGTTTAAAATTTGATGGGTTTTGACAAAAGTATACAGTATTATAACCATCACCGTGATCGTAATAGAACATTTCCATCATCGGAAGAGCCTCTTAGCCTCTTTGAAACCCAGTTGCTTTGCATGTAACATAGAGATAAAAGCCAGCGACCTCGGGTGGCTGTATACACAGGACTAATACATACAGTCCCTGGCACATAGAAGACATTGCTAGTGTTCTTATCGTACTCATCATTTTTTTTTCTCTTATTTTCTAGCTTCTGAAAGTTCTGCTGAAGACAGTGAGCAGGAAGATGAGAGAGGTGCTCAAGATATGGATAATAATGGCAAAGAGGAATCTAAGATTGATCATTTGACCCACAACAGAAATGATCTTATTTCAAAAGAGGAACAGAACCCTTCATCTTTGCTAGAAGAAAACAAAGTTCATGCAGATTTGGTAATATCCAAACCAGTGTCAAAATCTCCAGAAAGATTAAGGAAAGATGTAGAAGTATTATCTGAAGATACTGATTATGAAGAAGATGAAGTCACAAAAAAGAGAAAGGATGTCAAGAAGGACACAACAGATAAATCTTCAAAACCACAAATAAAACGTGGTAAAAGAAGGTATTGCAATACAGAAGAGTGTCTAAAAACTGGATCACCTGGCAAAAAGGAAGAGAAGGCCAAGAACAAAGAATCACTTTGCTTGGAAAACAGTAGCAACAGCTCTTCAGATGAAGATGAGGAAGAAAAATCAAAAGCAAAGATGACACCAACTAAGAAATACAATGGTTTGGAGGAAAAAAGAAAATCTCTACGGACAACTGGTTTCTATTCAGGATTTTCAGAAGTGGCAGAAAAAAGGATTAAACTTTTAAATAACTCTGATGAAAGACTTCAAAACAGCAGGGCCAAAGATCGAAAAGATGTCTGGTCAAGTATTCAGGGACAGTGGCCTAAAAAAACGCTGAAAGAGCTTTTTTCAGACTCTGATACTGAGGCTGCAGCTTCCCCACCCCATCCTGCCCCAGAGGAGGGGGCGGCAGAGGAGTCACTACAGACTGTGACTGAAGAGGAGAGTTGTCCACCCAGTGTAGAACTAGAAAAACCACCTCCAGTCAATGTCGATAGTAAACCCATTGAAGAAAAAACAGTAGAGGTCAATGACAGAAAAGCAGAATTTCCAAGTAGTGGCAGTAATTCAGTGCTAAATACCCCTCCTACTACACCTGAATCGCCTTCATCAGTCACTGTAACAGAAGGCAGCCGGCAGCAGTCTTCTGTAACAGTATCAGAACCACTGGCTCCAAACCAAGAAGAGGTTCGAAGTATCAAGAGTGAAACTGATAGCACAATTGAGGTGGATAGTGTTGCTGGGGAGCTCCAAGACCTCCAGTCTGAAGGGAATAGCTCGCCAGCAGGTTTTGATGCCAGTGTGAGCTCAAGCAGTAGTAATCAGCCAGAACCAGAACATCCTGAAAAAGGTGAGAAGGAAAATGTATATGTTGACATATTTAGGATTTCCCCTCTTAAAGCTTCAATGATTTCACGGTATCTCTTGTTATAACGTGAGGCGATTAAGTGTCATATTTGTGTGAACATGGTAAAAATGGAAATTTTAAAGGTAATTTGAAAATGAATAGTGGAATGCATTTAAAAGCTTGAGAAGGCTTTAATGTGCTTTGCTTGAGCCATCCATGACATTTTATTGTGGACCAGAACACATGCTAGAAATTGCACCCAGGCCCAAATCCAAACCTGTTTGAGAATTCATTATATGCAGTGGTTGACTATATGGCATGAGCAACTTAAATCTCTTTCTGTAACATTGTTTTTGCAATTGTAATGTGCAGTTTCTCACGAACATTTTGATTTATTGACAGACCCCTCCACCCTTAACCAAATACTGTATATAGGGGTTTGGAGCAACCAACTGTCCAGGCACTGCTTTCCTCAGACAACCGTGTCAAACTGATTTTCAAGCCTGACTAACTTGTGTGAGTTTGTAAAGGAATTTGATGCTTTCTTAGATGCATAGCTTCCAAATTGAAGGACCAATGTGTACATTAATAACCTACAATAATACTTTTTGATTTTCCGTGAAATTGTTAAAAGTGGAAATTCAAATCAGTACCTTCCCAAAGTATTGGTGCCTTTCGGTGGTGCCATAGCCATACTTCTGTCATCATTTTTCTTATAAACCACTTCATTCAGGTATCTTTAAATCAGTATACTCTAGGCTGACACCTGGCTTTGGAACACACTTTTCCATTGTAAAGACAGAGCAGAGCACTAGGGTATGTTTTTTATATACCATAAAAGATTTTAGAATGCTAGCTTTAGGTTTTTAGCAGAGCTTAAAGAGATGTGGTCTAGATCAAATTAGTTAATTCTGTATTTTCTCAGGAATCTTGACTTAAAACATTTCTGTTTTTAAAAAAATTAAAAATATATTTGCAGTTAAATTGAAATGTTCTTTGCTTTTTTCACATTTACAAGTATAACTACTATGATTTTATCTGTGCCATACTATCTCATGGAACTGAACTATCCAGACATGACTGATTTTCAAAATGAAAGAATCCTTTATTTCAGAATATTAGACAGGCTTTCAACAATAAAATTTTACTGACCAGGTGTGGTCACCACGCCTGTAATCCCAGCAATTTGGGAGGTCAAGGCACTGGATAGCTTGAGTCCTGGAGTTCAAGACCAGCCTGGACAACATGGCAAAACCCCATCTCTACCAAACATACAAACATTAACCAGCTGTGGTGGCGCATGCCTGTAGTCCCAGCTACCTTGGGGGCTGAGGTGGGAGAATCACTTGATCCTGGGAAGGCTGTAGTGAGCCAAGATCACGCCACTGCACTCCAGCCTGGGTGATAAAACAAGACCCTATCTCAAAAAAAAAAAAAAAAAAAAGAAAGAGAAAAACAGGTTTTACTGTTAAAGGTTTTTGTTTTGTTTTGTTTTTTGTGTTTTTTTTTTTTTTTTTTTGAGATGGGAGTCTCGCTCTGTCGCCCAGGCTGGAGTGCAGTGGTGTGATCTGGGCTCTCTGCAACCTCCGCCTCCTGGGTTCAAGTGATTCCCCTGCCTTAGCCTCCTGAGTAGCTGGGACTACAGGCATGTGTCACCACGCCCAGCTAATTTTTTGTATTTTTAGTAGAGATGGGGTTTCACCATGTTAGCCAGGATGGTCTCGATCTCCTGACCTCATGATCCGCCTGCCTTGGCCTCCCAAAGTGCTAGGATTACAGGCGTGAGCCACCGGGCCCAACCTATAGTTTTTGAGAGGTTGTATCTTCATTGTATGTTCCTAATATCTTACAAAAGATTAAAATTAACGAAAAAGAGACGGCTGGGCGCGGTGACTCAAGCCTGTAATTCCAGCACTTTGGGAGGTGGAGACAGGCAGATCACGAGGTCAGGAGATTGAGACCATCCTGGTTAACATGGTGAAACCCCGTCTCTACTAAAAAAAATACAAAAAACTAGCCCGGCGAGGTGGTGGGCGCCTGTAGTCCCAGCTACTCGGGAGGCTGAGGCAGGAGAATGGCGTAAACCCGGGAGGCGGAGCTTGCAGTGAGCTGAGATCCGGCCACTGCACTCCAGCCTGGGCAACAGAGCAAGACTCCGTCTCAAAAAAAGAAAAAAAAAAAGAGAGACGATATCTTATCTGCTAATAGACTAAGTCAACACTGCCGTTTTGAATCTTAATCTTGACTAGGTTAATAATTATGGAATTTGAAAGCTACTCGTAAATTTAGGGTAATTTATATCTTTTTAGAAATGATTGGTTTTTTGTTTTGTTTTATTTTTTGTTCTTTTGAGATAAGAGTTTTGCTCTTATTGCCCAGACTGGAATGCAGTGGTGCAGTCTTGGCTCACTGCAACCTCCGCCTCCCAGGTTCAAGAGATTCTCCAGCCTCAGCCTGCTGAGTATCTGGGATTAACGCCCAGCTAATTTTTGTATGTTGTTTAGTAGAAATGGGGTTTCAACATGTTGGCCAGGCTGGTCTTGAACTCCTGACCTCAGGTAATCCACCTGCCTCAGCCTCCCAAAGAGCTGGAATTACAGGCATGAGCCACCACGCCCTGCCAGAAATAAATTCTTAAGCACCTATCTCACATGGCCACATTTTAATAAATTTACTTACTATGAATATTGGAGAGTCCCCACTATATCACAAGTAAAAATGTAAGTTTTACTATTTAGATGTGGTTTTTTCCTCTTAATTTACTCTACATTGAAGGTTTTTATTTTATAGCATCTGAGCACTTTAGAATTAAACTCTCTTGGAGAGAAACCTGACAATTATGACTCTGCTTCAGTATGGTCAATATCTACATCTCCTTTGTGTTTCACTTAAATTGTTATATTAAAATGACTTTAGGTGGGTTCACATACTTGGTGTAAAAAATAAGAAATAAATATTAAAAATTTAAAAAGGTATTAGGAAATGTTATAAGTAAGATTATATGACCCATTTTTATAAAAGGAAGTTGCAGACAGTAATTACTTGTCCTGTTTTTGACCGAGGAAGTTAGGTTTTATACACAGAAGGTTGATTTAGTGTCTGACATTGGAACTGAATGGAGATAGACTTTATTAGTCTCTGGAGAAAAAATGCTTATTTTATACAGTCTGAGAGAGAACATATATGAATTAGACAGAAGCATCTGCTAAGGAATAGAAAAATGCTGCAGTTGAGAGAAGTGATTCATCAGTGAAGCCTAGAACATCTTAGTGAAGATGTAGGACTTGGGCTAGTCCTTGAAGAAAAGGGAGACATTTATTTGTAATGTTTTGCAATAATTTCCCATTAAGAAGATGAGACGTTTTTTAGAACTTACTATGTTGAATTTGTAAATGGTATGTGTGTTAACCAGACAGCGTCCTGGGAGCTTAGTTATTTTTGAAGTAAATTGATAAAAAAAACCAAGTGTGAATTACTGCTAAAATTTACCCCATTAATATCATTTTAAAAATTGTGTTAATATAAGACATAATGTCATTAACATTTTAACCTGTGATTAAGTCTTCATATTTTGGTTTTATTGAATCTTAACAAATTTCAGTTTTTATTTTCAGCATATGCTTGTTTTTTAATTACTAGGCTCATATAAAACTCCCAGTACTATATTAAGGACTATTTTCAATTTAGATCTGATTTTTTAAAGAAAGATATGCATACTTTATTTCCCTTTTTAAAAACCCTGACTTTTATTATGTACAAGAATTGAGCTTCCATTAATGACAGTTTATTAAAAAATTGTAATTTGTGACAATTTATAAATGTCATAAAGAACATGTAGTTTTGGATTGTTCTATGCTTCTAAAATGTGAAATTAATTTATACCTAGGAAATGTTGGATTTTATTTTTTGTTACTTAATTCCTTTCCCTTCATAGCCTGTACAGGTCAGAAAAGAGTAAAAGATGCTCAGGGAGGAGGAAGTTCATCAAAAAAGCAGAAAAGAAGCCATAAAGCAACAGTGGTAAACAACAAAAAGAAGGGAAAAGGCAGTAAGTGTGAAATCTCTTAATTTTTAAAATATAAAAATAATAGCTGATAATTTTCCCCTCAGTAAGAAAATGGTATTCAGGATATAGGATAGTCCATTATTTTGATTTTGTCTGTACACTCAAAAAAAGTCACACAGATTCTGTAAGGCTACTTGCTTTAAAAAGAAAAAAAAATAAAAACCATGCATTAGGAGAAATACCTAATGTTAATGACGAGTTGATAGGTGCAGCAAACCAACATGGCGCATGTATACCTATGTAACAAACCTGCACGTTGTGCACATGTACCCTAGAACTTAAAGTATAATAATAATAAAGAATTTCTGCAAAAAAAAAAAAAACAAAACACAGGTTTTCTAATCTTAGGTAAATTCTAGTTTTATGCAAGTTGGTGTTATTCAGAGGTGGTATTGATTGCTGATGAAAAATCAAGTAATCTGTTTTTGAAATAGTAGCCAATATACTATAAACATCAACATACTTGTTACCTTTGTGTTCCACAGTTATTTTCACTTGCTATAAAATGTATCACACATTGTGAAATATTTCAACTATGTGTTATTTTTATTACAGTGAAATTGATCGCTTAGTAATTCTTCAAGGCAAAGTCAGCATAGAAGTATAACAATCAAGATAACTTTAGAACTATAATTCCAACAACTCAGTCTACGACATTTATCTTTGGTATCCTATATTATGTGACCTGAGAGTAACTACAAACAATACTTTTTGCTAAGTATGCTCCAACTTTAGCAACGACTCCGTTCATCAATCCACAGAAAATATATATACTGTATTTCTTCTGAGGGCTGCACATTTTATCTCTTTTGTAGACAAAGTAAGAAGCAGAAAATATGTAAAGAATTTTTTTTCAGGTGCCCCACACTGACCTCCTGCTGCTCTTCCAGGAGACTCCTGCCACCTCCACTGCCTGACCTTTGCTAGCAGCCGGCTTGGCTGCACTTCAGTGCAGAAAAGGGTTATTCGGCCAGCTCCCCGAGGTTCTGCTGAGCCCATATGACTTCCAGGCGGTGAATATGGCGTCCCTGGGGCCCCGGGCGGCTGTGCTCAGCAAGGCCATGAAAGCCAGGCTGAGACAGTCCACTGCATAGAGTGGGGCCAACCCTTGGGTGGCTTAGCTAGGAGTTGCCAGGGGTTCCAGAGCAGCAGTGGGGGAGCTGGGAGGGAAGTTGTATATATGTGTCAACCAGTGGTGGAGTTTCTTTATTCCCAAAATTTCACAGTGGGAGGAGTTGCTGCTATCTGCCTTTACTATTTGGAATACTTTCTGGCTTTGAGAGTTTAACTCTTTTTTTTTTTTTTTTTTGGTGATATTGTTAAGTGAAAAATCAGTAAATATATGCCAAATCAGTCAGTCATCAATTGTTTGGTATAACTGGTAGGATATTTAAAGTGTTTTTTCTTTCACTGTGATGTTTTTGTCTTCAAGCGTTTACTATTTAAATGACATTTCCTAGGAGAGTTCATCTTCAATGAGTCATTTAGTATATTCATGTAATACAGAGACACAGTGTTCTCCCATTTTACTTACTGGGCTTCTGCCTGGTAAATCAGAATGAGTAACCATTCTCAGAGAATAATTTAGTAACATGAATTAATTCTGATGGAATCTAAAGTAATACTTTATATCCAAAAAGAGGTTATCTATGGAAATACTAATCCCATCACCTACCTGTCCACATGGTGAGCTGTCAAGGTCAGGTATTTCCATTTTAGTACTGAAGTTTACTTAGCAATAGCAATTGTAACATAATTGTTACACAGACTTCTGAATTGTTCATAAAATACTGAATATTTTATTAGGGTGAAACTGATTATTTTAGTCAACCCACAGCATAGGGGTTATTTAAGAATAATTTCATTATACATGTCAAACTTTAGAGTTTATTCCCAAGGAGTTCTTTATTGAATATGATGATTGTGCATCATTATTTGTTTGTGGCCAAAGGAGTAGGAAAATGTTGCATATACCCAATGTTACACATTGATTGTAGAAGTTTCTACAATTAATCATTTTAAAAGAAGTTATATTTTACTTTATATATTAACATAATACAGTAAAAAGCCATTCAAATGATTACTGTGTATTTGACAGTCTACCAAGCATAATGATAGATTAGTGTGAGTGATTTTAAAAATATGTATATTATTGGCAGTTCAGGTAAGAAGTTTTTTGTTTTTGCTTTTCCTAAGATGCTACTGCGTTTGTATGTTATTTTCCAGATTTCTAGGCAAGTTGTTTTCTGTAGTACTAAATTCAAATGACTAATTTTAAATTATCTACTAAAATCTGTGACAAATTTATTACTATATTTTCGTTTATTAAATCTTTTCTTTCTTTTTCAGCAAATAGTAGTGATAGTGAAGAACTTTCAGCTGGTGAAAGTATAACTAAGGGTCAGCCAGTCAAATCAGTTTCCACTGGAATGAAGTCTCATAGTACCAAATCTCCCGCAAGGACACAGTCTCCAGGAAAATGTGGAAAGAATGGTGATAAGGATCCTGATCTCAAGGAACCCAGTAATCGATTACCCAAAGTTTACAAATGGAGTTTTCAGATGTGTAAGTGACATGTTAAATTGACAAGCATACAGACTTCATCCTAGTAACTTGTTTTGTTTTGTTTTTTGTGACGGAGTCTCACTCTGTTGCCAGGCTGGAGTGCAGTGGTACGATCTTGGCTCTCTATAATCTCTAGCCTCCTGGGTTCAAGCCATCCTCCTGCCTCAGCCTCCCGAGTAGCTGGGATTACAGGCAAGCACCACCACACCCAGCTAATTTTTTTGTGTTTTTAGTAGAGACAGGGTTTCACCATGTTGGCCAGGATGGTCTCCATTTCCTGACCTCATGATCCGCCTACCTCGGCCTCACAAAGTGCTGGGATTATAGGCATGAGCCACTGCGCCAGCCTTTTTTTTTTTTTTTGAGATAGAGTGTGTCACCCAGGCTAGAGTGCAGTGCAGTGGCACAGTCTCTGCTCACTACAGTCTCCCTGGTTCAAATGATTCTCCTGCCTCAACCTCCCGAGTAGTTGGGATTACAGACGCCCACCACCACACCCGGCTAATTTTGTTGTTGTTGTATTTTTAGTGGACACAGGATTTTACCATGTTGGCCAGGCTGGTCTCGAACTCCTGACCTCAGGTGATCCTCCCGCCTCAGCCTCGCAAAGTGCTGGGATTTCGGGCATGAGCCACCATGCCCAGCCCCAATTCTAGTAACTCTTCATGCTAATACTCTGAGAAAGAGACTCTACCAAACTTAATAGATGTATTAATGAATTGCAATGTATAGACCTTATTTGGATCCTGATTTGAATAAATAAGTTGGTTAAAGAAAAATTTGAAGGCAGTTGAGGCAAATATCAACACTGACTAGATATTTCTGATATGACATAGGTAATTTGATTTAAAATTATCTGGTGTTAGGGGTCAGGAATGGATGGGGTGCAGATGATACAAGTTTTGCCATAAATTGATGATTACTGAAGCTGGATGATGAGTACATGGGGTTCACTGTCCTTCTGTCTATACTTTCGTATATGTGAGAAAACTTCATAAATCTTCATTTAAAAAAAGATATATATATATATATATATATATATATATGTATATGTGTGTGTATTTTAAATAGAGACGAGGTCTCACTATGTTGCCCAGGCTAGTCTTGAACTCTTAAGCTCAAGACTGAGCTGATCCTCCCAACTCTGCTTCCCAAAGTGCTAGTATTACAAGTGTGAGCCATCACACCAGCCAATATGTATATTTTTAAAATACTACTCTATAGTTTTTCACACAAGGAAATACCTTAAGTATTCTTAGGAGATGGAAGATTGCTTTAGACTAAGCTTTTTAAAATTGCCTTCTAATTTAAATGTTTCACACACTCTTTAAAAAAACCTAAAAAATAACAGAGAACAGAAGAGAAAAATTTATCCACAGTGTTGTTACTCAAAAAATGTGTACCATTTAGCATTTTGCTGTCTTTCTAGGTTTTTTGTTTTGTTTTTATATTTTTGTTTTTTTAGACAGAGTCTCACTCTGTTGCCCAGGCTGGAGTGCAGTGGCATGATCTGGGCTCACTCCAACCTCCACCTGACGAATTCAAGCGATTCTCCTGCCCCAGCCTACCAAATAGCTGGAATTACAGGCACCTGCCACCACGCCTGGCTAATTTTTGTATTTTTAGTTGAGATAGGGTCTCACCATCTTGGCCAGGCTGATATCGAACTCCTGACCTCGTGATCTGCCCGCCTCGGCCTCCCAAAGTGCTAGGATTACAGGTGTGAACCACCGTGCCCAGTCCCAGTTTTATTTTTAAGTGTGATTTTTTTACTGTGGTGATACTGTATATGGATGTGGATATATGTAGAGCTTAAGGTGTTTAATTCTGTACATATTCATTCAACAAATATTGTGCATTTATTATGTGCCAGGCATTGTTCTAGGCTAGATAAAAAATTTGGATAACAAATATTTTAGAAGCCTTAGTTTTTTAGTTTATCTGCCTCAACCTTATTCAACAACCATGTTCTGTGTTTTCTCCTTTATATGTTAAAATTTTCTTTAAAAACGTCTATTAATGAAAACTTTAAATTTATAGCGGACCTGGAAAATATGACAAGTGCTGAACGCATCACAATTCTTCAAGAAAAGCTTCAAGAAATCAGAAAACATTATCTGTCATTAAAATCTGAAGTAGCTTCCATTGATCGGAGGAGAAAGCGTTTAAAGAAGAAAGAGAGAGAAAGTAAGTGTTTTTACTTTACTTTTATTTATTTATTTATTTTGAGATGGAATTTTGCTCTTGTTGCCAGGCTGGAGTGCAATGGCGGAATCTCGGCTCACTGCAACCCCCACCTCCTGGGTTCAAGCAGTTCTCCTATCTCAGCTTCCCAAGTAGCTGGAATTACAGGCGTGCGCCACCAAGCCCGGCTGATTTTGTATTCTTTAGGTAGAGACAGGGTTTCACCAGGTCAATCAGGCTGGTCTCTAACTCCTGACCTCAGGTGATTCACCTGTCTTGTCCTCCCAAAGTGCTAGGATTACAGGCGTGAGCCACCGTGCCTCGTCAGTATTTTTACTTTATTTAAACATAAACCAGAATTTCTCACTCTGCAGTTAGACTGCCATGACTTTATATCTGTCTGTTTTCAGGCAAATTCTTTAATTTCTTTGTCTTATTTTCCTCATCTCTAAAGTGAAATAATTTGTCTCAAATAAAAACAATTATTTCAGATCATAATATTCACTTTCATAGAGTTTATACTCTACCAAAAACATCCTAATAAGATAATTTCAGATAGTGAAAGCACCATGAAGAAAATACAGTGATGTTAAGGCAGTGATTGGATGGGTTACTTTAGATTACAAATGGTCAGCATATTTTTGTTGACACCTGAATGACACGAGGAAGTGAGATAAATTAAAATCTGGGAGGAGGCTGGTCACAGCGGCTCACGCCTATAATCCCAGCACTTTGGGAGGCCAAGGTGGGTGGATTGCGTGAGGTCACGAGGTTGAGACCAGCCTGGCCAACATAGTGAAACCCTGTCTCTACTAAAAATACAAAAAATTAGCTGTGTGTTGTGGCAGGCGCCTGTAATCCCAGCTGCTTGGGAGGCTGAGGCAGGAGAATTGCTTGAATCCAGGAGGCAGATGTTGCAGTGAACCAAAATCATGCCATTGCACTCCAGCCTGGGCAACAAGAGCTGAACTGTCTCACACAAAAAAAAGACAAGACATCTATCCAGAAACTCCTTCTAAACAGTGTTTTGTAAATATAGTCACCACAAATTCTTTATAATGAATGCTTTTGCTAAATAGAGCCTCTCTACTGGGTTAGCATTAAAAGTCAGTTCCTAAATACTATTTTAAGAAAAATCCGTAGAAAAATGCTTATCCTGGTTACCAAAGAAATGCAAATAAAATAAGGTATCATTCTCTTTTTTTTTTTTTTGAGATGGAATTTCACTCGGTTGCCCAGGCTGGAGTGCAGTGGCGCAGTCGCAGCTCACTGCAACCTCTGCCTCCTGGGTTCAAGTGATTTTCCTGCCTCAGCCTCAAGCGTGCCGCCATGCCCGGCAAATTTTTGTATTTTTAGTAGAGACGGGGTTTCACCATGTTGGCCAGGATGCAGGATGGGCTCGATCTCTTGACTTCCTGATCTACCCGCTTGGGTCTCCCAAAGTGCTGGGATTACAGGCGTGAGCCACTGCGCCCGGCCCAAATAAGGTATCATTCTTACCAAAAAAATTAAAACTAAAACCAATGCAGGAACAGTATAGTGAAATTCATATAAGTTATGAGTTGTAAATATAGTAGAATATTGAGTATTCTACTCAACTTTGAAAAGAAAAAGATCTGTATGTACTGATATGGTACAATCTCTTAAAATGTATTGTTTAAAAAAAAGACACTGAACTGTGCTTCCACTTGTGTTTTGTTTTTGTTTTTTTTTTTTTGAGACGGAGTCTCGGTCAGTCACCAGGCTGGAGTGCAGTGGCGCGATGTTGGCTCACTGCAGTCTCTGCCTTCCGGTTCAAGCGATTCTCCTGCCTCAGCTTCCCGAGTAGCTGGGACTACAGGTGCGTGCCGCCATGCCCAGCTAATTTTTGTATTATTATTATTATTATTATTATTATTATTTTTATTGAGACGGAGTCTTGCTCTGTTGCCCAGGCTGGAGTGCAGTGGCACGATCTCGACTCACTCCAAGCTCCACCTCCCGAGTTGATGCTATTCTCCTGCCTCAGCCTCACAAGTAGTTGGGACTATAGGCGCCTGCCACCACGCCTGGCTAATATTTTGTATTTTTAGTAGAGACTGAGTTTCACGGTGTTAGCCAGGATGGTCTCGATCTCCTGACCTGGTGATCCGCCCACCTCGGCCTCGCAGAGTGCTGGGATTACAGGCGTGAGCCACCGCGCCCGGCCTCTACTTGTGTTTTTAAAGGTGTTGCTATATCTACATATTTTAAGTTTGTATATCATATCTCTAGATTCTAGAGGTAAAATTCCTATAGAACAGGGGTTGCAAACATTTTCTGTAAAGAGACAATAAATACGTTAGGCTTTGTGGGCCATATGGTCTCTGTAGAAGCTACTTATCTCTGCCATGCTAAGTGTGAAATCTCCCATAGGCAATATGTAAACAAATAGGCATGCTGTGTTCCAATACAATTTTCTTTCCAAAGACAAGTAAGCCAGATTTGCCCCTGGGGTGGTTTTTTGCCAGCCTTTCTTCTAGAGTTATAATGAATATGAAGCAACTGGTAACAATGGGGAGGGGAATTTGGGTGATTAGGAGGTTCCTGGATGAGAGGGATATTTACTTTTCTATCTTATTACCCCTGTACTGAATTTTTTAAATCTCTGCATGTATTTAAAAATATTATTTTATGAATACTAATTTATAATAATGAGAGAGGCCAAGCACGGTGGCTCACGCCAGTAATTCCAGCACTTTGGGAGGCGGAGGCAGGCAGATCACCTGAGGTCAGGAGTTCGAGACCAGCCTGGCCAACATGGTGAAACCCCATCTCTACTAAAAATATAAAAATTAGCTGGACATGGATGTGCATGCCTGTAATCCCAGCTACTCAGGAAACTGAGACAGGAGAATTACTTGAACCCGGGAGGCAAAGGTTGCAGTGAGCCGATATTGCATTGCTGCAGGCCAGCCTGGGCAATAGAGCAAGACTCCATCTCAAAACCAAAAAAAGAAAAAAAAAAAAAAAAAAGAAAGAAAAAGGAGGCTGAAGGAGGAGACTGGCGTGAACATGGAAGGCGGAGCTTGCAGTGAGCCGAGATTGCACCACTGCACTCCAGCCTAGGTGACAGAGCTAGACTCCGTCTCAAAAAAAACAAACAAACAGGCCAGGCGTGGTGGCTCACGCCTGTAATCCCAGCACTTTGGGAGGCTGAGACAGGTGGATCACGAGGTCAGGAGATCGAGACCATCCTGGCTAACGTGGTGAAACCCCGTCTCTACTAAAAATACAAAAAAATTAGCCGGCTTGGTGGCGGGCGCCTGTAGTCCCAGCTACTTGGGAGGCTGAGGCAGGAGAATGGCATGAACTCGGGAGGCAGAGCTTGCAGTGAGCCAAGATCGCACCACTGCACTTCACCCTGGGCAGCAGAGCAAGACTCTGTCCCAAAAAAAAAAAAAAAAAAAAAAGACATAAGAGACTTTCTCTGATGAAAATAACGAATGTGTTATTTGCTTTGTAAACCTAGTGGAGGAGAATGCAACAGTTGAGCTATGCACTGTTTTGGTCCAATTTGAAGAAGCAATTAAGCTTCCCATTCTTGTCACCATTTACATGTACAAGAAAACTCCCAAGTACAGAACGATGGAGGAATTAGGAGGGGATAAAAGATTTTTGGATGGATTGCAGTTTTTACCTGTTTTGATGCTTGTTTCACTATTACAAAAAGTGTATTCTATATTTTATTTCTGTGTCTTGTAGACTAGGCACAGTTCTTTCCCTCTTTGACCCACACAGGAGCCTTCCCTGGTCTATCCTTTTTATTACTTCTGTAGTTGGGCACTATCTAGCTTCTTGAGCTACACTAGCTTTTCCTTTCTTTACATTGTGGTACTGTGAGAATTGACCACTGTTGTTGTAAGCTAAATGATTTTGGAGAATATAATGGAATTTTAGTTCAGAGGACTAGTATTTTCTTTCTGTCTATTGTTGGACATACATTTTTATTAAGCTCTTGGTTTGGTCTCCCTTTTCCTTAGGTGCTGCTACATCCTCATCTTCTTCTTCACCTTCATCCAGTTCCATAACAGCTGCTGTTATGTTAACTTTAGCTGAACCATCAATGTCCAGCGCATCACAAAATGGAATGTCAGTTGAGTGCAGGTGACAGCAGGACTTGCTAAAGCACTTTGCACTTAATGGCTGTTGAGGGCCACTTTTTTTTTATACTGCACAGTGGCACAAAAAAATATCAGACAAGCACTATTTTATATTTAAAAATTGTTTCTTGACAAGCTGACTTGGCACTTAAGTGCACTTTTTTATGAAGAAAAAGTACAATGAACTGCTTTTCCTCAAGCAATAATTGTTTCCAACTTGTCTGGGAATTGTGTGTCTGGTAACTTGAAGGCCTTCCACTGTGGCAAATGGAGGCTTTTCACTGCCTGTAGAGACAATACAGTAAGCATAGCTAAGGGGTGGGTCCGAACATGTTAAGATAACTTACTGTATATGTATTCCCTTGTATTTTGTTAAAGCTGGAACATTTGATATTTTTCCATTTATTTATGAAAAAATATGAACCTATTTTCATTTGTACAAGGTAATTGTTTTTTAAAGCAAGTCACCTTAGGGTGGCTTTAATTGTATAAGTCAAGCACATGTAATAAATTCAAAACCTGCAGTTAACAGGATATCAGACATCAATCCTGGTAACCAAATATTAAAGATTCTCTTTAAAATAAAAAGACTGAACATGTTTACAGGTTTGAATTAGGCTAAAAGGTCTTGCAGTGGCTTTTCATGCCCCTTCAAATTGGAATGGAACTACTGTACTTTGCCATTTTTCTATAAATCAGTATTTTTTTTTAATTTTGATATAATACATTGTGTGAAAAAAGAAAATGGCTAATAAACTGTATTAAATCTTAAACAATGTATAAAGATTGTACTTAGCCAGTTCAAAGTGTATATTTATTCATAATGAATTATAACAGTTATATTTTTGTGTTTTCTTGTAAATGTTTCTTTTCCCTTAAATACAGATAATTCATTTGTATTGCTTATTTTATTATGAGCTACAACAAAAGGACTTCAGGAACAAGTAATGTATTAGTATGGTTCAAGATTGTTGATATGAACTGTCTCAAAAGGATGGTGGTTATTTTAAATATAAATAGCTAATGGGGGTGGTAGGCCTTTAAAATTAAATGCCTTGTATAGAATCCAAAATGAATGCAAAATTGTTTTCACTTGTATTGACTTTATGTTGTATGATTCCAATCTCTGTTCTGTTTGGCACTTGTATTTAATTCTTCACCTTTGTAAGACATTTGTATATTGCGGATGTGTTCATTCAAGCTATTTAATACCTGGCACTGTTAATACACAGTACTTTATTGTACAGACTGTTTTACTGTTTTAATTGTAGTTCTATGTACTTTTTTTGGATGGGGCTGGCATGTTTTATTTGTTTCTGGCAATACGACGTGAGAATTTCAATGCGTTTTGTTGTAGATGCTAACGTGTCAGAATCCTTTACATTCAACTTTTCTAAGAAAAGCATTTTCAGTCTTGTAGTGTGTGCTTACAGTAACTAATTTTGTTGAAAACGGTTTCAAGTTATTCAAATTTGTACAGGACTGTAAAGATTTGTTGACAGCAAAATGTTGAAGAAAAAGCTTATAGAATAAAAGCTATAAAGTATATATTAGGATCTGCAAACAATGAAGAATTATGTAATATATTGTACAAATGTAAGCAAAGGCTCTGAAATAAAATGCCATAGTTTGTGAATCCTTGATTTTTGTTTCTAGAAGATTTAGTAATTTTACATTTCTGTATGTGATGACTGACTGGAACATACATATCCAGCATGCATTATCACGGGATTAATTGATACACAAAAAGGAAGATTCTACCTATGAAAATTAAAAGTCCATTAACCAGATAAGGAATGTATTAGACATTCTTTTTTTTTTTTTTTTTTTTTTGGACATGGAGTCTTGCTCTGTCACCCAGGCTAGAGTGCAGTGGCGCAATCTCAGCTTACTGCAACTTCCACCTCCCGGGTTCAAGCAATTCTCTAGCTTCAGCCTTCCATGTAGCTGGGATTATAGGCACCTGCCAGCACGCCTGGCTGATTTTTGTATTTTTAGCAGAGACGATGTTTCACCATACTGGTCAGGCTGGTCTCAAACTCCTGACCTCATGTGATCCACCCATCTTGGCCTCCCAGTGTGCTGGGATTACAGGCCTGAGCCACCGCACCCGACCTAGGCATTCTTTTATCTTTGCATACACTATTTTGCTTCAGTCTGAATTTAAATATTTTTCTTATCACTTGGAGAATTGTCCAAATTAGAAAATTATTATTTTTTTATTTAACACTTGAAACCATTACCAGCAGCTTTTAAAAATTTTTTAATTTAGACCCTTTTGGGTCTTTTATACTTCAGTGTGTTCTATTGCACATTGCAATCATCTGGACATTGTTAAAAGTATATTCAGTACTCACACCCCACTCCCAAGGAGTTATATTTTTGGGGGTAGTACCTGGATGTTGATCTTTAATTTTTAAGGGTCTCCAGTGGTATTAATATGCATCTGGGTTGAGAAACACTGCTTTGCCGCAGACTTTTAAAAATCCATAATCTAGTTTTTTTGGGCCGACTTACTGGACTTTCTACCAAAAGAAAACCTTTAATACAAAGGCCAAGCGTGGTGGCTCAATACTTGTAATCCCAGCACTTTGGGAGGTTGCGGCGAGTGGATCACCCGAGGTCAGGACAAAACCAGCCTGACCAACATGGTGAAACCCTGTCTTTACTAAAAATGCCAAATTAGCTGGTCATGGTGGCACATGCCTGTAATCCCAGCTACTAGGGAGGCTAAGACAGGAGAATCGCTTGAACCCAGGAGGTGGAGGTTGCAGTGAGCCGAGATTGCACCATTGCACTCCAGCCTGGGCAACAAGATCAAAACTCAGTCTCAAAAAGAGAAGGGAAATAAACTTTTTTAAGGCCTAGAAAGCTCAAATACATATTTTTTAAAGCATCTTTGTGGTGGCCTTTTATTTTCACAAAAATTAGTTTAAGGGATGATCTTTTAAATCTGTGGAATGATGCTTCCCAAAAGGAATTCCTAGAATACTGGTCCCTGGAAATGCTCTGGGAATTTACAACCAAATATATTTTGGGAAATCTATGTATAGCACATTCTTTTCTTAGATAATCACAGTGTTTGCATATTAAAAACTTGGAGAGAAGGTCTGTGAAGAGATCCCTGCCTAAATAACCCTTTACCCTACTGTTTTCAATCCTACCTAATCATGAAACCCTGTTTTTTGAGGAGCTTTTAATATCATGTACTGAGTATGTTATAGAAACAGTGCTGAATAGGGGAATTGTTCCAAATTTTGTTGGAGTCGAGATTTACACCTTTGTGCCTCTGTCTCACCTGCCTTCTTGTTCTACTTCCTAGCTTCTTAGGAGGGTTTGAGGATTTTATTGTATTAGTAGAATTGACCTATGTCTACTTATGGTCACCTAAACTAGACTTTAATAAGTTAGTTTACAATTAACATATTAAGATGGTATATTTTTCTTTTTTCTTTTTCTTTTTTTGAGAAGGAGTCTTGCCCAAGGCTGGATGGAGTGCAGTGGCACAATCTTGGCTCACTGCAACCTCTGCCTCCCAGGTTCAAGTGATTCTCCTACCTCAGCCTCCCAAGTAGCTAGAACTACAGGCACCTGTCACCACACCTGGCTAATTCTTGTATTTTTAGTAGAGGGGGTGTTTCACTGTGTTAGCCAGGATGGGCTCGATCTCTTGACCTCATGATCTGCCCGCCTTGGCCTCCCAACGTGTTGGGATTACAGGCCGGGCCACCGCGCCCGGCCAAGATGACAGGTTTCTTAACGGTGTTCTCCAAAACTTTTTTTTTTCCTACTGAAAAAACTTAGAGCGGGGTCTTGTTAATTTCTTTCGTTTTGTTTTAGACAGAATCTCGCTCTGTTGCCCAGGCTGGAATGCAATGGCGCAATCTCGGCTCACTGCAACCTCTGCCTCCCTGGTTCAAGCCATTCTCCTGCATCAGCCTCCCGACTAGCTGGGATTACAGGCGCCCGCCACCACGCCCAGCTAATTTTTGTATTTTTAGTAGAGATGGGGTTTCACCATGTTGGCCAGGCTGGCCTGAAAATCCTGACCTCAGATGATCCACCCACCTCGGCCTCCCAAAGTGCTGGGATTACAGGCGTGACCCACTGCACCCGGCCTCCTTTTGTTTTTTTTTGTGACGGAGTTTTGCTCGTGTTGCCAGACTTTAGTGCAAATGGTGCAGTCGTGGATCTGAAACTCCCAGGCTTGCATTCCTTCCGCCTTGGTCTCCCAAAGTGCTGGGATTATAGGCGTGAGCCACCATGCCCCACCATGTCCTCATATTTCAAACTCTCAAAGCGGTCAGTGATCTCTAAATGGTTAAAAACAGCACCGAATGGCAATCAAGATAATTTTAAAACTATCTCCAACCACAGCTTCTTTCGTAGTCTGTTTTCTTATGTAAGTATCTGCTACCTAGCTGGGTGTGGTGGGTCATACCTGTAATCCCAGGACGCTGGGAGGTCAAGGCGAGCGGATCATCTGAGGTCGGGAATTCGAGACCAGCCTGACCAACATGGAGAAACCCTGTCTCTGCTAAAAATATAAAATTAGCCAGGCGTGGTGGCACATGCCTGTAATCCCAACTACTCGGGAGGCTGAGGTAAGAGAATCGCTTGAACCGGGGAGGTGGAGGTTGCAATGAGCCAAGATCAGGCGCGGAGCACGAAGGTCCCCCTCTAATTCGTTTTCTGTAGAGAGGAAGTTTTGCTAGATCGACCAGGCTGGTTTCAGACTCCTAGTCCTCACGCATTACTCCTGCTTCGGCCTCCAAATGTGTTGGGATTACAGGCGAGCCACTGCGCCTGGCTGCAAAGAAACATTGTCTAAGTTAGTATCTGAGCTAGGCCTTGAAGAATGGGCATTATTTTGCAGGAGGGGAAAGGGGAGGGCAATTACAACAGAGGGGACAAGAATAACAACTGTAGAGGCGGTGGAAAAAGCAGGCTAAAATGTCAGGGGCTGGAGGGAGATGAGTCTGGGAAGACGGGCTGAGAACACCTTGAAGAGTTTTGAATGCCAAGTATCTACTTTTCCAGGTAGAATAGCAGGGCCGTATTACAATCTTTCGAATTTGTATGTTAACGTGACTCGTTAGAGGTGTGGTCTTTATTTTGGAATAATGTCATATTTCAGAAAAGTTGCCAGAAGAGTACAAAGAACTCTTTGTAGTCTTAACAGCGATTAGCCAGTTGTAAACACCCTACTGCGTTCACCCGCAACCTCATTTCTTGCCAAACCTCCCTCTTTTTCAACAAGTCAGTATTTTACGTATTTCTCCCTTGGCTTGGGTGGACACCCCGCTCCTAGCCTGGCTGATTCTTCACACTGCAGGCTTCAATCACTCCCAGAAGACGTCCTTCACTCCCAAAATGAGGCTTCTCTGAAACGGCAAGGACCACCAACCAAATAGGACAAACCTGACGCCTCACCGAGCGCCTCCCACCGCGGCTTCGCGGCCGACTGCCTGGGCGTGGCCCGAGAGCGGAAGTGCCCGGAACCCGGAAGTGCGAGCTCGCGGGCCGTTGCCGTCTGGGAGTTCTCGGAGTAAGAATGGCCTTGGAAGTGATGAACAAACGGAAGAGAAAGAGAAGTGTCGAGGAGGGGTGAGTGGCGCGCGGCACGAGTAGCTGGGGAGGGATGTTGTACGTTCCCTCGTGCTGGCGAAGCGGTGGTGCGTGGCGTGGCTGAGTTTCTGGCGTCCGTTTCTAGAGAGAACGCTGACGACGGCGTTCGCGGGAGTCCGCCGGGAGACTACAGGGTTGGACAGGTCGCCAGTAGCTTATGCCGCGGCGAGCTCCATTCCAGAGGTGGCACCGGTCGGCTGGCGGCCCTCTTCAGTTCTCTGGAGCCCCAGATTCAACCCGTGTACGTGTCTGTGCCTAAAGTAAGTCACTGGGCTTTCTTCCCGAATAGCTGGTTAAAACCACTTACATATGAAACAGTCTTCTTACCTACCGCGTGAAGCGCGGTTTCTAAAGGGGGCACACAGGATTCATTGTAAGTAACCTTTCGTGACTCTTCATACCAGTGAGAGAGAGGAGATGCTCATTTAGAAAGACCACTAAATTATGGCTTAGGGTCAGAATTCTAAAAGGATGGGGTCTCATATATAACTTCAAACTTTTAAAAAGGAAACCATCAAAAAAAGGAAACGGAATGAGGTGGAAGAAAGTACATCCCAGATTGAAAGACCACTTTTGCAAGAACCTGCAAAAAAAGTGAAAGCGAAGAAGAAACACACTAACGCAGAGAAAAAGTTGGCAAACAGGTTGGTAAAATTCTCTTATTTGATGTTAAAGAAATTGGGTGGTAAAGAAATTAACATTCCTATACCTGCAATATTCGTCTTAGTTTTATCTCATTTCATATTTCTACTTTTTTTCAAAACTTTTATTATGGAAAATCCAGTACATATAGAAAAGTTGAAAAGGCTAAGAAACCGCATGTACTCAGCATCAGCAATTTAATACTTGGCCAACCTTTTTGTATTTTTACCCCACTCATATACCCCCTCATTATTTGTTTTTGTTTGTTTGTTTTGAGATGGAGTCTTGATGCCATGCCCAGGCTGGAGTAGAAGTGCATTGATATCAGCTCACTGCAGCCTCCCCTTCCCAGGTTCAAGTGATTCTGCTGCCTCAGCCTGAGTAGCTGGGACTACAGGTGTGCGCCGCCATGCCCTGCTCATTTTTGTATTTTTAGTCGAGACAGGGTTTCACCATGTTGGCCAGGCAGGTGTCAAACTCCTGACCTCAAGCGGTCTGCCTGCCTGGGCCTCCCAAAGTGTTGGAATTACAGGTGTGAGCCACCGCGCCCAGCCACCCCCTCGTTATTTGGAAGCAAAAGGAAAACTTATGTTTCATCTATAAATAATTCAGCATGTATATAAAAGAGTTTGGTTTGCTTTTTTTTTTTTTTTTTTAAAAGAGTTTCGCTCTTTTTGCTCAGGCTGGAGTGCAGTGACCCGATCTCAGCTACTGCAACCTCGGCCTCCTGTGTTTAAGTGATTCTCCTGCCTCAGGTCTCCTGAGGATCTGGGATTACAGGCGTCACCCTGCCTGGTTAATTTTTTTTGTGTTTTTAGGAGAGACAGAGTTTCATCATGTTGGCCAGGTTGGTCTTGAACTCCTGACCTCAGGTGATCCACCTGTCTTGGTCTCCCAAAGTGCAGGGATTACAGGTATGAGCCACTGCGCGGCCTGGTTTACTGTTGTCTGGTTGGTTTTGTTTTGTTTTGTTTTGAGATGGAGTCTCACTCTGTCGCCCAGGCTGGAGTGCAGTGGTGCAATCTCGGCTCACTGCAACCACTGCCTCCCGGGTTCAAGTGATTCTTCTGCCTCAGCCTCCCGAGCAGCTGGGACTATGGGCGTGTGCCACCACACCCAGCTAATTTTTGTATTCTTACTAGAGACGGGGTGTCACCATATTACCAGTCTGGTCTTGAACTCTTGACCTCATGATCCACCCCTCAGCCTCCCAAGGTTCTGGGATTACATATGTGAGCCACCGCACAAGTATGTTTAAGAACACGTTTGCTGTTCTTAAATTTATTCTTTACCCTCATTAACATTTTTTTTTTTTTTTTTGAGGTGAGGTCTGGCTCTGTCACACAGGTTGGAGTGCAGTGGTGCAATTGTGGCTCACTGCAACCTCTGCCTCGTAGACTCAATCCAGCCGCCTGCCTCAGCCTCCTGAGTTGTTTAGACTATAGGCACACACCACCATGCCCAGCTAAGTTTTGTATTTTTTGTAGAGACGGGATTTTGCTATGTCTCCCAGGCTGGTCGCAAACTCCTGGACTCAAGTCATCCAGGCAGCTTTTTTTTTTTTTTTTTTAATTAGAAAAATAGAGACAGGGTCTCACTATGTTACCCAGGCTAGTCCTCAACTCCTGGGATCAAACTATCCTCCTACCTCCGCCTCCCAAAGTGCTAGGATTACAGGCATGACCTACCATGCCCAGCCAGCATAACGTTGTTTAACAGTGTATTTGAATCATGATCCAAATAGTGATCCCATCACATGTACCTAGGTAACAGTCTTCATTCCTCTCTTCTTTGTCACTCTCCTCAAACCCCTTATTTCCTTTTCCCTTTTCTCCTTTCAACTGAAGACCTTTTTACCAGTTCTGGAGCTATTAATCACTAACAGTTGGGAACTGCTATTTTTGTCCTCCTATTTAAACTTAATGTATCTGTACACAGCCTTGTTTCTTCCCCTCTTTCTTAGGTGTCTTCCCTCTTGTCCAATATTAACTCAGCCACCTGGTTGCTGTGTGTACCGTGTATGTTCTTCTGCCATTTTAGAGACTGTGCCATCAGATCCATCCACATTCCCCTCTTTCCCTTGTCACTCATTTTTTTGTTGTTGTTGTTTTTGTTTTGAGATGGAGTTTCGCTGTTGTCGCCCAGGCTGGAGAACAATAGTGCAATTTCGGCTCACTGCAACCTCTGCCTCCAGGTTGAAGTGATTCTCCTGCCTCAGCCTCCTGAGTAGCTGGGATTACAGGCACCCACCACCATACCCAGCTAATTTTTGTGTTTTTTCAGTAGAAATGGGATTTCACATGTTGACCAGGCTGGCCTCGAACTCCTGACCTCAGGTGATCCACCAGCCTCAGCCTCCCAAAGTGCTGGGATTACAGGCGTGAGCCACTGTGCCTGGCCCTTATCCCTCTTTCTACTATATAGATGTGGTCAAGATTCTAATCTTTAAAAAGGACATTCCCCCCAACCACCAAAAAAAAAAAAAACCCATATAATTGCGTGTCTCTGTTTGCTGCCATTCCCACAGTCCTTCCCTTCAGTCTAGCTTTTAGGAAAAGCAGTCTGTTCTTTTACTTTCTCTCTTTTCTTGACTCTGTTCACCCTTCCACGCACTTACATTCTGGTGGTGGCGGGTTTTATTCTCTGTCCTGACTGTGCCAGTGAAGCAGTGCTCACTGAGGCCACCCTGACCTCTCTGACATTGTAATGGGCAGTGCAGCTTTTGTCTTATGAGTCCTCTGTTACCCTTCACGTAGCTGCTTTTCTTGTTGAAGCTACTGGATTCTCTGAGAAAAATCTCTTCTGATTGTCCTCTTGACCAATTCTTTCTTGGGGTTATTGTGGTATCTTTTCCTCTGACTGCTCTTTAAATGTGCATTTCCCTAAGGGGTCTCATTCTTGGTCATGTTCTTTTGACCCTTTGTCACCCTTTGTTGGGGGCAGTATCTCTTGTGCCCACCATGATCTCTCTCCTGATCTCCAGACATGTATGTTTGTTTGCCTCCTGGCATTTGCACCTCTTTTTCCCCTGTGTACCTCCAGGTAAGAATGCTCCACTGGGAGCTCATCATTCTCATCAGACCTGTTCCTTGGCATGAGTGCTACCACTAGCCTTCTAGTTGCCTAAGTTAGTTGCCCGAGAGTCATCCTGTCTTCTTTCCTCTCCTTGCTTAGCTAATCAGTTGCCAAGTCCTGATGATGCTTTTTTTAAATTATCTCTTTAATCTGCCTTTTCCTCTTCACCTCCTTCCCTGCTCTGGTCAGTCTGATTAGTCTTCTCAGATACACACTGTTGTAACCATATCCTTACTGGTCTCCCTTCTCCAACCTTATCCCCTTTCTAATTACCTTCCACTCTTCTGCCCAAATGGTCTTTTTTAGATGCTCTCAGTCTTCAGTGTCTCCTCATCTTCAATAGGATGAAATCTAACCACATTTGTGTAACAGTGAAGGTCCCTCCTGACCTGGTTCCTACCTTACTGTACTGTCTCATTTCCTTTCACTCCTGCTAGGCACTTTATATACTGTGGTGAGCAAAACACTAGACATGGACCCTGTCCTCAGGGGAGGAGTAATAACAGTCAGCTTTTATTGGACTGTGTGCCAGCCACTGATTTCCTCTTCTGAGAAGCCTTTCTTGTTTATGTGTGCATACCATATATCATAGCTGTTACTATGTTATTGTGAACTTGGTCTGTCTTTTCACTAGACTACTGGAGGCCTTTGATTGTTTCTTTATCTTTGTATCCTCAGAGCATAAAACTGAGTAGGAACCTGGTAACTATTTGCTGATGAGTTGAGTCATTTTTATGATTCTTACTGGCTCTTCTCTTCCCTCACTCCTTAATATCCTTTAGTTCTCCTTTCAGATTGATGCTCAGACCTTGCTTATCCATATCCAGCAATACTTTATATTGTATTTACCATTTCACAATTTACTTTTGGTAAGAGTCCTTTAAATATTACAGAAGTATTAGAAGTAGGGAATCTGGTTTTTCCTATTGGCCATGTTGCTTGTACAGAGTAAGTAAGTACTCTGCTGCCATATTAACCTTTTTAGAGTCTCAGGGAGTGTGATAGTGCCCCTAAAGGTCTAGAGTAGAAAATGAAATTAGGCATTGATAGAATGTAAACTAAATCTCCAAGAGCTTTAAGTGAATCAGCTTCTGTTTAGATGAACTTGCTGCTGCTGTTGCCTGGCAGATTTAATGTGTTCAAAAATTGAGCTTCACTTACTCTTGCAGGTGCAGTGGTTCATGCCTGTGACTCTAGCACTTTGGGAGGCTGAAGTGGGCGAATGGCTTGAGCTCAGGAATTCAAGACCAGCCTGGGCAACATAGCAAAACCCTGTCTCTACAAAAGAAATATAAAAGGAAACCGGGCGTGGTGGTTCATGCGTGTAATCACAGCACTTTGGGAGGCCGAGGCACGTGGATCAAGAGGCCAGGAGTTTGAGACTAGCATGGCCAACACAGTAAAACCCCGTCTCTACTTAAAAAAAAATTAGCTGGGTGTGGTGGCAGGCGCCTGTAATCCCAGTTACTTGGGAGGCTGAGGCAGGAGAATTGTTGTGAACCACGGAGGCAGAGGTTGCAGTGAGCTGAGATTGCACCACTATACTCCAGTCTGGGCGACAGAGCTAGACTCTGTCTCAGAAATATGTGTGTGTGTGTGTATATATATGTGTGTGTATATATGTGTATATACATATGTGTATATGTGTATATATATTTATGTGTATGTATAAAAGGCTCACACCTTAGTCCCAGCACTTTGGGAGACTGAGGTGGGCAGATCACTTGAGGTCAGGAGTTCAAGACCAGCCTGGCCAACATGATGAAACCCTGTCTCTACTAAAAATAAAAAAATTAGCCAGGCGTGATGGCAGGCACCTGTAATCCCAGCTACTTGGGAGGCTGAGGCAGGAGAATCACTTGAACCCGAGAGGCAGAGGTTGCAGTGAGCCGAAATTGCACTATTGCACTCCAGCCTGGGTGACAGAGCAAAACTCCGTCTCAAAAAAAAAAAAAAAAAAATTTAGCCAGGTGTGGTGGCATGCGCCTGTGGTCCCAGTTACTTGGAAGGCTGAGGTGGGAGGATTGCCTGAACCTGGGAGGTTGAGGCTGCAGTGAGCTGTGATTACGCTGCTACACTCCAGCCTGGGTGATAGAGCGAGACCCTGTCTCCAGAAAAAAAAAAAGAGCTTAACTTTTTCTAACTCTTGAGTTAAATCATTTTTTTTTCTAAAGATACTAGTCAGTTTCTAGATAAAGCTGCTTTAAAAATTTTGATATATTTGTGAGTGGTAAATCTAGGAAAATTCAGAAGACATTGCAAAATATTTCTAATTGGGAAGGTAGGGCTGCGCTTTGTCAAATACTAGACCTACCTGGTATGACTCTTACTGCTTGTTTTGTTTTATTTTTTGCCTTAAAAAGGGAAAGTGCTCTAGCGAGTGCTGATTTAGAAGAAGAAATTCACCAGAAACAAGGGCAGAAAAGGAAAAATTCTCAACCTGGTGTTAAAGTAGCAGATAGAAAAATACTTGATGATATAGATGACACAGTTGTCAGTCAAAGAAAGAAAATTCAAATCAACCAAGAAGAAGAGAGATTAAAGAACGAGAGAACTGTATTTGTTGGGAATTTGCCTGTTACATGTAATAAGAAGGTAAGTTTGTGTATAGTAAAATTTTAGAGAAGTGAATAACTTTGTTCTTCCTGTGTTGAATAAGCATTCAATAATAAGTCATGGCTCTAACTTCATTGTAAATTATTACATAAATCATCCTAATATAAATGGATTCCAATATCCACCCCCTCCTTTTCATTCCTGCAGTCCCTGCCCTAATTCAGGCTTTTGCAGATTATATTTGAATACTGCAGTGATGTCCTGCCTGGTTTCTTTCTTTCAGCCTTATCTCCTGTTATGTGCCACTAGAATATAAGCTCCATATGTTTAAAGATGTTTTTCTTTTTTCTTTTCTTTTTCCAGATAGGTTGTCACTATCACCTAGGCTGGAGTGTAGTGCCATGATCATTGCTCACTGCAGCCTCAAACTCCTGAACTCAAGTGATCTTACTGCCTCAGCCTCCTGAGAAGCTGGGACTACAGACGCATGCCACCATGTCTGGCTACTTTTTGTATTTTTTTGTGGAGACAGGTTCTCGCTGTGTTGCCCAGGCTGGTCTCAAACTCCTGGGCTCAAGCGATCTGCCCTTCTTAACCTCCCAAGGTGCTGGGACTTCAGGCATGAGCCACTGGGCCTGATCCTCTTTTTTTCATCATTCTGGCTCTCTTTTTTTTTTTTTTGAGACAATCTCACTCTGTCACCCAGGCTGGAGTGCAGTGGTGTGATCTCGACTTACTGCAAGCTCCGCCTCCCGGGTTCACGCCCTTCTCCTGCCTCATCCTCCCGAGTAGCTGGGACTACAGGTGCCTGCCACCACACCTGGCTAATTTTTTGTATTTTTAGTAGAGATGGGATTTCACTATGCTAACGAGTATAGTCTTGATCTCATGACCTTGTGATCCGCCTGCCTCGGCCTCCCAAAGTGCTGGGATTACAGGCGTGAGCCACCGTGCTCAGCCTCATTCTGTCTCTTGACACCTGAAATGGTGCCTTGTGCCTGGTAAATATGTGTTGTTTAAAGAATGACGATGTCCTGCATTTCTTCCATTGTGTGAGGATCGCTGAAGCAAAACCTGCCCTTTGTTTCTGCATGTTCATGTGATAGTAACTGTTGAAATCCTTAGCTCAGCATCCTGCTCATATTTTGAAGGACAATTTAAACTCTACTTCATTAAAAACAGTAGAAAAACCTTTTTGAGGCCAGGCGTGGTGTCCCACACCTGTAATCCCAGCACTCTGGAAAGCCAAGGCGGGCGGATCCTCTGAGGTAGGGAGTTCGAGACCAGCCTGGCCAACATGGTGAAACCCCTTCTCTACTAAAAGTTCAAAAAATTAGCTGGATGTGGTGACACATGCCTGTAATCACAGCTATTTGGAGGCTGAGGAAGGAGAATTGCTCGAACCCGGGAGGGGGAGGTTGCAGAAGCCAAGAGTGTGCCACTGTACTGCATCCAGCCTGTGTAACAGAGTGAGACTCCGTCTCAAAAAAAAAGGTTATTCCTGGTTTAAACCAATGTGAAAACAAGAGAGAATCTATGGAAGGTGTAAGTCTATCTTTAATTTACATGTGATAAAGGTTATAAAAGATTGAAAGAAAAGCATTATACATCCAATGGATACTAATAGGAGCTTGAATTGTGTGTTTTTTTTTTTTTTTTAGACAGAATCTCACAAGTTTCAGTAAAATTTTTTTGTTCATCCAACTGAATAGTCACCTGCTTTTCCTGAAATGTTCTTAAAAACTAGCAGTAGGCCGGGTGTGGTGGCTCATGCCTGTAATCCCAGCACTTTGGGATGCTGAGGTGGTTGGATCACTTGAGGTCAGGAGTTTGAGACCAAACTGGCCAACATGGCGAAACCCCGTCTCTACTAAAAATACAAAAATTAGCTGAGCATGGTGGCGGGCGCCTGTAATCCCAGCTACTTGGGAGGCTGAGGCAGGAGAATCGCTTGAAGCCGCGGGGGCGGAGGTTGCAGTGAGCCAAGATCATACCACTGCACTGCAACCTGGGTGAAAGTGCGAGGCTCTGTCTCAAAAAAAAAAAAAAAAAAAAACCTGGCAGTAAGGATTATCGGACAATTTTTCTTAATTCCCTTTTATAGCACTTATTTGATGTCCTGAGAGTGAGCTAATGTGTATGTGTTTTTTTTTAATTTTAGAAGCTGAAATCATTTTTTAAAGAGTATGGACAAATAGAATCTGTACGATTTCGTTCTCTGGTATGTTTCATTCCCCCATAAAATTACATAATACTAAAATGTGTTGCATTTAAATCAGATTAACTTCTTGCTGTTAGTGAGATGGTGGAGCACTTTAACCTTTTGAATCAATAGGTTCAAATTTAACCCAAGAAAAGAGTTGCTCTTATTATCTACTGCTGACTCTTGAACTTTTTAAATAATGTAGTGAGTTTACTTAATAAAATGATACTCTTGCTATGAAAGTCTGCAATGTACTTTGTAGGGTGGATGGGTGAGTTATTTACTCTGTCAACAGAATAGGCTGAAAAGTTTTTTTTTTTTTTTTTTAGGCTGAAAAGTTAATACTGGTTATCCTTGCTGGAATCCTAGGCATTCTCTTCTTAGTCCCATCATATGCATTTAGTATGGGAGGTGGGTGTGATTGCTGCAAACAGTCCTTGTTCTCTGAGCACAGGCAGATCAAGTGTTTAAGTCAATTTAATATTAAAACTTTATAGAAGTGAGTTGGATTTTACCAGCTCAGCACTCTGAACCAGTTATAGCCACATTCTTTGGAGCAGGAAATAAGTATCATTTATATTTGGTTTTCCCATACATGATTTTTTTTTTTTTTTAACTGCATAGGCATAGTTAGTTGACGTACCATAGTGTACGTTTTTGGACAGTATTGCATAATTAATGTATATTAGAATATAGGAAATCTTTATTCTGTTTTTTTTTTTTTTTCTTTTTTTTTGGAGACAGAGTCTTACTCTTTCTCACCCAGGCTGAAGTTCAGTGGTAGGATCTCGGCTTACTGCACCCTTCGCCTCCTGGGTTCAAGTAGTTCTCATGCCTCAGCCTCCCAGGTAGCTGGGATTACAGGCGTGGGCTACCACGCCTGGCTAATTTTTTGTGTTTTTAGTCGACTCACCTTGATCTTCTCAGTATCTGGTTGCATTTGGCATGTCGTCAACAGCTGTAGTTGTTGACGTGTATTTCTGCCTCTTCCATAAAGTTTTCCTTACCTACCCCATCCACTCTTAAAGGAGGCTATATGTGACTGAAAATAAAGTGAACCTGAATATAAAGGGGATTCCCATAACTGCACAATGAAAGACACCATGCATTTTTTTGCCTGTTAAAATATATAAACTCTTAAGAGAGTGATATGTCTTTTTATGTTATTCATCAGTTTAGTTACACATATTTAAAAATTAGAATACATGATAAAATGTTACTTTATAAACTTTTCTTTTTCCTTAACATTTTTCTTTATTTTTTTTTTCGAGACAGAGTCTTGCTGTGTCGCCCAGGTTGGAGTGCAGTGGCATGATCTCGGCTCACTGCAAGCTCTGCCTCCCGGGTTCATGCCATTCTCCTGCCTCAGCCTCCCGAGTAGCTGGAACTACAGGCGCCCGCCACCTCTCCCAGCTAATTTTTCGTATTTTTAGTAGAGATGGGATTTCACCGTGTTAGCCAGGATGGTCTCGATCTCCTGACCTCATGATCCACCCGCCTCGGCCTCCCAAAGTGCTGGGATTACAGGCGTGAGCCACTGCGCCCGGCCTTTTCCTTACATTTTTCATGTGTCTTTCATCGTTGGTGTCTCTTCCTGGTGTCCTTCCTGTTGGAGTCATCTGATGCAATTTGAGAGCCCAGAATCTTAACTTCTCTCTGGGTTTTTGAGCCTGTTAAATCTGAGCATGATGGTTTTGTTGGAAAAACTTATCCTAAGCCACAAGCTTCATTTCATATAGCATTAGGATGATTGGCCAGGCACAGTGACTCATGCTTGTAATCCCAGCACTTTGGGTGGCTGAGGCGGGCGGATCATGAGGTCAGGAGATCGAGACTATCCTGGCTAACACGGTGAAAGCCCATCTCTACTAAAAATACAAAAAATTAGCCGGGCGTGGTGATGGGCACCTGTAGTCCCAGCTACTCGGGAGGCTGAGGCAGGAGAATGGCGTAAACCCGGGAGGCAGAACTTGCAATGAGCCGAGATCATGCCACTGCACTCCAGTCTGGGCGACAGTGCAAGACTCCGTCTCAAAAAAACAGAAAAAAAAAATACATTAGGGTGATTGTTTCTGATTTGTTTATTTCCCTGGAATGTGTTTGATCACAGTGTACTGGAGTTGGATATTTAGACTTCACTTAAAATATTAATTTGAGGTAATATTTCAAATACTGTCTTTAATACTTTTTCTTTCTCCTCAAAGATTCCAGCAGAGGGAACTCTATCCAAAAAGCTGGCAGCAATAAAGTAAGTCTATAATTAGAGGAAGGGAGTCACCTTAAATTTTCTTCCTTTGTGGCTAAAACGTGAGACTATTTCTTAACAATTTCATAGATTTTATTAATATAGTTGGATTAAGAGCATGCTTGACTATTTGTTTCTGTATTTTAGAGCCTTTAAGTTTGTCCCATGTTTTTCTTTAAGCCATAATGTAAATCATAGAGTCGCAGAAAATATTGCTGGAAATTGAGCCATGGAAATTTTACGTATGTTTTTAGTGTTTGGAAGAGACTGTAAAGCTTCATGTCTGAATTTTCTCATACAGATTACAAATGCCTTATTTCCTGTGTTTTTCCAGAGAGAATTCATGTTTGCTTGTGCTGGTCACCTGGGTATACTGCCAGCCTGTGACCACTTGATATTCTCTGTCTGAGGGTTTTGGACCATACTGGTAATGGCTTGTTTCCAGTGCTCGGGATTTTTTTGTTTCCCACTCAGTGCCAAGAATGAAACATACAAGTCTCCTTGTTCGCTTTTCCATATGGAAGGCTTATTTTTCACTTACCTTCAGCTTTATGCTGGTTTCCTATTAGTCTCATATTGGGTGTTTCATATGGTACGTGAAATGTTGAAGTTTATGATCAGAGATTTCTTTATATTAGATAAAATATAATGTATTTTAGAGACATTTCTGGGAATCCTGTTCTATCAAACTTTTGTATGACAACAGTCCCTTTGGACATCTTGGTGACTCCATTTCAATATTCAGTCTTCATTTGGAGTTATTTCGCTGACCAGGTCTTCGCGTTTTTCCTCATAACCATCGCAGTGCCAGGTGTATAGTTAAGTTTTGATGACTATATAGGTTCCCACAGTGTTTACTGAGGTAACCAAAGATGCAGATCCTCCTAGATACCAGGCATTGTTCAGTCCTATGGATACTAAAAACTTTTTTTTTTTTTTTTTTTTGAGACAGAGTCTTGCTCTGTCACCCAGGCTGGAGTGCAGTGGCCAGATCTCAGCTCACTACAAGCTCCGCCTCCCGGGTTTACGCCATTCTCCTGCCTCAGCCTCCCGAGTAGCTGGGACTACAGGCGCCCGCCACCTCGCCCAGCTAGTTTTTTCTTTTTTTTTTTTTTTTTTGCATTTTTTAGTAGAGACGGGGTTTCACCGTGTTAGCCAGGATGGTCTTGATCTCCTGACCTCGTGATCTGCCCGTCTTGGCCTCTGAAAGTGCTGGGATTACAGGCTTGAGCCACCACGCCCGGCCACTAAAAACTTTAGTAAGATACAACTCTTCTTTTTGAGTCATACTTTTATTTCTGTATGAGGTTGAAACCCAGGAGCCTAAATTTGAACAGAAACAGAGGTTCTGACAGGTGTATGTACAAGTACTACTGAGGAGTTTAGCAGGATATGTTAGAAAATTGGAATTTTCACACCAATACCGTCAGCTTCTCCTCCAGCCCCATCTCATTGTTTTTTTGTTTGTTTTGTTTTGTTTTTTTTTTTGAGACAGAGTCTCGCTCTGTCGCCCAGGCTGGAGTGCAGTAGCGCTATCTCGGCTCACTGCAAGCTCCGCCTCCTGGGTTCACGCCATTCTCCTGCCTCAGCCTCCCGAGTAGCTGGGACTACAGGCGCCCGCCACCTCGCCCGGCTAGTTTTTCATATTTTTTAATAGAGATGGGGTTTCACTGTGTTAGCCAGGATGGTTTCGATCTCCTCACCTCATGATCCGCCCGTCTCGGCCTCTCAAAGTGCTGGGATTACAGGCTTGAGCCACCGTGCCCGGCCTGTTTTGTTTTGTTTTTAACATACAAGCTCTTGCTGTGTCACCCAGACTGGAGTACAGTGGCAAGATCTTGGCTTACTGTAACCTTAAACTTTTGGGCTCAAGTGATGCTCCCATCTCAGCATCCCCAGTAGCTGGGACTACAGATGTGCACACCACCCTGGCTATTTTATTTTAATTTTATTTATTTATCTTATTATATTTTAATTTTTTATTTTAATTTTAATTTTAATTTATTTTATTTTTTATCTTATTTTTTATTTATTTTATTTATTGTATTGTATTGTATTGTATTTTAATTTAATTTTATTTTATGACACAGAGTCTCATTATGTTTTTCAGGCTAGTCTTGAACCCCTGGCTTCAAGACTTCTGCCTCAGCCTTCTAAAACAGTGGGATTACGAGCATGAGCCACTGCCTTTTTGTTGTTGTTTTTAATTTAAAACGTAATGATGGCTGGATGTGGTGGCTCACAACTGTAATCCCAGCACTTTGGGAGGCCGAGGTGGGTGGATCACATGAGGCCAGGAGTTTGAGACCAGCCTAGCCAACATGGCAAAACACTGTCCCTACTAAAAATAGAAAAATTAGCAGGGTGTGGTGGCTCATGCCTGTAGTCCCAGCTACTTGGGAGGCTGAGGCAAGAGAATTGCTTGAACCCAGGAGATGAAGGTTGCAGTGAGCCCAGATTGTGCCATTGCACTCCACCCTTGGCAACAGAGTGAGACTCTGTCTCAAAATAAAAAAATAAAAAAAATTTAATTATATACCTTTTCTCTAGTCAGCCAATTCCCTACCCTAGGCAAGTGTTTTTAGTTTCTTTTTTTTTTTTGGAGACAGAGTCTCGCTGTGTCGCCCAGGCTGGAGTGCAGTGGCCAGATCTCAGCTCACTGCAAGCTCCGCCTCCCGGGTTTACGCCATTCTCCTGCCTCAGCCTCCCTAGTAGCTGGGACTACAGGCGCCCCCCACCTCGCCCGGCTAGTTTTTTGTATTTTTTAGTAGAGACGGGGTTTCACCGTGTTAGCCAGGATGGTCTCGATCTCCTGACCTTGTGATCCGCCTGTCTCGGCCTCCCAAAGTGCTGGGATTACAGGCTTGAGCCACCGCGCCCGGCGGGTATCAGTTTTTAAATGCTAAGATGTCTCTAGAAGCTTACATAAGAAACTAAAAACAGGCTGGGCGCGGTGGCTCAAACCTGTAATCCCAGCACTTTGGAAGGCCGAGACGGGCGGATCAGGAGGTCAGGAGATCGAGACCATCCTGGCTAACCCGGTGAAACTCCGTCTCTACTAAAAAATACAAAAAACTAGCCGGGCGAGGTGGCGGGCGCCTGTAGTCCCAGCTACTCGGGAGGCTGAGGCAGGAGAATGGCGTAAATCTGGGAGGCGGAGCTTGCAGTGAGCTGAGATTGCGCCACTGCACTCCAGCCTGGGCGACAGAGCGAGACTCCCTCTCAAAAAAAAAAAAAAGAAAAAAAACCTGATACGCATATATGTTCTTCTTTCCACGTAAAACATTTTAACTCACTGGTATTCAACATATACACTACTCCACACCTTCCCTTTTTCTACTTGGTACAACTTGGAGATCTGTTTATATTGGTGTGAAAGTGATTATTTTTACAGCATTTTTTAAAAATGCCCTTTTTCTTAGAGTATTCTGTAGGTGTGCCTTAATTTATTTTATCAAATCTCCCACTGATGGACGTAAAGTTTTTTCCCAGTCTCATGGCCATTACAAATAATGCTAGAGGCCAGGTGCAGTGGCTCATGCCTGTAATCCCAGCACTGTTACAGGCCAAGGGAGGCAGATCACTTGAGCCCAGGACCTCCCTGGACAAAATGGCAAAACCCCATCTCTACAAAAAATTAGCTGGGCATGATGCCGTGCGCTGTAGTCCCAGCTACTTGGGAATCAGATGAAGGAATACCTGAGCTCAGGAGATGGAGCTGTGATTGCGCCACTGGCACTCCAGCCTGAGTGACAGAGTGAGACCCTGTCTTCAAAAAACAAAAACAAAAACAAAAATCCTTGCTGTAATATTTTAGCTGGTCATGGAGGCACGACTCTGTAGTCCCAGCTTCTTAGGAAGCTGACGTGGGATGGTGACTTGAGCCCAGGAGCTTGAGGCTGCAGTGAACTGTGATCACAGCACTGCACTGTAGCCTGAGCGATAAGCAAGACCCGCTCTCTCAAAACAAAACAGATAATGTTGGAGTAAATGAGTGACCTTGTACTCAGGTAATTTTGTACACGAGCTAACTTATCTGTAGGATAAACTTCTAGCAGTGGCATTGCTCAGTCAGAAAGGTATTTGCATTCGTAATTTTGACTGCTGTCTCGTAGCGATTGCAACCTATTTATGTTCCCACATCTTTACCAACAGTAACGTTTTTTACTTTACAAAAACGGTATGTTAGCCAGGGAAGATGGCTCGTGCCTGTAATCCCAGCACCTTTGGGATACTGAGGTGGGTGGATTGCTTGAGCCTAGGAGTTCGAGACCAGCCTGGGCAACATGGCAAGACCCCATCTCTACAAAGAAATACAAAAATTAGCTGGGCAAGGTGGTGCACGCCTGTAGTCCAACTACTCTGGGGGCTGAGGTGGGAGGATCACTTGAGCCCAGGGAGTGGAGGCTGCAGTGAACCATGATTGCACTACTGCACTCCGGCCTGGATGACAGAGTGAGACCCTATCTAAAAAAAAAGTATATTTTTGAGCTTTGTGATTGTTGGAAACCTGATAGTTGAGTGTGGTATTTCTAATTTGAATTTCTCTTATGAGTGAGCATCTTGTCATGTAATTTAAGTCATTTGTGCTTTGTTTTATTTGAATTATTAATCTTACTGATCTGTGGGATGTTCATGAAATCAGCCTTTTGTGACATGAATTATAAATATTTTTTCTCTATTTGTCATTTGCTATTTATTTATTTAATTTATTTTTTGAGATGGAGTTTTGCTTTTGTTGCCCAGGCTAGAGTGCAATGGTGTGATCTCAGCTCACTTCCACCTCCGCTTCCCCGGTTAAAGTGATTCTCCTGCTTCAGCCTCCTGAGTAGCTGGAATTACAGGCATGTGCCACTACGCCTGGCTAATTTTGTATTTTTAGTAGAGACAGGGCTTCCCCATGTTGGTCAGACTGGTCTCGAACTCGCGACCTCAGGTGATCTGCCCCCCTCGGCCTCCCGAAGTGCTGGGATTACAGGCATGAGCCACCATGCCTGGCCCTTTTTTTATTTTTAAGAGATAGAGTCTTGCTTTGTTCTCCAGCAGGAGTGCAGTGACGCAATCATAGTCCACTATAGCCTGGAATTCCCTTTGCTCAAATAATCATTCTGCCTCAGCCTCCCAAGTAGCTGGGACTGCAGGTGAGCACCACCACACCCCAGCTCGTTGGCTTTTTGACTTGGCTTATGGGAAATTTTGCCATGTAAAACTTTTTTCCTTTTTCTTAGAGCCAAAATGTTTAAAACCTTTTTTTTTTTGTTGTTTGTTTATTAAGGCTACTTCCAGTAAACTACACATATATGACATGTACAGTTTTATGATTTTAACATATGTAGGCAATCTTGAAAGCACTGCCGTAGTCCCAATACCGAACGCTTTATTTCCTTGAGTTTCTTCCTAACCCTCTGCAATATGTCCCTCCACCTCTGTCCTCAGGCAGCCATTCACTTGCTTTCTGTCTCTATGTGTTAGTTTGCCTTTTCCAGAATTTTATGTAAGTAGAGTCATCATACAGGATGTACTCTTGTCTAACTTGCTCAGCATAATGATTCTGAGGTTTGGTTTTTTGTGGGGGAGGGTTGGTGGAGGGGAACAGTGTCTTGTGCTGTTGCCCAGGCTGGAGTCCAGTGGCGGATCATGGCTCACGGCAGCCTTGATCACCTGGGCTCAAGCAGTCCTCCTGCCTCAGCCTCCTAAATACCTGGGACTACAGGTGCTCACCACCACACCCGGCTGAGTTTTTAAAGTTTTTAGTAGAGCCAAGGTGTCACTATTGCCCAGACTGGTCCTGAACTCCTGAGCTCAAGCAGCTCTCCTGCCTTTGCCTCCCAAAGTGTTGCAATTACAGGCTTGAGCCACCGTGCCCATCTGAGATTTGTTCTTATTATTGCAATGCATTGGTAATTAATTTGTGTTTATTGCTCAGTAGTATTCCATTGTATGACAGTACCATTTGTTTATCCATTCACCTGTTAATTGTGTTGTGTTGTATTGTATTTATTGTGTTGTATTGTATTGTATTGTGATGGAATCTTGCTCTGTCGCTCAGGCTGGAGTGAGTGGCACCATCTTGGCTAACTGCAACCTCTACCTCCCAGGTTCAAGTGATTCTCATGCCTCAGCCTCCCAAGCAGCTGGGATTACAGACACATATCCACCATGCCCGGCTAATTTTTTCATACTTTTAGTTGAGATGGGGTTTTGCCATGTTGGCCAGGCTAGTCTAAAACTCCTGACCTCAGGTGATCTGTCCACCTTGGACGGCCAAAGTGCTGGGATTATAGGCTTGAGCCACTGCACCCGGCCCCATTCACCAGTTTGAACATTCAGGTTATTTCAGCCTTTGGCTATTATACATAAAAATGCTAAAAAGATTTGGGTACAGATCGTTTTTCTTGAGAAACTGCCTGGTTGAATTGCCGGATCTTATGGTATATTTTAACTTTCTAAGAAGCTGCAAAATTGTTTTCCAAAGTGCTTGTACCATTTTACATTCCTACCAGCTATAGATGAGAATGTCAGTTGCTTCACATCCTCACCAGCACTTGGCATTGCCATTTAATTTTAGCCATTCTAAAGGTTTGCCAACCACAGTGACTACAGATGTTAAACATCTTATGTGCTTACTATTTGTATCTATTCTTTGGTGAAATGTTGGTACAAAAATTTTGCCCATTTTTTGTGAACTTTAAATTATTTTTATACAATTGTAAGGAGTTCTTTATATATTGTGGATATAACACCTTTTCCTGCTATGTGTGTTTCAGATATTTTGCTCCAGTTTGTAGCTGACTTTTTTAGAGGTGTCTCTCTCTGTTGCTAGGCTGGAGTGCAGTGGTGCGATCCCAGCTCACTGCAACGTCTGCCTCCTGGGTTCAAGTGATTCTCCTGCCTCAGCCTCCCAAGTAGCTGGGATTACAAGTGTGTGCCACCATGCCTGGCGAATTTTTGTATTTTTAGTAGAGACTGGGTTTCACCATGTTGGCCAGGCTGGTTTTGAACTTCTGATCTCAGATGATCCACCCACCTCACCCTCCCAAAGTGCTAGGATTACAAGCATGAGCCACTGCGCCCGCCCAGAGGTGTCTCTTAGAGATTGAAAGTTGTAGGTTTTATCGAAGATCTCATTTAGAGAGTGCTGTTGGCCAGGCACAGTGGCTCACACCTGTAATTCATTACTTTGGGAGGCCAAGGCTGGCGAATCGCCTGAGGTCAGGATTTCAAGACCAGCTTGGCCAGTATGGTGAAACCCCATCTCTACTAAAAATACAAAAATTCGCCTTATGTAGTGGCAGGCATCTGTAATCCCAGCTACTCGGGAGGCTGAAGCAGGAGAATCGCTTGAACCCGAGAGTTAGAGGTTGCAGTGAGCTGAGGTCATACCATTGCCCTCCAACCTGGACTACAAGAGTGAAACTCCATTTCAAAATAAAGAGTGCTGTTGTTTGTCATTTGCTTGGTAGTCTGGTGGGAGTGGGCACAGCAGGGTCTCTGCTGTCTTGTCTTAGTGTTTCTGTGTCTCAGGAGTGCACCTGATCAGGGCATTTTTCCTGGGGCAGCCGAGCTGTGCCAGATGCGTTGTACCTTTAGTGGGGATTGTGCACAGTATGTTTCCCACCTCTCCTCTGGTAGCTGGACTCCTCCCTTCCTCTGGCTGTAGGGGTCTTTTCTGTGCCCTGGAGTGACAGGGTTTGCTATCCCTCCCCTAGTAGCTTAGCCTTCTCCTCCATCGAGAGAAGAATCCCGGTGGGGCATTGTGCCTTTCCCACACTTTGGCCATTCCGTCCTCCAGGCCTGCAGCACCCATGGCTGTGATGTCAGCCTTTCCCACAGAGTGGAGGTCACTGGGGCAGATCCTGAGGATGGGTGCACACTCCTGCGTCAGCAGTCAGCAGCCTCCAGGACTTCTGTTTCAGGCCCAGCCCACACTGAACTCTAGTGTTTTAGTGAGATCATGGCGGGAATCTTTCCTGCTTGTCTGGTGTCCAGTATTTTGCCCCTGTGCTCAGCCATCATAGAGCCAGTAGAGCCAGGGCTTCCTCTGTCTCTCGTTGGAGGGAGCAGGCGTGTCCTTAGCTTCTAGCTGCTGGCTTTCCCCAAGACTTCAGCTCTCTAATGGCTGTAACAAAAGTTATGATGTTGTGGGTTATCTGGTTTCTTCTTAACTGGTAAGGGCAGGAGTGATGCACTTTCTGGCTTTTTACATTCGAGGTGGAAGTGGAACTCCAGCATTTGTTCCTGGGGGTACACTAGGATGTGTTGGATTTGGATGTTGTCAGCAGCTGTGTGTTGTGTGAGAGAGTAGGGCTCTAGAGTCATCTAGACTTGGTTTCAGTCCTAGGCCAGCCACTTGTTGCTGTTTCATCACAGTCACGTACCTCTTTCAGTCTCAGCTTCCTTACTCATAAAATCAGAAAACAAAAAACACCTGTTGGAGTTGTGAGATTAAATGAAATACATTAAATATCTAACTGAGTGTCTGTTATATATTAGGCATTCAGTAAATCACAGCTGGTTTAGTCAATACAAAAGCTTTAGTGTAGTATATTATTACAGAATGCCATGAGTCATGGCAAGCACTGTTTTCCAGTTCCCTTCTCGATGATACTCATTTGTGTAGTAGCATTTTTGTTACTTCAAAACAGTAGGTTGCCGGGCGCGGTGGCTCAAGCCTGTAATCCCAGCACTTTGGGAGGCCGAGACGGGCGGATCACGAGGTCAGGAGATCGAGTCCATCCTGGCTAACACGGTGAAACCCCGTCTCTACTAAAAAATACAAAAAAACTAGCCAGGCGAGGTTGCGGGCGCCTGTAGTCCCAGCTACTCGGGAGGCTGGGGCAGGAGAATGGTGTAAACCCGGGAGGCAGAGCTTGCAGTGAGCTGAGATCCGGCCACTGCACTCCAGTCTGGGCAACAGAGCGAGACTCCGTCTCAAAAAAAAAAAAAAAAAAAAAAAAAA
>NC_045434.1:13422995-13425097 GCF_002776525.5 Piliocolobus tephrosceles
AAAAAAAAAAAAAAAAAAAAAACAAAACAAAACAGTAGGTTGATGTCTTCAGGGAAAGATCTGTGTTCATTACTAGGTCCTTTTTGCTAACTCCTCACAATCAAATTATATCACCATTTTGCAAACCTAGTGACTTAATGAGTTCAGGCATTTAGTAACACCAGCTGCAGTCATTGACAAAGGGTCAAAACCAGTCGTAACATGACTCTCTGGAAAGAACACAACACCCACCAACAGTCGTGACAAAGGGGTCACATCTGAGTCTGATCCAGCCTTTGGATGCAGCTGCCAGTTTACAAGAAATACAGAGGACAAAGGTTTGTGTTGAACTACTTGATGAGCTTGCAGTCACAAAATCCAGGCTTGGGGAGTTCTGCAGGCCAAACAGTGAGATACAGAGATACAGAGAAAGTTCTGTAAATTAAACAAGATTCAAAAGACATATCAGGTCAAAAGAACAGACAAGATCAAACTATGATGTCTAAGAATAGACACTTGGCTGATAAAACCACAAAGATGTGCAGGGAAGTAGTTCCTATAAAAATGGGAATGGTAGTTGCCTTTGGAGGGAAGGAGGGGCTGCAACTGGAAAGGGCCACAGAGAGGCTTCTGAGTGGGCCACAAGGCATATTGAGCTGTTAATTTGCTCAGCTATATGTGGTTTGTGCACTCTTCTATATGGGTGTCTTAAAGAGGAAAACACACGTCTCACAACTGTTTATATATGTGTTACATACGGACTGCAGCTAAGATGTTAGTTTTTGGTTCTTGTGTGGTTCTCAGGGATTCATATACATGGTCCATCTGTTTTCTCATGGTTATGACTCTTAAGAAAGTGTGGGTTGTCTCTCCACCAATATCTTTAAGTTGTGTGTTATTTTTTGAGTTATTACTAAATATTTGTTCAAAGAGATGAAATTTCTACCCAGGAATTCTTGTCATGTGTGTTGATTAAGAGTTGAAAACAAACTGGATTTTTTCCTGTGACTTTGAGGCTAACAAACTTTACCTTGTCTCTCTTTTCTTTCTTTCTTTCTTTTTTTTTTTTGGTGTAGACGTAAAATTCATCCTGATCAGAAAAATATTAATGCCTATGTTGTGTTTAAGGAAGAGAGTGCTGCCACACAGGCATTGAAAAGGTAATTTTATCCCTTAGGTTTGAACAGAATAATTGACGTATAAGTATGTGTGAGTACTTTTTTTATTCTTTGGTTTCACTTTAGCATAGATGTTTTAGTAATTGAGTACTCATTTTTAACAACCATTTTCCCTTTGTGTTTGTAATATAGAAATGGGGCCCAAATTGCAGATGGATTTCGTATTAGAGTTGATCTCGCATCTGAGACCTCATCTGTAAGTAGTACTTGATTTGTTTAAAGAACGAAAGCTTTGTAGAGAGAAATCTTTCCTTCCAGGCTTTTCCTGGAAGGGGGCTGGAATCAGCAATGTGAGGGAAGCACAGAAGGAAACAGCCTGTGTCCTCTGTGATTACAGAGTTGATGGCAAGAGAGGCACGAGGACCGAGGTCAACATTCCCTTCAAAAACATAGTCCTGGCTGGGCACAGTGGCTCATGCCTGTAATCCTAACATTTTGGGAGGCCAAGGCGGGAGGATTACTTGAGCCTAGGAGTTAGAGCAGCCTGAGCAATGTAGCAAGACCCTGCCTTTACAAAAAAAAAATTAGTCAAATGTATGATGCATGCTGATAGTCCCAGCTACTCAGAAGGCTGAGGTGGGAGGATCACTTGAGCCCAGAAGTTTGAGGCTATGGCGAGCTGTGATCGTGCCACTGCATTCCAGCCTGGGCAACAGAGGGTGACCTTGTTTCTTAAAAAGAAACAAAAACATAGTCCTCTTCAAATAATCATAATTAGGTCAGTAGGTACATTAGACATCATATGGTCTAACATTTTATAGACCAAGGTCTAGAAAGTTCAGTTATTGGCCGGGCGCGGTGGCTCAAGCCTGTAATCCCAGCACTTTGGGAGGCTGAGACGGGCGGATCATGAGGTCAGGAGATCGAGACCATCCTGGCTAACACGGTGAAACCCCGTCTCTACTTAAAAATACTAAAAAACTAGCCGGGCGAGGTGGCGGGTGC
>NC_045434.1:13425497-13446163 GCF_002776525.5 Piliocolobus tephrosceles
AAAAAAAAAAAAAAAAAAAAAAAAAGAACAGTTATTCATTAGACAGTTTTTAGTACATACTCTGTCAGAGATACAGTTCTAAGACGTAGTCTCAACTTCCTAGGAGCTGACAGTATATGTTGGAAAGGGTCGGAGTGACAGGTCATGTCACTGTTGTATAAGTACTGTCGTCAATGCACAGGATGATTTGTCAGCTCAGGATTGGGACACTTGACTTGGGGATATGTCAGGAGGAAGGGACAAGGCAAGTTTCCAGGGGAATAAATTTCATGATAGTCTTGAAAGATGAGGAGATAGAACTTACTCTGTGGAGAAGCAGGGGTGAAAAAAGAAAGAAGGGAAGGCTTATGTAGACCAAAAGTGTTGCAAAGGCTGAGGGCCATGTCTGGGCAGAAAAACACAGTATAAATGGTGAGGACAGAAAATAATTCACTCAGGAGATGGCAAGAGCTTGATATAATTATTAGATGGGTGAGGTGTGTAAGAGTTGCTGTTGGACAAATAGGTAGAGGCCAAATCATGAAGACCTTGTTGACTGTGCTTCACGCAGAGGAGTCTGGATTTTGTTCAGGAGCTATTCTAAAAATTTAAACTCAGAGTGACATGACCAGATTTGGACTTGAAAAAGGTGCCTAGAAATGAACGAAGGACACTTAGTTCAGCCACAGAAACATAGAGTGCATTTCTGTCGATATCAAAGCAACTTAGTGGAGAAATGACAACGACCTGGATAAAGCCCTGGCTTGACCTGGGGACCCAGTATAGGGTCAACAAACTATGGTAGAGAGCTAAGTCTACCTGCTGCTTTTTTCTTGTTAATAAAGTTTTCTTTTGACACACAGCCACAACCATTCATTTGTGTACTATCCATGGGCTGTTCTCAAGGTATAATGGCAGAGTTGAGTAGTTGTAACTGATTCCACATGGCCTGCAAAGCCTATATTTGCTATCTGGAACTTCACAGAACAAGTTTGCATGTGCCCAATATAGCAGGCTGTTCCTGATCACTACCATGTGTCAGTGCCAGCTGTGGACAAAAAGCCACTCCCTTCCTCTGGTACCCACACACAGTCCAGCAGGGAAGACAGAAGAAACGGAATCAAAGAACAGAATGTGTGGCTAAATTAGGAGACTGGTGACCTGTCAGATATGGGGGGAAGGAGAAATAGCGAGGATTTTCAATGACTTCCATTTTCTGGTCTAATGAGTGATTTTTATTAACTGTCTTTTTGTTTCAGAGAGACAAGAGATCGGTTTTTGTGGGGAATCTCCCTTATAGTAAGTTTGTTTAAACAAAGTACAGTTAATGTTACTAAATAAATAACAAGGAAATAAGAACTGAGTAGTAACTTAATGTTTTGATTTAAGACTCATTTTAAAGCATGCAGCGTGTTTGCCGTGGCAGCACATGTACTAAAAAGTATGCAATATAGTGACTTCTTATCATGGGGCCATGCTTAACTAGCTGTATTATTAAACAGCTCCATGTTTCTGAGGAGCTCCCAACTCTTCACTTCCATTTTGGTTGAATTTGTTTTCAGAAGTTGCAGAATCTGCCGTTGAGAAGCACTTTCTGGACTGTGGAAGTGTCATGGCTGTGAGGATTGTGAGAGACCAAGTGACAGGCGTTGGCAAAGGGTTTGGCTATGTCCTCTTTGAGGTATGGGAGACTAATGCATTGTCACTGTCCTTCCAAGTGCCCTGGGAGGCATTGATACTACTACGTGTCGTCATTGAGAGATAACTTTCACTTCCATTCTCAAATTGCATCTTAAGAAAACTGGGCTGGGTGCAGTGACTCACGCCTGTAATCCCAGCACTTTGGGAGGCTGAGACAGGTGAATCTCTTGAGCTCAGGAGTTCGAGACCAGCCTGGACCACATGGTAAAACCTCGTTTGTACTAAAAGTACAAAAATTTTCCGGGTGTGGTGGTGGGCGCCTATAATCCCAGCTACTCAGGAGGCTGAGGCAGGAGACTCACTTGAACCCGAGAGGTGGAGGTTGCAGTGAGCTGAGAATGTTCCATTTTTCTCCAGCCTGGGCCACAGAGCAAGACTCCATCTCAAGGGGGAAAGAAAAATACAAAAAATTAAAAAATTAGCCAGATGTGGTGGCTCATACCTGTAATCCCAGCTACTTGGGAGGCCGAGGCAGGAGAATCACTTAAACCTGGGAGGCAGAGGTTTCAGTGAGCCAAGATCACACCACTGCACTCCAGCCTGGGCGACAGAGCAAGACTCCATTTAAAAAAAAAAAACCGGCAATGCGCGGTGGGTTATGCCTGTAATCCCAGCACTTTGGGAGGCCAAGGCGGGTGGATCACCTGAGGTCAGAAATTTGAGACCAGCCTGACCAACATGGATAAACCCCATCTCTACTAAAAATACAAAATTAGCCAGGCGTGGTGGCACATTCCTATAATCCCAGCTACTTGGGAGGCTGAGACAGGAGAATCACTTGAACCCGGGAGACAGAGGTTCTTGTGAGCCGAGATCGCTCCATTGCACTCCAGCCTGGGGCAACAAGAGTAAATCTCCGTCTCAAAAAAAAAAAAAAAGAAAACTGAATTTATAACCTGCCATAATATATTGCTACAACTGCACCTATCCAAAATATGTCCCAGTTCTTTTTTTTTTTTTTGAGACGGAGTCTCGCTCTGTCACCCAGGCTGGAGTGCAGTGGCGTGATCTCAGCTCACTGCAAGCTCCGTCTCCCGGGTTTACGCCATTCTCCTGCCTCAGCCTCCGGAGTAGCTGGGACTACAGGCGCCCACCACCTCGCCCGGCTAGTTTTTGTGTATTTTTAAGTAGAGACGGGGTTTCACCGTGTTAGCCAGGATGGTCTCGATCTCCTGACCTCGTGATCCGCCCGTCTCGGCCTCCCAAAGTGCTGGGATTACAGGCTTGAGCCACTGCGCCCGGCCGTCCCAGTTCTTTCTTCATACTAATTAAATGTTTTAGATCCTGGGTATTAGAAGGACTAAATCACTGAATCTTCTCCACCTTCTGTATGATAGAGTAAATAATTGACATTAAGGTATAAGAAAGTTTTATTCTTTGTACAAAATTAGTTATATTTAGTTCACTAATTTTTAACCAGTGTTTCATGCCTGACAATATTAAGGAGTAAAAGAATATACAGGCTGGGCATATTGACTTGTGACTGTAATCCCAGCACTTTGGAAGGCTGAGGCGAGAGGATTAAGGTGAGGACTTCAAGTCCAGCCTGGGCAACATAGGTAGACACCGACTCAACAACAAAAAAATAGAAGTAAGGCCGGGTGCAGTGGCTCACACCTGTAATCCCACCACTTTAGGAGGCCAACGGAGGTGGATTGCTTGAGCCCAGGAGTTCAAGACTAGCCCGGGCAACATGGCAAAATCCCGCCTCTACAAAAAAATACAAAAATCAGCTGGGCGTGGTGGTGCATGCCTGTAGTACCAGTTACTTGAGGGACTGAGGCAGGAGGATCACCTGAGCCTTGGGAAGTCGAGGCTGCAGTAAGCCACCCAATCTGGATGGCAGAGTGAGACCCAGTCTTAAAATAAGAAAGAAAAATTAAAAACTAAAAATCTAGCTGGTCATGGTGGCCAGTGCCTGTGGTCCTATCAGTAGGCTGAGGCTGGAGGATTGCTTAAGTACAAGAGGTCAAGGCCGTAGTGAGCCATGATCACACCACTGCACTCCAGCCAAAGTGACAGAGTGAGACCCTATGTCAAAACAAAAAATAATCTATTGTCATCCCTTGATATCGACGGTGTATTGGTTCCAGGATCCCTCTCACATAGCAAACGGTATATATATCTGCAGATGCTCAAGTCCCTTATATAAAATGGCACATTTGCATGAATGTATATTGTTACATATAATACATATTTTTATTGTCATTTGTTGTTTTCAAGTATTTTCTGTCTGCAGTTGATTGAATCCTCTGATACTGAACTCAGGATTTGGGGAGCTGACTGTACATACTATGTGATGTCATAAATTTTTCTTCTCTCAGTAACAACCCATTACTACATTTCCTTTCAGTTTTTCCGTGTGCTGCCATTTTTATAGTTGAACTTCTCTCTGTGAAGTTAAATTGTGTTTACTTCCTATTTTATGTTGTTTTCTGTTATGTAAGCATGTTCCATTGAGTGATATAACAGAGTTTGTACTCTCATTTCTCTCATGTTGAACCTTGGTAGAATTCTCTGTTTTTCCCTGTAATAATGAAATTGCAGTGGTTATGTGTTTTTTGTTTTTGAGACAGAGTCTCACTCTGTTGCCCAGGCTGGAGTGCTTTGGCATGATCTCAGCTCACTGCAGCCTCCGCCTCCCAGGCTCTAGTGATCCTCCTATCTCAGCTTCCTGAGTAACTAGGACTACAGGTGTGTGCCACCACGCCTGGCTAATTTTCGTGTTTTTTTCTGTAGAGACAGGATTTCACCATGTTTGTCAGGCTGGTCTCGAACTTCTGAGCACAAATGATCTATCCACCTTGGCCTCCCAGAGTGCTAGGATTATAGGTGTGAGCCACTCTGCCTGGCCTGGTTATGATTTTTTCCCCAAAAGTTTGGATTGTAGATTACTTTAGATAGATCCCCATTAGGATATTACTAGGTTAAGATGTGTTACCATTTTGAAGACTCTTGATAAGAATTGCCTGGTAGCTTTTTTAGAAAGATTGTCACAGCGTTTGTTGCCATTGTTACTGTATTGTAGTTATCTTACCGCTTCTCTGCTCCCTGTCTTCTGTTACTTGATAAGCTTCTAAAGTCCTTTAACAAACATCTCATGGATATTCAGGGTGGTTAGCATTAATGGCTCTACATTAGAACAGAAGTATAACAGAATTTTGGATCTACATGAAACCCTAGAGGGTGTCTAGTCCACATCTCAGGTACTGTAAAGGAGAGTTCCCTGTCCTCTGGTCAGCTAATACATTGGGGCTTTGACAGAAAGATGGCTATATGAAGGAGGTTTATTGGTTTAAAATATTGCATATGGGGGCTGGGCACAGTGGCTCATGCCTGTAATCCCAGCACTTCTGAGGCCAAGGTGGGCAGATTACAAGGTCAAGAGATCGAGACCATCCTGGCTAACATGGTGAAACCCTGTCTCTACTAAAAATACAAAAATTAGCTGGGTATGTTGGCCTGCGCCTATAATCCCAGCCACTTGAGAGTCTGAGGCAAGAGAATCGCTTGAACTCAGGAGGTAGAGGTCACAGTGAGCTGAGATGGTGCCACTGCACTCCAGCCTGGCAACAGAGCGAGACTTCATCTCAAAAAAAGAAAGAAAAAAAAAAAAAAAGGTCAATATTGCATATGACTAATCTAGTTTAGAACCTCATTTTACAATGCAAAAAAAAAAATGAAGCCTGTAGCATTGTGACTTAGCTGAACATTTCACAAGGCAGCTTGAGTGCTTTCTGGGGAAACACTGGTGAGGCGCTGGTGATAAGGAGAGTTCGAGCGCGGCAGCTGATACACCTGCGATTGGATGGGGCTTATCTGTGCAAGCTCAAAAGTCGTTCTTGAATCTGTTAAAGTGACACTTTCACTAATTTCTTTGCAGATGGGTTTCTGGTAGAAATTAATGTATTGTGTTTTCTTTTGATTTGCAGAATACAGATTCTGTTCATCTTGCTCTGAAATTAAATAATTCTGAACTCATGGGGAGAAAACTCAGAGTCATGCGTTCTGTTAATAAAGAAAAATTAAAACAACAAAATTCAAATCCACGATTGAAGAATGTTGGTAAACCTAAGCAGGGACTTAATTTTACTTCCAAAACTGCAGAAGGACATTCTAAAAGCTTATTTATTGGAGAAAAAGCTGTTCTCCTTAAAACGAAGAAGAAAGGACAGAAGAAAAGTGGATGCCCTAAGAAACAGAGAAAACAGAAATAACAACCAGGAACTGCTTTTTCTTTTCCTGCTGAGTACTGCTAATAAAAGTGCAATTATCTGCTGATAGCATTGTCTGCTAATCATATGTTGAGTTTCATACTTTTTTGTGGATGGTATATGTGAAATGTGGAGACTTCCACATTCTCAGTTTATTCACATTGTAATACTACCTTTGAAAGGTTTTTGTTTTTTGAGGTGGAGTTTCGCTCTTGTCTCCCAGGCTGGAGTACAGTAGCTTGATCTCAGCTCACTGCAACCTCTGCCTTCCGGGTTCAAGCACTTCTCCTGCCTCAGCCTCCCACGTAGCTGGGATTACAGGCGCCTGCCGCCACGCCTGGCTAATTGTTTGTATTTTTAGTAGAGACGGGGTTTCACCATGTTGGCTAGGCTGGTCTCGAACTCCTGACCTCAGGTGATCCGCCTGCCTCGGCCTCCCAAAGTGCTGGGATTACAGGCGTGAGCCGCCGCACCCAAGCCTCCTTTCTCTTTCTTTTGCCTATTAAACCTCTGCTCTTAACCTTACTCCATGTGTGCTCAAGTTCTTGACTTCCTTGGCACAAAGCAACGAATACCTTGGGTATTACCCCAAACGACGTTGCTTCAGTATCCAGGCTGCTCTCAAACTGCTGGACTCAAGCCATCCTCCCAACTTGGCCTCCCAAAGTGCTAGGATTACAAGAGTGAATCACTCGTCAATTCCAAGGGGTTAGAACTCCCAGAAACCGGGGAAAAAGGCCAGCCAAATTCTTGATTACACAACCTGGTGTTACTGGAAAAGGGTCTGGATGCAGACCCCAACAGAGGGTTCTTGGATCTTGCCTAAGAAAGAATTTGGGGCCAGTCCACAGAGTAAAGTAAAAACAAGTTTATTAAAAAAATCAAGAAGATCGGTCGCGGTGGCTCACGCCTGTAATCCCACCACTTTGGGAGGCTGAGGCGGGTGTATCACCAGAGGTCAGTAGTTTGAGACTATCCTGGCCAACATGATGAAACCCCATCTCTACTAAAAATACAAAAGTTAGCTGTGTGTGATGGCACACACCTGTAATCCCAGCTACTGGGGAGGCTGAGGTAGGAAAATTGCTCGAACCCGGGAGGTGGAGGTTATAGTGAGCCAAGATCATGCCACTGCGCTCCAGCCTGGGTGACAGAGCAAAACTCAGTCTTAAAAAAAGAAGTGAAAGAAGGGATACTTCATAGAATGGTACACACTCTAAAGCAAGAGAGGGAACATGTCCACCTTAGGTACAATGTTTGTATGTAACAGCAAAAAAATAATGGGGAAGATGTGCTCTACTACAGGAGCTTGTGACAAAGGATTTTTTTGTGTGTGTTTGTTGTGAGACAAGGTCTTGGCCCTGTCACCAGCTTGGACTACAATGGTGTAGTCATAACTAACTGCAGCCTCAACCTCCTGGGATTAAGGGATCCTCCCGCCTCATTCCCCGTGTAGTTGGGACCACAGGTGTGTGCCACCACACCTGGCTAAGTTTTTAATTTTTTTGTAGAGGCGGGGTCTCACCATGTTGCCCTGGCTGGTGTTGAACTCTTGGGCTCAAGCTATCCGCCCATCTGGGCCTCCCGAAGTGCTGGGATTACAGGTGTGAGACACTGCCCAGTCTTTTGTCAAAGGATTGTTAATCCTCTGTAACTACTGTCTTCTGCAAGAATCAATATTTAAAGGGAAAATTAAGAATGCTTTTGTTCTTAAGATATCGGGACATCAGAACATTTCCTGGGTGTGTTAGGTAAACATTATTAACTTGTTCCCTTCCCTGTAAATATCCCATGACCAAGAATGCCAAACTTCCTGGGAATGTGCCCCAATGGGTCTCAGCCTCATTTTACCCAGTCCCTATTCAAGAAGGTAGCTCTCGTTCCAATGTCTCTGACAATGATGCTTGACTTCTTTGATACCCCTCAACTTACAGTGTCTGTTTAATGCCTGCTTTCAGCCCACGGTTTTCCTTGTCAGATTATCTTAACTTTGATCATATATATATATATGCGCCTGCGCAGTGGGCCACGCCACCGATGCTCTGCGCCGGTTCGTGTACGCACTGGAGTCGGGAATTTGCACGTGACCGCGCACTTTTTTTTTTAAACCCGCGGACCATGCTGTAACGAGGCGGGCACGTTGCTGGCGTGCACGTACTCAGAAGATGTGCTCTACTACAGGAGCTTGTGACAAAGGATTTTTTTGTGTGTGTTTGTTGTGAGACAAGGTCTTGGCCCTGTCACCAGCTTGGACTACAATGGTGTAGTCATAACTACATATATATATATATATATATATAGTTTTATTGTATTTTATTTTTTTGAGACAGAGTCCTCATCTGTCACTCAGGCTGGAATGCAGTGGCATGATCTCGGCTCACTGCAACCTCTGCCTCCTGGTTCAAGTAATTCTCCCGCCTCAGCCTCCAGAGTAGCTGGGATTACAGGCCCCCGCTACCATGGCCAGCTAATTTTTGTATTTTTAGTACAGACAGGGTTTCACCATCTTGGCCAGGCTGGTCTGGAACTCCTGGCCTTAAGTGACCTGCCCGCCTCAGCCTGCCAAAGTGCTGAGATTACAGGCGTGAGCCACGTGCCTGGCCTGATCATGTGTATGTTTTCATGTGGCTATAAAACAATTCACGTTTTCTATTTTTTCTTCAATTGTGTATATTTTTCAAGAAATTACTCCATTTAATTTTATTCCAGTTATCATAGAATGAGGCTATCCTGTAACATTCTTTTGAAATGGAAACACTGCACAATGGATTGTGGCAACTTGAAAGTACAGTTTAATTCAAACAAGTCACAGGCTGCCTGTGTTAGACAAGATGAAGCATTCGCAGTCCGGGACCCTGCATCCTTGTCTGCCACAAACAAGGGTGTCAGCTAGTCTTCTGAGTACGTGCACGCCAGCAACGTGCCCGCCTCGTTACAGCATGGTCCGCGGGTTTAAAAAAAAAAGTGCGCGGTCACGTGCAAATTCCCGACTCCAGTGCGTACACGAACCGGCGCACGAGCATCGGTGGCGTGGCCCACTGCGCAGGCGCAGGAGCCGCGTCCGGACCTCTGCTCAGGCACTGTCGCAGACTACCTCGAGGCCCTTAGTTGACTGGGGCCGGAAGTGGCGTGTGCTCTGCCTTTCCGAGTTCCTGGCCCGTGGCCGTCGGGTGTGAGCTGCGCCGACCTCTCTGAGGGTTCGTGGCCCACCGCTCCTTCGCCGTCCCGTCCCTGCCGCCACCGTCCACGCTCAGCGTCGTAGAGAAGATGGTGGGTCGGAACAGCGCCATCGCCGCCGGTGTATGCGGAGCCCTTTTTATTGGGTACTGCATCTACTTCGATCGCAAAAGACGAAGTGACCCCAACTTCAAGAACAGGCTTCGAGAACGTGAGTCGGTCCTCTCTTCCCTGGCCGGGCCTGCTGCCTCCGGCCGTCGCCCTCCACAGGAGGGGTCCTTGCAGCCCACCCTCCTGTGGGCCGCCCAGGGCGACCGCGTGGTGCGGCCCGCAATAGGCGATGGCGCTGGCTGCGCCGCTCTGGGGGCACTACTGCCCGGCAGGAATTCCCTCCATTTTGAAGGAAGGATTTTTCCTGTTTTGTTTTTCCCAAACACTTTAGCCGTGCAAATGCATTCTTGATTTGTGTTACAATCTCGGGTGTGTATGGCGTGGGGAGGAGGTTGTCTCTTTTTTTGTCGTTCATCTTTTTAAACCTCTACTCTTAAAAAAGTCGTGCATTTTTGTCGCAAATTTTAGTCTGAGGCTAAATCCGCATGCTCAGTGCAGTATCATTGTTGCATTTTTTTTTTTTTTTTTTGAGACGGAATCTCGCTCTGTCGCCCAGGTTGGAGTGCAGTGGCGCGATCTCGGCTCGCTGCAACCTCCGCCTCCCGAGTTAAAGCACTTCTCCTGCCTCATCCTCCCCAGTAGCTGGGATTACAGGCGGCCGCCACCACGCCCAGCTAATTTTTTGAATTTAGTAGAGACGGGATTTCACCATGTTGGTCAGGCTAGTCTCGAACTCCTGACCTCAGATGATCCGCCCGGCTCATTGCTGCATTCTTAAACCCTCTTGGTAGCTTCGTGCTAAGTGCTTCCAAGATATGAGTGAATGCTATAGAAATTGCAGGGGAGTCCAAAGGGCTGCGCTTCTCCCGTGGCTCAGTCTTATTTCATACCTGCGATATCTTTTAAGAGAGGTCTACAAGAGGGGAATCGTGTCAAGAAAACCGTTGTGATCCACCTTGAGTTTTGGGAGAATCTTCATTTGCATCACCGAAGAGCAAATTTGTTGGAATAAGAAATATTTTTGTAGCTGATCTTGGTGGTTCAGCCAAATTAATCTTTGAGATTAAAATTGATACATAAATTACTAAAGTCCAAGGTGTACAAAGAAGGGATTATTGTTTATTTAAGTAACAGGGGATACGATTTAATTTAGCTATACTAAGTCATTTGAAGCGTTCAGTAGCCATGTGTGAGCAGTGACTCCAGCGCTGATCTTACTAGCGCTTAGAATCTGACATCTAGTTCCAGCTTTCTTATGTTTTAGGAGGGAAAGGATATAGACAGAATTTGATTTATGACTAGGTAGACTAATAGAATACTGTGTTGGATTCAGACCCTGAATTTCTAGGGCCAGGTTAGCGGCATAATTTGGGGTTTCTGAATCCTAATTTCCGTAGTTGTAAAATCAGGTAATGCCACCTGCCTCTTGTTGGTCTTGTGAAGATTGAGATGTTTGAATTGCCTCCCACCTTTCCTGACATGGGAAATGCTCCTCCATAAATGCTAGTAGTCAAATTTTGCCTTCAGGTTATTTTCCTGTAGTTGCCAAAATGGGTGGCAGCTGGGGGATTTGGTACAAATGCAGAGTTATAAAGAATGGGTTAACCCTATCGTCCCTTGGAAACCCTGAAGTCCTGTTGCAGAAACAAGAGCTATCATTTTGGACAAATGGAGGAATGTTATTTCAAAACTTCTCCGTCATTTTCAGTCTAAAAATTTTTTTTTCTGGCCTAAGCAACTTAATGATTACAGTGAATTACTTAGCTGCAGCAGTAACTTTAGGCAAGTAACTTCAAGCTTTAGTTTTGTCTTTTTAAAAATGGTATAGTGTAGAGTTTTAGTACTGTTTCTCACACATGGTAATTGATGAATGCTAGAGATTTTTGTTGTTGTTGTTTGTTTGAGTCTCACTTTGTTGCCCAGGCTAGAGTGCAGTGGGGTGATCTCGGCTTGCTGCAACCTCTGCCTCCCGGGTTCAAGCAATTCTCCTGCCTCAGCCTCCTGAGTAGCTGAGATTACAGGTGCACACCACCACACCTGGCTACTTTTTGTATTTTTAGTAGAGATGGGGTTTCACCGTGTTGGCCAAGTTGGTCTCGAACTCCTGACCTCATGATCCGCCCATCTCGGCCTCCCAAAGTGCTGGGATTACAGGCGTGAGCCACCGCGTCTGGATGAGATTTTTTTATAAGTAGAATTATTTTGTTGTTTGATGTTTTTGTTATCAAGTAGAATTTATTTTATTTTATTTTATTTTCCTTTTTGTGGAGAACGGGGTCTCGCTGTATTACCCAGGCAGGTCTCGAACTCCTGGGCTCAAGCTATCCTCCCGCCTCTGCCTCCCTGAGAGCTGGGATTACAGGCGTGAGCCACCGCGCCCGGCTCAAGTAGAATTTATTTAGAATAATCTTGTAGTCTTGTTTAAAGGTAATTGTGGCCGGGCGTAGTAGCTTAACTCTTGTAATCTCAGCACTTTGGGAGGCCAAAGGTGGGCGGATCACCTCATGTCAGGAGTTCGAGACCAGCCTGGCCAGCATGGCTAAACCCCCCTCTAATAAAAATACAAAAATTACCCGGGTGTGGTGGCGCACACCTGTAATCCCAGCTGCTTGGGAGGCTGAGGCAGAATTGCTAGAATGTGGAAGGTGGAGGTTGCAGTAAGCTGAGATTGCCACACTGAACTCCATCCTCGGGGGACAGAGCAAGACTCTGTCTCCAAAATATACGTGTGTATGTATCTATTATCTATCTATCTATATCATATATATATATAAACATAGGCCAGGCACAGTGGCTCACGCCTGTAATCCCAGCACTTTGGAAGGCCAAGGCAGGTAGGTCATGAGGCCAGGAGATCAAGACCAGTCTGGCCAACATGGTGAAATCCCGTCTCTACTAAAAATACAAAAAAAAAAAAAAATTAACTGGGCGTGGTGGCGTGCGCCTGTAGTCCCAGCTACTTGGGAGGCTGAGGCAGGAGGATTGCTTGAACCTGGGAGGCTGAGATTGTAGTGAGCCAAGATGGTGCAACTGCACTCCAGTCTGGGTGACAGAGCGAGACTCGGTCTCAAAAAAAAAAAAAGTGTAATTACGTGACTGGCTGATTTTAAAAACTGGGGTTACTTGGCCTTTATGAAATGAAATTTATTTCAGTTCAGTTAATTTTGGGTTTTTAAAATTAATTTTTTTTTTTAATTTTGAGTTCTTCTAAGTCTTATTTCCAGTAGAATATTTGCATTTGCAATAAAAGAGCAGTTTCTCACATAAGGCGTGTAGCTTGTAGCTTGTTGGCTTTCTTCTTTTTTGTTAAGAAGAGAGGCTTAGGCAGCCAGGCACAGTGGCTCATGCCTGTAATCCCAGCACTTTGGGAGGCTGAGGTGAGTGGATTACAAGGTCAGGAGATCGAGACCATCCTGGCTAACATGGTGAAACCCCGTCTCTGCTAAAAAATAGAAAAAATTAGCCGGGCATGGTGGCGGGTGCCTGTAGTCCCAGCTCCCTGGGAGACTGAGGCAGAAGAATGGCGGGAACCCGGGAGGTGGAGCATAAGAGAGGCTTAATTGTTAAAAATGAAGGTTGAGGTTAAATTTGGGATCCTAATTTATTTAGACTTTTTGTCACCTGTTAGCAAAAGCAGAGTATCAGGATCCTTGAAGCATAGTTTTTATCATTCTAAATTATGAGTAAATTAAATGTAATTTCCAAATTACAATGCCAACTGCAGGTGCATTTCACTTATATGGGACAGATAAAATGACATGTAAAAAATATATTAAGCATCTTATTTAAATGAATAAATCTTGGAAACATTGAGTCAAGGCTTGATTTTGCTCATTGTTAAATTTCTTTATGGTTTTTCAGTTGATTACCATCTCTCCCTTTATCACAGAGATACTGTATTATACTATATCTGAAAATATGTTAATGTAGCAAGTTAATTGTATCATGAAACTAAAGCCAGAATTTTAATCTTATTGCTAAAAATGTAAAGCAATTAAGAGATCTTAAAATTTGGTAGCTGTGTCAGTTAAATGTATTCAGTGGCAATCACACACTCCTCCCCACCTTATTAAAAAACCTTACGACTAAATTTCACTTTCCTGGGTTTCATGATCAGTTTTGTCATTTTCTCTAAATTCTGGTTTAGCAGATTGTATGTCTCGTACAATTGATCCCGCAAACTTGGCACATTCATTTCTGAGGTGCCTTTTGTTTTGATGGTAATAATGTCTTCTCCACACTATTAACTATGGAGGCAGAAGAGAGTCATGTTTCAAGTCCAAAAGACTGGGTTTGAGTTGCCATTCCACCAGTAAGTAATTGCGACCTTGATACATTTTCTCATCTGGAAAATGGGGATGATAATAGTTCCTGGTTTTTGGCTTTTTGTTTTTGTTTGAGACAGAGTTCGCTCTGTTACCTGTGCTGGAGTACAGTGGCACTATCTCAGCTCACTGCAACCTCCACCTCCCAGGTTCAGGTGATCCTCTTGCTACAGCCTCTTGAGTAGCTGGGACTGCAGGTGCCTGCCACCACACCCAGCTAATTTTTTGTATTTTAGTAGAGACGGGATTTCACTGTATCAACCAGGCTGGTCTCGAACTCCTGACCTCCAGTGATCTGACTGCTTTGGCCTCCCAAAGTGGTGGGATTACAGGTGTGAGCCACTGTGCCCAGCCATACCTCTTTTAGTGTTGTGAGGATTAAATAAACTAATAAACATTTAGAACAGTGTATGGCATGTAGCATCTAAAACTTAGTGCTTACATGCAAGTGTTCCTTGTCTTCACGTCCAGATCCTCTGAAGTCTTCCATTTCTTTTCTAGTTTTACTGCGTTCCCTCTAGTACAGGTTCCAGTGTAGACCACAATATTTAGCAATTAGATATTGTTGTCTGGTGTCACTCATTATTTTCTGCCTTAAGAGAACAAAAACCCATAAGCAAATGGAGGGTCGAATTATGTTCTTTGTCCTTTTTCCCCACAGTTAGTTGTGCAGTGATGAACACTTAGGTAAGGTACTTAAATTAGCAGTCTTCAAATTAATACATAAGATCAACTTTAATGCATATTTTTTCTGTTGAAATGGCTAGAATTGTATTTAGGCCTTACAGTGGTAGCACTCTATTACGGGAGACGAGTGGGTATCTGATGCTGGTGTGATGAAGTTGAGTTTATGAGGGTTGACTAAGAAAAGGTACCTTGGCCGGGCGGTGGTGGCTTACGCCTGTAATCCCAGCACTTTGGGAGGCTGAGGTGGGCAGATCACGACGTCAGGAGATCGAGACCATCCTGGCTAACATGGTGAAACCCTGCCTCTACTAAAAATACAAAAAAATTTAGCCAGGCATGGTGGCAGGCGCCTGTAGTCCCAGCTACTCGGGAGGCTGAGGCAGGAGAATGGCGTGAACCCAGGAGGCGGAGCTTGCAGTGAGCTGAGATGCACCACTGCACTCCAGCCTGGGCAACAGAGTGAGCCTCCGTCTAAAAAAAAAAAAAAAAAAAAAAAAAAAAAAAGAAAAGGTACCTTGACCATAGTAAATGAACCTTCTGTCTGCAGGTAGGCAGACCTCTTTTTTGAGACAGAGTCTCGCTCTGTTGCCCAGGCTGGAGTGCAGTGGCTCTATCTCGGCTCACTGCAACTTCCGCCATCCAGGTTTAAGTGCTTCTACCGCCTCAACCTCCCGAGTAGCTGGGACTACAGGCACCCGCCACCGCACCCGGCCAGTTTTTGTATTTTTAGTAGAGATTGGGTTTCACTGTGTTGACCAGGCTGGTCTCAAACTCCTGACCTTGTGATCTGCCTGGCTCAGCCTCCTAAAGTGCTGGGATTACAGGTATGAGCCACTGCATCCGGCCCTCAGACCTCTTTAGTCATGCATTGAGGCTTGGATTTGTAGAGTGCTTTAAGGTGTTCAGAGGACATTTGTTTGTTTCGTGGCTTTTGTTTCTCATTGTAGTCTTCTAAGATTAGATAGACCTTATCTTGGGAGAGTGAGAGATTTGTATAAAATCACCCAGCTAATAAATATTAGCTAATAATAAGTATTGGAGCCTTACATTTTCTTGACTATGTCAGTAGTTACTCTATGTCATTGGTAGTTTTTAATGATTATCATTTTAGGGGTAGTCCTCCCTCAGTATCCTTGAGTGATTGGTTCCAGGCCTCCCCTGGATACCAGAATCTTGAGGATGCTCAAGTACCTTTAAGTGGTATAGTATTTTCATATAACCACCATATGCCTCCAGTCCACTTTAGGTTTTTTTTTTTTTTTCATTTAAGAATGCCAGTTTTCAATATTCCGTAAAGATATAATCTGGCATATTTCAGTAATAAAACTCCCTAATACTAGTGGCGTAATTCTTACCCCTGTTACATGTCCTATGTTGGTTGGAAGAGGCGGACTTGATCTGCTTGTTGTAATTACTTTAGAAGTCCAGCTGTGGGAGCTATATCCGTCTTGTGAATTGCTAGATCTTCTGCACCAGAGGGAAGGAGAACGCTCCAGTGCAGTGTCACATTGCCTACAGCTCACTGACCAGACTATTCTTATGTCCTTGATAGATCACAGGGAGGGATAGATTGCTAGAGTTAGAAATGTTTTGCAAATGGAATTAATGACTGCCACAGCAATTAGAATTCTTTTCATTCCCATTTTTATAATGACAAAATGTAAATATAACATTACCTTTCTTGTAGGAAGAAAGAAACAGAAGCTTGCCAAGGAGAGAGCTGGGCTTTCCAAGGTAATAGTCTGGTTTCTGTTTAAATTATATATTTTAAAGAAATATTATTTTAAAATCTGTAATTGGAAATGTAATTAAAATGTAATTGGAAAAAGCTGGTTGATACTGCACTTTGCATTTTTATTTTAAAATACAGCTTATTTTTAGGAGTAGGTGAATAACATAGTTCCACTGACAATTATCAGGTCCTTCATTATTTCTTTTGCTGGCCATAACAACAAATAGCTTACTGTGTGAACAATAATTAAGGAACAATATGAGGGCCTCAAGACATTTGCACCAAAAGATGAAAAGTTCCTAATCAGGTGCTTCAAAATGATGCAATATTACACTTAAGATTTAATTTCCTTACTCTAGCTTCCTTTGAAAGAACCATGGGTTATTATTTCAAAAATTATTCAAGATTATTCAAGCCCACTGATCCAGAATCCCACTGCCCTGACAAATTTTTGCTTTGTTCCAGTACACAGTTCTGGATATAAAACTTGTAATTTATTTTTTCTTTTCGTAGATCCTGAGTTCTTGATTATTTTTAATGACTACGTAGGTTTATCTACTTGGTAAAAAATGTTCTGTTGGGCCGGGCGTGGTGGCTCAAGCCTGTAATCCCAGCACTTTGGGAGGCCGAGACGGGCGGATCACGAGGTCAGGAGATCGACACCATCCTGGCTAACACGGTGAAACCCCGTCTCTACTAAAAAAAATACAAAAAACTAGCCAGGCGAGGTGGCGCGCCTGTAGTCCCAGCTACTCGGGAGGCTGAGGCAGGAGAATGGTGTAAACCCGGGAGGCGGAGCTTGTAGTGAGCTGAGATCCAGCCACTGCACTCCAGCCTGGGCGACAGAGCCAGACTCCATCTCAAAAAAAAAAAAAAAAAATGTTCTGTGGTGTATGTAAGTAAATTAAGTACATGTTAATCATTGTGTGTGCAGCTTTTCCTTTTTATTGAGATGAGTTCTGTTGTCTGGGTTCTTAGGACTTAGATTACTGGATCATTAGTGGTTCTTTTTAAAGCAAGTTGAGACAAGGACAAATTAAGTCAACCAGTATGTTTTGTGATTTTGAAACAGTTGTGTAAACACAGCTGGTTGACTGGACATGGTAATAGTGAAGTGAAAATGGGAGGAAACTACTTCGTTGTTCTAGTAGGTTCAGACTACGTTTCTGAAATGTGTAATGTGTTTATTATGCTTTTGGTAACTTATATTTTTAAGGGCATAGGAAAATGGATTGAGACATGCACCAGTATGTATTTTTAGATTCAGGAATAGAATTAAATTATTGCCATATGCTGGGATAGTCCGTGAAAGATGTCTCCACTTTCAGAAATTTAAATTGTTTCACTTGTGTTGGCTAGGCTAGTAAGAGCATGTACAATGTAATTCAAGTACCAAAAACTTGCACTATTAGAAGTTTAGGTTGGTTTTCCTGCTTTTTTTTTTTTTTTGACGTGGAGTGTCACTCTGTCACCAGGGTGGAGTGCAGTGGCGTGCTCTCGGCTCACTGCAACCTCTGCCTCCCAGGTTCAAGCGATTCTCCTGCCTCAGCCTCCCGAGTAGCTGGGACTACAGGTGCATGCCACCACACCCAGCTAATTTTTGTATTTTAGTAGAGACGGTGTTTCACCATGTTGGCCAGCATAGCCTCAATCTCTTGACCTTGTGATCCGCCTGCCTGGGCCTCCCAACGTGCTGGAATTACAGACATGAGCCAGCGCACCCAGCTACTGAAGTGTAGGTTTTCAAATAAAAATGGCCTTTTCTTTGAGACAAGGTCTCACCCTGTCACCCAGGCTGGAGTGCAGTAGCGGTGCAATCACAGGTCACTGCAGCTTCGACTTCCTGGGTTCAAACAATCCTGCTTTAGCCTCCTTAGCAGCTGGACTATAGGCATGGGCCACCATGCCTAGCTAATTTTTCATTGTTTTGTAGAGAGAGGCTGAGGTAGGAGGATCACTTGAGTCTGAGAGGGGAAGGCACTGAGCTGTGATCACACCACTGCACTACAGCCTGGGTGACAGAGTGAGACCCTGTCTCAAAAAATAGTCTTTTAGATGCATGTAAAATGTAGGCTGGGTGCATTGGCTCATACCTGTAATACTAGCACTTTGGGAGGCCAAGGTGGGTGGATCATCTGAGGTCAGGAGTTTGAGACCAACCTGGCCAACATTGCGAAACCCTATCTCTACTAAAAATACAAAAATTTAGCTGGGTATGGTGGCGGGCGCCTGTAATCCCAGCTACTCGGGAGACTGAGGCAGGAGAATCACTTGAATCTGGGAGGTGGAAGTTGCAGTGAGCTGGGATTATGCCACTGCACTCCAGCCTAGGTGACAGAATGACACTGTGTCTCAACAACAACAACAACAACAAAAACCAAATCTATATAAAATAATGTTGAATCATAAGGACAAATTGATTACAGTTGTATAAAAATCTACAATAATGGCAATCCGAAAATAGTGTAAAGTGCGTAGATGGTATAGATTTTGCACTCTTTTTACATTCAAGTTAGAGCTTTCTAAGAATTTTTCAAATAGAAACTCAAGTTTTTTCTTTTATTTGTTTGAATGTAGATGAACTCCTAATTCCTACAAGCGTTGTTCAGGAGTAAAGTTCTTCTATCAGTTTTTTTAGAATGATTGATTGGGTTTTTGTTGTTTTATTTTTATTGATATCTGTGTATTGGTTATATCCCCTGGCATAATTGTGGTGTCAATTATTAAATATTTTATTTCCAGTTACCTGACCTTAAAGATGCTGAAGCTGTTCAGAAGTTCTTCCTTGAAGAAATACAGCTTGGTGAAGAGTTACTAGCTCAAGGTAATAGTCATGGAAGTGCTAAGGAACTGGGTAGAGTTTTTCTCAGTGATAGAAATTTATAATGATAAGGGATTTTGTTTGTGTAATTTGGCTATAAGAAAAGGTACTCCAGATATCTTAAGACAAGTTTTTAGGCACTTAATAATTGGAAGATTATTTTGTGTAAGACTGGCTCTAGAAAGAAATATGCCTCGTGGGATATTGTTGTCCATAATATATTTTAAGTGAGTTTTAGGTTTTCTTGCTATATCGTATGATATAGAAGATATAATAAGATTTTACAAATGAGGTTCTCTTACTCGGAAGTAGTTTCTAATGTATAGCCATAGTGCGACATGTAAATAGTAACTGAAGGAATATGAGCTAGGAATATACTCCTCAACTCCTTCATCTAATCTTCAGATCTTTTCCAGTATTTATAGGAAGGAATGGCTAATGTAAGGTCCCAGAGAAGGTTAATTTACCTAATCAAGGTCACACGGTGAGTTCATGACCCCTTATTTCAGAACCAACTTGTTATCTGATCCAGAATTTAGCCTTTTCATTACATTGTACTTCATTTATTTCATCAACAGTGCTAAGAAGTTTCTAAAAAACATTCTGTCAGTCTTTAAAGTTCAGCTCTGAAATTGAAATGATCAAATTGACAAACGTGAGAACCATAATTTACTCAGTAATCTCAAACGTAGATTTGAAGTAGTTGCTATCATTAATAAAACTGCAGTCAGGTATTTTTAAATTCTGATTGCTGTATCAATAGATTTAGATAGAATTTAACTACATGATGTGGGGCATTTGTGTGTTAATGGGTTTTTGTTGTTTCTTTTATGGGAGAATTTAATCCATTGAAAATGGTGGTAACTACCTTTTTATGTCTCCCCTTTGCCAAGAAATACTTTTTTGATATCAATAGAATTGCTCAATTAATTTGACTTAAAGTCACAGTACTCAAATTGCCAACAGACTGGGAAGGGTTAAAAATCATTCAGTAGGAACAGACATGGTGGCTTATGCCTATAATCCCAGCACTTTGGGGAGCTGAGGCAGGAGGATTGCTGGAAGCCGGGAGTTTGAGACCATCATTGACAACAAAGTGAGACCCTCATCTCTACAGTAAATGAGAAAATAAGCCAGGTGCCATAGCATGCACCTGTAGCCAACTACTCGGAGACTGAAGTAGGAGGATACCTTGAACCCAGGGGTTTGAGGCTCCAGTGAGCTGTGATGGTGCCAGTGCATTCCAGCCTGGGCAACAGAGTGATATGTTATCTCTTAAAAACTGTATACATAAAATCTGTAACTGCAGAGGAGTACAAGATAGGCACCAATCAGGAGACATTTCCAGGTCTCCTATAGGCATCACACTGCAATTTCTCCATCAGTCTGAGAGAGAGGACCCAGGCATTGGGGAAAGGGAAAGCATTCCCCCTCAGTGCTAAAGCAGTGCTGCATACTGAGTTGCTCTGCTCCTTGCATCGTATAACACTGGGTTTGACCTTCCTATGCTGATAGATGGATTTTATATATTCTTGATGCCATTAACAAAAGATACCACTTATGATTTGACCGTCCAGTCAGCAAAAGTTGTAGCAGCATCCACTTTGCACAGGAAGGGAGCTCAAAATGAGAAGATCACTGCACTTGAGGTTGTGTCAGTGTGTCTTCTACTACACTTGAGGTTGTGTCAATATATCTTCTTCAGCATTTTTGCTAAATCTGCAGATAAGATAATCAATAGTGCTAGTTCAGAAGAGATGTAATTATGGTATGTATTCAGAAGCAGGAACTGACTTAGCCAATCTTTTGATTACTATAATTCTAAACTGACCATCAGTGGATCACTGTGCAGCCCTGTGTCTGATCTCTTGTGATGGGTATCATTACATCATCATTTCAATATCTGGGAAAGGAATTGG
>NC_045434.1:13446173-13571010 GCF_002776525.5 Piliocolobus tephrosceles
GATGGGTATCATTACATCATCATTTCAATATCTGGGAAAGGAATTGGCCAAGCAGCTCAAGATGGTGCCTGCAGACCCAGATGACAATGACCTACACAATTGGAGTATCCTGAAACATTGTGTAGATGGGACAATCATAGTCCTCACATTGGCAGTGGAGATTCACCTGTTTCTGATGGATGGTCAAGAGGTTAAGAAAAGCTCTTGGAAACCTTTACTTATACTCAGGTGCCATCAGATACACCGCAGTACTCAAAATTTTACCCAAAATGTTTCTCAGTCTTTCCATAGCAGCCAGTTGGTAGAACAAAAAACATAAACCAGATTTAAGAGCCTAGAAAGAACACCAGAGTGACTATCCTGATACCCAGGTTTGCCATCAGCTGACAGGGTCAAGTGCATTGGGTGTGATGGTAGAGATATTCCCTAAGACATACTTAATATCCTCAGCTTGCTGGGGAAAAATTAGTAAGTTTGATCTGAAACTGTTTTCTCCTTTCTTTTTTTGAAGTGGAGGTTTACTCTGTCACCCAGAGTGCAGTGACTAGAGTGCAGTGGCGCGATAAGGGCTCACTGAAACCTCCACCTCCCAGGTTCAAGTGATTCTCCTTCCTCAGCCTCATGAGTAGCTGGGATCATAGGCATGCGCCACCAAGCCTGGCTAATTTTTTTCTATTTTTGGTGGAGATAGGGTTTCACCATGTTTGCCAGACTGGTCTCGAACCCCTGACCTCAAGTGATCTGCCTGCCTTGGCTTCCCAGAGTGCTGGGATTATGGGTGTGAGCCACTGCACCCGGTCCATTCTTACTCTTTAAGATCAGTTTCCTGTGAATTTATATAATGGAAAATTGGTAAATAAAAAGAACCTAGTAAAAACTGATCTTAATGGTATTAACAACTGGAAAAGGTCTGATGTGTTTTTTGTTTTGTTTTGTTTTATTTTTGAGATGGTGTCTCATTCTGTTGCCCAGGCTGGAGTGCAATGGCGCAATCTCAGCTCACTGCAACTTCCACCTCCCAGGTTCAAGCGAGGCTTCAAGTGAGGGTTCAAGTGATTCTTGTGCCTCAGCCTCTCAAGTAGCTGGGATTAGAGGCATGCGCCACCAGGCCCAGCTTTTTTTTTTTGTTTTTGAGATGGAGTCTCACTCTTTCACCAGGCTGGAGTGCAGTGGCATGATCTCGGCTCACTGCAACCTCCGCCTCCCAGGTTCAAGTGATTCTGCTGCCTCAGCCTCCTGAACAGCTGGGACTACAGGCACGTGCTACCACGCCCAGCTAATTTTTGTATTTTTAGTAGAGAACGGGTTTCACCATGTTGGCCAGAATGGTCTCGATATCTTGAGCTCGTGAGATCCAACCACCTCGGCCTCCCAAAGTGCTGGGATTAAGGTGTGAACCACCACACCTGGCCTAATTTTTGTATTTTTAGTAGAGATGGGGTTTCACCATGTTGGCCAGGCTGGTCTTAAACTCCTGACCTCAGGTAATCCACCCACCTTGGCCTCGCTAAGTGCTGGGATTACAGGTGTGAGCCACTGCTCCCATCAAGTTCTGAGATTTACCTCAATTGCATGCTAACAGGTTGGTTTGCCCCAGTTTCATGGATGCTGGGAAAAGACATGAGACCACTGGGTTAGAGACAAAGGACAGCTCGTTATTCACTGCAATAATAGTAACAAGGGTATTGGCATTTACACTGGTTTCCCAAGCCACTGCTCCTATAGGCAATGCAGAAAGTCAGGGGACACATGTACATGTAGTGGGTTACATATAGGAGAGGAACCCTGAATTTAAGGATTCTGAATTTTTTATAATGGGCAGTAAACATGTGTGCACTTTTCCCTACACATAGGTAATGTTGCAAACCTGCCTTTGCTCCAGAGGGAGGAAGTTTCTATTCTGAGGTTGTTCACTGTACAAACATCCTTGAAAAGACATTTTGGAGCGAAGGCAGTAAATATCTGCTCAGAAGTGCAGAAATGTGAGAAACTTGAGGAGAATTGTACCTCTACTTTGTAAAAATATATCTAATGGCGTTATTTTTATGTAAGGCATGTTAAAATATTTTGATGGGAACCTCCTATACAGAAGAGTGCTTAATTTAAAATATTTAGTAGCATAGTTTTGCTCAAATAATTTGGGGCAGTTTTTGGAGTTTGATTTAAAGTGGAATTAGGGCCAAGTGCAGTGAGATTACATGCCTGTAATCTCAGCACCTTGGGAGGCCAAGACAGGAGGATTACTTGAATCCAGGAGTTTGAGACCAGGCTGAGCAACATAGTGAGACCCCGTTTCTACAAAAAAAAAATTAGCAAAATTAGCCCGGTGTGGTGGTGCACACGTATGGTCCTAGCTACTTGGGAGGTTGAGGTGGGAGGATTGCTTGAGCCCAGGAAGTTGAGGCTCCTGTCAGCCAAGATCCGGCCTGGGTGACAGAGGGAGATCGTGTCTCAAAAAATAAATAAAATAAAATGGAGTTAACTAAGGACAGGTGCACATAGCAGATACTTAATATTTATTGAATTAAGTGAACTTTGAAAAACTGTAAGCCTTAAGTGTTTTTTTTCAAACGTAATGTGTCTATTGAAGGATATTTGTAGATAAAGGAAAATAAACCCTCCCACTCAGAGTTAATCATGGCTTTTTTTCTCCTGTCATATTTCATTAGTGTGACCATTTTTCCTACTAGTATCACTTAAAAATTTTTTTTTCCTTGTCATGTAATACCATTCAAATAGTACAAAGACTTGGCTTAATGTGAAATTGAGTCTTCTTTCCACCTCAGTCCCCAGTCTTGTAGTTCTGTTACAGAAAAGTACTATTCGATTCTCAGCAATTGTCTCATGTAGTGTTTCAGAAATATTCTAAGTGTATAAATAGTAATACTTTGACATTTTTATATTGATTTCCCCCTTATGTATGTATGTTTGAAACACTTCCATATCAGTACATGTAATCTGAATCATTCTTGTTAGTGGCTTCATAATAGCTGTATGAATGCACTATAGGTTATTTCCAGCATTTTACTTGCATAGTGTTTTTGGTCAGCATCATTTGGATATGGCATGTAAAGTTAATTTTGACAAAGGCCAAGACTTTTCGGGTTACATGTAATTTTATGTAAATCTTACAGGTGAATATGAGAAGGGCGTAGACCATCTGACAAATGCAATTGCTGTGTGTGGACAGCCACAGCAGTTACTGCAGGTCTTACAGCAAACTCTTCCACCACCAGTGTTCCAGATGCTTCTGACTAAACTCCCAACAATTAGTCAGGTAAGGAATTGGAATGTTATGACATAAAAGTGAGTAGGATTTAGAACTGAATGATTAGGGACATTTTAAAATGAGCCTAGTGAACATGATGAAATAAACTCGTGTATAATGAAAACAAACGAGAATATCAGTGTTTGACATTTTCTTCTCTGATGGGAAACATCCAGATGACTGCCCAGATCTAGTGATTGTGCCCTGGAGTGGATCGGGAAGTGTGTGTCTTAGTGATAAGTCTCAGGTCTTAGTAGTCAGCTGTCCAAATTCAGGTCACTCTTGGGTACTTTCTACAAGTAGCTTTCTGCCTACTCTTCCAGGAGACCATGCCTTCTGTGAGGTGATCTGACAAAGGAGCCTAGGTAGCTGTAGCCTAGATATTAGGGCATTCAGGAGCATAGATTCCCTCTGACTCGCTTGTGTAAAGGCTCAGTGCCTCTGCTGCTGCTGAGGTGCGCTTTGAATTTGTAGTTATTTGACAACATCCCCAAATCCCTACTCAAAAATGCAAAATACCATTAATATACTGTAAAAGATTAACTTATGTGTAAATTAGGAGTCAACTAAAATGCTTTCTGTTCATTTTGAGTTCAAGGAGCCCAAATGAATCTACTTTTTGGAATAGCGTGTCAATTACATGTGTCGATTTCACAAGTTGGTATGATTAAAACAGTGAATGATGATAGGAAGTATTTACAGAACTTGATAGTTTTAACTGGTTAATTTTTCAAACTGATTTTTACTCAACTGAATTAGAAAAGGACTGGAAAGAAAGTAAAGGTCCCAACGATTTGAGGGAACGGGTTGGACAACCAAGGACTTGGGTCTAAATTGTTTTTATTTAGACTAATGTGGTTCTAGTTCTAGAGGATTCGTACTGGAATCATCAATTTAATATGCTGTTTGAAAGGCAGCATAGTATAGTACTTTTGGAAAATTGGCCTGAGGGTGATGTTTTTTGGAATATTTGTGAATTCACTATGAAGCCTAATTCCTTAAAAATGACCTCTGAATCACTCAGTTATCAGTGTTCTTGGTTTGCCTGGGAGTGAAAAGAAATTTTAAATTCTTTTTGGTTTTAGTTACATAATTGACTGATGTAGTATTATGTAATGATGGCTGGATACGGTGTCTCATGCCCTATAATCCTAGCACTCACTTGAACTCAGGAGTTCAAGGCCTGGGCAACATGGTAAAACCCTGTCTCCACCAAAAATAAAAAAAATTAGCCGGGCGTGGTGGCATAAGTCTGTGGTTCCCGCTACTCAGGAGGTTGAGTTGGGGGAGGATCGCTTGAGCCCAGTAGGCAGAGGTTGCAGTGAGCCGAGACTGTGCTACTGCACTCCAGCCTGGGTATCAGAGACCCCATCTGAATTAAAAATATATATAATGTAATGCTCTGTCGCCTTTAGCCGGGCATGGTGGCATGAGTCTGTAGTCCCAGCTACTCAGGAGGCTGAAGTGGGGGAGGGTCGCTTGAGCCCAGGAGGCAGAGGTTGCAGTGAGCTGAGATTGTGCTACTGCATTCCAGCCTGGGTGACAGAGACCCCATCTGAATTAAAAATATATGTAATGTAATGCTTTGCCTCCTTTGTTACCTTGACTTTTGAAATGGGACCGACAGTAGTGTGATCATTGTTCTCTTGGATGCTGATGGTGTGTAAAGTATTACATGTTGAGTTAAATGTCAGAATGGGTGAATTTTACCAAGATTCGATTATTTGAATACAGAGAGCATTTTATGTTGAAGTTAGAATCCTGATTACATGCTTATGACACTTTAAGAAACTATTTTTTTTTCTTTCAGAGAATTGTAAGTGCTCAGAGCTTGGCTGAAGATGATGTGGAATGAGAAACAAATGTCAACATAATAAAATCTCAGTTAAAAATATTTTAAAAAGTCTTGGTAGTTGAGCAGCTCTGGGGAAATAAGGGCAAATATGCTTGTTATGAACTACACTGAAATCTACCAAAGTTAATGTTTACTTTGTGTAGATCCATTTGTCTATTTTATTTATTTTTCCCAGTGAAAAGTGTATTTTGATAATTTTTCATTTTATAAATACACTATGAGTTACTGAAATACGGATTTTGTTTATTCTTGAAACATAGTTAAACTGTACATATGACATGGCTTATGTTAAAAATACCCAGTGCTCAGTTTTGAAAGATAGGCAAAAGAAAAAAGTGTAGGAGAAATTGAAGGATGTACACTTTTAGCTGGCACATTTTGCTGTAAATCCGGAAATTTGATAGGCTTATTTGTGAAAACTGAGCATTGAAGGTTTTGATTGATCATTTCTTTCCATTTAATCTCTGAGACATAAGTATGTGAGGTGTGCTGCTGTGCTGGGTTAACAGCTTCCTTCCCTTTCTGTGTATTAGTCTTGAAATGTTCTGTTTAAATCAGTAGGCTTAATGTGTTCTGGGTATTTATCTCCTTGTATTTTAAATATATGTAATTCCTAATAGCACCAGGAATTAGATCTCTGTACACCCCAATCTAGCCTTGTGAGCTTCGCCAGTTAGTGTGTGCTCACTTTCCCTCCATTTGTTACATGAGAGAATGCGTCTACTGATCTCTGAAGTGTCCCTTTTAGCTTCTGATTCATTGGGTTCTGTTGGGCATCTTTAAATCCACCTTAACCTGAGGAATGTATGTGGGCAACCAGGCCCTGCTTTTTTTTTATATCTGAATTTTGCATGCTTGCCTGACTTAGTATTTCTGAATTGATCTTTTTTTTTTTTAATGGTATAACTATCTTGATTTTCACTGAAATTATATGGTTCTGTCACTACTTTGTAAATTAATCCGAAACTTTTAAGGTAACTGGGATGATCTGCTTGTAAAAATGTTTGTTGCCTTTTGCTTTTATCTTCAGTGTACCTCCTCAATCCTACTTCAACTGGATTAATTTATCTTGTTAAACGATGAGAGTAAGTTGCAACCTTGTGACTGAAGACTTGAAAAGAGTGGAGCAGGTGGGACCTCTTATTCTCAAATAGTGACATATTCTCCGTAGTCACAGATTCAGTTTCAGAACTGAGTAAGGATCCTTGGTACTTGGTGGCATCTGTTGAACTGAGGAGTCTTTCTCATTGTAAAGATTGCCTTTGTTCTGTCTAAAAGTCTGTGGAGAAATCCCAAAGACTTTTCCTATGTACTAGGCATTTTATTTTGGTTGACTTACAAACTCTTCTTAATCATTAATCTCGGTTTTTTTGTGGTGTAGTGGAAAGAGAAACAGTTCTAGTTTCTGCCTCTGATTAGCCGCACAGCCTTGAACAAATCACATTTCATCTTTGAACTTACCTCTACTGTTACACTAGGCGACTCACATTTGAGGACTTTTTTTGGGTATCTTGAGGGTTTGTGATCCTGAATCCTTAAACAGTGCTTTTTTGTTACACAGGATGCTTTTTTCGGGGGATGACCAGTACAGACGTGCCAGTTAGTTTTATTAGTGGGATCCCAAATCCAGAGCAGTGCAGTGGTGATTGGTCAGTGACTCACCAGGCAGCTAAGAAGTCTTAGGCAGTAGCCCAGACGTGTATAGAGGGGCAGTTAGAGGGAGAACAGATGGGAAAGGGAGCAAGAGGCAGACAGCTCAGCAAGGAAAGAACAGACTCGGAAAAAGGAGGGCTGGCTGGAGGAGTGAGGGGCAGCTTAAGTTTGGGGAGGGTAGAAACGCCGTTTCCTTGGGAACTGGAGTGCAGTATGAGCTGGGTATCACTTGGCTCTGAACATACTGGCTTTGCTGTAATGCTTGAAAAGGCAATGATACCTTCATTTTACAGCTCATTAAGCCAAGTACATTTTCTTATTTAAATGACAACTTTGGTGCTTTAAAATGAGGTACCACTTTTTAAAGCTAGCTGTGTCAAGTTAAAGAAAAAAATCAGCACTTTTTTCTCCCAGAAATGTAATTGCCAAACACTATCCATTCCCATCTTAAGTTTTACAAGGTGATAGAATCAGCTCGTTGTAGTGATGCTGGCCAAATGGTGCTCAGCGGGTGAGGACGGAAAAACCCCAGATTTCAGTGAACTAATACACAGCTTGAGTGTTTCCATGTGCTAATGTTGCACACTTACTAAAAACAAAAACTTTGGAAATAGAAAATAATGTAGTAGTGCAGCAGTTGACGTGCTTCTTTGGGGAAAGATAAATTGTTTTGTTCCACAATTTGTACTTAAAGGCGAAATAACATTTAAAACGTAGACTTACTGGCCTTAGCAATGCTGGCCTCTTAACTGATAACTAGAACTTAGGTTCACATTTATGTAAAGTGTATAAAACCTAGTAGAGCGTGCATAGTAGGCACTCAGGAAATGTTTGGTTCCTTTTGCCCCTCGGTAAGTTTATTTTACCATCTTCCCGCCTGCCATTCTGACTTTATTAAATCAGCCTGTGGACCAGAGTGTTCATGAGAGTTGTTGCAGAAGAGACTGAGAAAATTGGTGTATCGTGCAGATAACATACAAAATCTTTTTGTAACGTAAAAAAATGCAGTTTTATTATTGCTTGTGCCTCAACTGTTTAAGTGACTATTAAAGGGCTTGGAGAAAACTTTGGCTTGGCGTATGTTTGGAGAAGTGAACTCTGCTGTATTTGATGAGTCTGAAGCTGTGGGTTTTTTGTTATTAACGTCTTTCAGGATGTCTAGGGCTGCAGGCTTCTCTGCCAGGAGAATGCACATTTGCCTCAGATTCCAGGTGAAGAAAATCCCTGTGGTAGTGTCAGCTCCCGAGGGCTTCCGGGTGGTGGTGGGCCCAGCTTCAGGAGATAGCAGTCACCTGGAAGGCCCGTTAAAACAGATTCCTGAGAGAGGAGCTCAGTGGTGATGTTGCTGACATGTGAAACATGAAGCCTTGTTAGAGAAACTAGCTGTGTTAAGGTTACAGAATATGTGCATTAGCATTGTAAGAAGCGGCTAATTGGTAGCAGAACACGCTAGCTGAGAATATGTTGTATTGTGCATGACTGATAAGGATCTGAAGTGTACAAGTCATCAGTATCAGATCTATGAGAGTTTTTGTAATTTTGCTCTAAGATAAAATTCTCATTGCTACCTCCAAAGTTATATTAATTGTAAAAGTGATGCTTTGGAGAGGGTGGAAGGGAGTATGCCCTAGCCTCCTCAGCTCCTGCCACAAACTGCCCAGGTAAGCAGGACCTGAGTGTGTTGGAAAGACTGAGTTGAAGAGCAGATTGACACAGGAGGGCTGGAATGAACTTTGGCTAGAGCAGGGCTGTCCAATCTTTTGGCTTCCCGGGGCCACACTGGGAGAAATTGTCTTGAGCCACACATAAAATACACTAACACTAACGATAGCTGATGAGCTAAAAAAAAAAAAAAAAAAAAAAAAATCGCAGAAAAATCTCATAGTGTTTTAAGAAAGCTTATAAGTTTGTGTTGGGCCACATTCAAAGTTGCCCTGGGCCACAGGTTGGACAAGCTTGGGCTAGAGCCAGAGGCCGTGGGAGACAGGACTCAGGGCAAGGAGTAGGGCCTCTGCCAGAACTCCTTAAGCCAGGTGCCATGCTCACCTGTAATCCCAGCACTTTGGGTAGGCCAAGGGGTGGGAGGGTCACCTGAGGCTAGGAGTTCCAGAACTTCTTTGGCAGCATAGAAGACTTGTCTGCTTTTTTAGTCTCTATTGCCCAGGCTGGAATTCCTCTCAGGTGCAAGCGATTCTCATGCCTCAGCCTCCCAAGCAACTGGGGTTACAGACCCGCGCCACCACACCTGGCTGATGTTTGTAGACGGGGGTTTCACCATGTTGGCCAGGCTGGTCTCGAACTCCTGGCCTCAAGTGATCCATCCTCCTCGGCCTTTTCACATGTTGGGATTACAGGTGTGAGCCACCCTGCCCGGCCAGAAGAGCCCATCTCAACAAAAATGAAAAAATTGGCTGGATGTAGGGCACACCTGTAGTCCTAGCTACTCATGAGGCTGAGGTGGGAGGATCGCTTGGGCCCAGGTGATGGCACCACTGTACTCTAGCCTGGGCAACAGAGCGAGACCCTCTCTCATTAAGAGAGAGAAAAACTTGCTCCTCTTTTAGCCCATCCAGAAGATCCTGTTTTATCTGGAAGCTCCCCCTGGTGTCTCCATTCTTCCTGGGTGATTTCTCCCTCTCTGCCTTCAGCAGTCACCTCTAGCTGATGACTTCCTCCTGCCCCACTTCTTTCCAGCCTCACTGCCACTATTTTAGGTAACCTAGAGTTATTGCAGGTCTTGTCTCCAATCCACTCACTGCCTGAGGAATTGCTCAGAAACATCATGTCCCTCGTATGGCATCCGAGGTCCTCATAATCTGGTCCGATTAACTCCGATCTCACCTCATACAGCATCCTTCCCTCAAATGCGCCTTCCTCTTCAGCTATCCTGTGGGGCTCCCTATGCCTTGGGCCGGGCACTATGCCTATCACCCCAGATAGCTGGATAAACAAAATACTCCCTGATTTTACCGTCTCGTTGAGAGAGACTTAATGTAGCAGGCCCAGGTCCAGGGTTCTGTGCCCCATGTTGGAGATGCTAGGATCTCCATCCCTAGGGATATTCCTATGGCATTTACCAATGTCTACTGTCACTTTCCTGGTGACTTGTCCATCTTCCCCACGAGACAGCTCCCAAGACATGTCTTACTAACCATCGGATTCCCCAGCATAGAGCATAGTTAAAATGCTTGGTAAATAATGAATGGAAATCCAAATTAACAGAAATGGGATTTTTTTTCACCATAAAATTTAAAAGATTCTTTGGGATAACACATGCCAGGTAAGTGGAAGGAAAGAAACATTGTGAGGCGTAATCTATTTTAAAAGCCACTAAACTTACTTGATTATTAGAAATAGTGTAAGTTTGAGAACAGGAGAAGGGAAGGGATCTATTCAGCTTTCTTAATATTTCTTGATAGCCTCCTAACGTAACAACAAAATGCCAAAAAAAAGCAAACCTGGCAGCCTTTGAAGAGCATTCATAAAGGCTTTTGTTTTGTTTTTTGAGACAGTCTGCTCTGTTACCCAGGCTGGAGTGCAGTGGCACACCCATGGCTCACTGCAGCCGCCTCCTCCTGGGTTCAAGCGATTCTCCTGTTTCAGCCTCCCGAGTAGCTGGGATTACAGGCGTGCACCACCATGCCTGGTTAATTTTTTTTTTGTACTTAGTAGATACAGGGTAGATACAGGGTTTCACTATGTTGGACAGGCTGGTCTCGAACTAAAAAAAAAAAAAAAATTCTGAGATGGCCTTTTAGAAAAAACCCAAAAACATAATTTAGAGTCATTTTGAACCACCCTTTCATGGAAACTTACTAAATACAGGGGTGACTTAGGTGTCATTACAGTTCATAATTTAAGGGTGCTCTGTGGCCCCGTCTACACCCTGCTTTTCCCAACCCTTTTAAAAGACAGGATTGTTTTGTTTCTTGGCTTTCCCTTGAGCTGGATGAACTACAGACCAGCAGTCCAGGTGAGCAGCTTGTCCAGAACTTTGACGACTTGGAATTTAGTCTACTTTCACAGGTGACAGTTTTTAAAATTCACTTCTATTTAGAAAAAGAGGCCGGGCACAGTGGCTCATGCCTTTAATCCCAGCACTTTGGGAGGCCAAGGTGGGCGGATCACCTGAGGTTAGGAGTTTGAGACGAGCCTGTCCAACATGGTGAAACCCTGTCTCTACTAATAATACAAAAATTAGCTGGACGTGGTGGCACACACGTGTAATCCCAGCTACTCGGGAAACTGAGGCAGGAGAATTGTTTGAACCTGGGAGGTGGAGGTTGCAGTGAGCCATTGCACTCCAGCCTGGGCGACAGGAGTGAAACTCTCCAAAAACAATACCAAAAAAAAAAAAAAAAAAAAAAAAAAAAAACAACTGGCTAAAACAACCATGTCTTTACCAAATGTTGGATGGCAGAAGACAAGACTTACCAAATCTTTAGCTTCTCAGATATTATGTTAGACATTCTTAGCTCAATTTAAACACTATCACTAAATAAAAAAATTTAGGAGTGCCTGTAATGTGAATAATAGCTATTGTGGCTTGAATTCTGACTCAATTGCTGACTGTTTGACTTTGGGTAATTAATTACTTGGGTATTTGATTACTTAGAACTTTTTTTTTTTTTTTGAAATGGAGTTTTGCCCTGTCGCCCAGTGTGGAGAGCAGTGGTGTGATCTTGGCTCACTGCAGCATCAACTTCCCAGCTTCAAGCAATTCTGTCTCAGCCTCCCGAGTGGCTGTGACTACAGGTATGTGCCACCATGCCTGGCTCGTTTTTGTATTTTTAGTAGAGAAAGGGTTTCACCATGGTGGCCAGGCTGGCTTCGAACTCACAACCTCAAGTGATCTGCCCTTCTTGGCCTCCCAAAGTGCTGGAATTACAGGCATGAGCCACTGCGCCTGGCTTTTTATTTTTATTTTTAACTGTTTTTGTTCACTGCTGTATCCTCAGCACACAGAATGGTTTGTAACACGAGATAGACACCTCAGTAAAAGCCAGATGAGGACTGGTTTTAGTAAAACCTGTCAGACTGTTGCATCTGAAAATAAAAGCATCGGTTCCATGAAAGCACTAACCAACATGAAATACAATAAGGGTACATCTCGGTTATCGTTTACTCCCCACCCACAGCGGAGAAACAATAGTGAATTAGTTCCTTCCTCAGACAGACTTGAGGTATGTGATAAAAGACAAGTCCAAGAAACAGTGAAGCCAGCTTTGCCCTAGAAACAACGGTATTTCCCACTGCAAATGATAATTACTCCCACCTACTCATCAAGACAAGAAAAAGCATCTCTGATCAATTTTCAAAAGAGGCTGGGTTGGTGTAATTATAGTTAATAATACTCATCTACGGAGCTGTTGCCCGTGACACACACACCCTTGAGTAGTCAGCCTCAGACTTCCGTTTCTAGCACCTGTAAGCTGGTCATGTGTGCATTGTAATGTGTCACCATGAAACGAAAGTACCAGGCGAGCTCTCTCTGTATATATACGTGTGTGTGTGCGTGTGCACGCGCATATGCCTTGCCTGAAAATGATTTAAAGCTGCCAATCGGGCCCCATGGAAATTCAGTCTCATTGCATAGGGCTCCAGGCAACTGAGTTACTGGACACTAGACCAGGTTTTGGGTTTTTTGAGATAAAAAATCAGCCAAGTATGTGTAAAGTGACATTTCTTACAAAAATAGATTCCTCCCTTCTCTCAACATGGCATCAGTTTTTTCAGTACATTGGCAAAGTGGATCCATCCACGATTCTGGGTCCTGGCTGTGCTGCCGATCGCCTTTGTCAGCTGGGGGAAGACTCAGGGTGACTTGAGCCACGAGGACCGCGGAGTGGACAGCCGGTACCGCGCGCTCCCCTTTCCCTTGTTCTAAACCAGGCTGGAGAAGTTCATAGGATTTGCTCGTCTGCCCCGCGTGAGCTATGAGTGTTTTCATCCAGGCAGCAGCAGGCACGAAGGAGCGCGCTGGCGCCCTCTGGCGGCGATTCTCGGGGGCGTCCGCGCCGTGCCTGTGCCCCTGGCCTCCGGAGCCTGGAGCCCCAGAGCAACTGTGATTCTGTCAATTACAGCGATCATCACAGCGAAATGAAAATGCTCCGATTATTTGTTTAGGAATAAAATGGTTCCTCCTGGAAAATGTGCCAGGACGACATTTTGTGAAGTCCTGTTTCTGGTCTTCGTGAATTAAAATTCTAGATTGGAACCTACCAGACAAGAGAAGATAATTGAAAAGGACAGTTGAAAGGACTTCTGACTTGTCCAAGAAGAAACGCAATTCCAGGTTAATCTTTAGAGTGAGTCAAAGCAACGTAAGTATGATCTTTTTCTATGAAAGGCAAAGAATAAAATGTGGCAGAGGGTTTCTTCAACTCCTTGCCTTCCCAGTTCTGTAGAATCACCTTGCAAAAATAGAGGGGCAGCTGTGGGGTGGCGGAACGAACGCTGTTTTTAGAAACAGGGGCTTGGGGTTTGAGTTCTAAATGTGCCGCGTACTGGGGCACTTAACTTCCTTGAGACTTAGGTGCATCATTTCCAAAGGGCATGAGAATATCTTTTCCCCTTCCCTTCCCTTCCCCTTCCCTTCCCCTTCGCTTCCTTTTCCCTTCCCTTCCTTTCCCTTCCCTTTCCTTCCCTTTCCCTTCCGAGACGGAGCCTCGCTCTGTTGCCCAGGCTGGAGTGCAGTGGCCCGATCTCAACTCTGCCCCCCGGGTTCACGCCATTCTCCTGCCTCAGCCTCCCGAGTAGCTGGGACTACAGGCGCCCGCCACCGCGCCCGGCTAGTTTTTTGTATTTTTAGTGGAGAGGGGATTTCACCGTGTTAGCCCGGAGGGTCTTGATCTCCTGACCTCGTGATCCACCCGCCTCTGCTTCCCAAAGTGCTGGGATTACAGGCGTGAGCCACCGCCCCCGGCCGAGAATATCTTTTTATAAGGACAGTTCAGGCTGGGTACCTGGGCTCACGCCTGTAATCCCAGCACTTTGGGAGGCAGAGGCGGGCGGATTACTTGAGCCTAGGGGTTTGAGACCTGCCTGGGCAACATAGGGAGACCCCATCTCTATGAAAATTAAAAAAAAACATGAGCTGAGCATGATGGGGGAGCACCTGTAGTCCCAACTACTCGGGACGCTGAGATGGGAAGATGACTTTGATCCCAGAAGTGTGTATCTGCAGTGAGTTACGATCTCACCACTGCAGTCCAGCCTGGGCATCAGAGTGAGACCTTGTCTCAAGATAAAAAAAAGAAAAAAAGTTCAAACTCCGACCAGAACTACCATGGACTGTATCTGTGCCCATAGCCATTGCCTTTCCCCATTACCATGTATGACCTGATGGCACTTCCCTGCCAGCTACTGGGGTCCCATTCCATCTGGGCCATCGTGGGTATTGCTCCATCAATTCTTCCTCTCTCTTCGGCATCATCAGTTTCACCACTATAACTAGATGTTTCCATTAGCGCACAGACATGGTAGGATTTTTCCTATCTCAAAAAAAGACTCTTGGCCCCACCTCTCCTGCAGGCAGCACTGATTTCTCTCCTCACTTAACGTAGCACAACGTCTCTACTGTCCATGCTGGCCGTCTCCACTTCTCCCATTCTCCCGTGACCAACTTCATTCAACTTGTGTTCCGCAAATTCACTGGGGCTGCTTTTCCCGAGGAAGCCAGTGGCCTCCACAGTGCTGAATTCTGGGATTGGTTCCCAAAGTACTGTGATTACAGGCGTGGAGTCTCTGTGCCCAGCCTGTTTGGGGAAATTTGAGTGTGCCTGGGTATTAGACAATGTTGAAAATCGCATTAATTGTATTATTTTTCACTGTGGTTCTATATGATTATGTTTCAATTGTGATTATGTATTAAAATAACCATTTTAGCCAGGCGTGGTGGCTCACGCTGTAATCCCAGCACTTTGGGAGGCCAAGGTGGGTGGATCACGAGGTCAAGAGATGGAGACTATACTGGCCAACATGGAGAAACCCCGTCTCTACTAAAAATACAAAAATTAGCTGGGCGTGGTGGTACATACCTGTAGTCCCAGCTACTCAGGAGACTGAGGTAGGAGAATCACTTGAACCCAGGAGGTGGAGGTTGCAGTGAGCTGAGATCGTGCCACTGCATTCCAGCCTAGGCCAGTGAGACTGTGTCTCAAAACAAAAACAAAAACCCATTTTATTATATATAATTTTTTATATACAGATACTGTATATAAAATTAAATTTAGGGGTAAATATAATGTCTACAATTTATTTTAAAACACTTAAGCACAGGTCGGGCACAATGGCTCATGCCTATAATCCCAGCACTTTTGGAGGCCGAGTTGGGCGGATCATTTGAGGTCAGGAGTTCAAGAGCAGCCTGGCCAACAGGGTGAAACCCCGTCTCTACTACAAATACAAAAATTAGCCTGGCGTGGTGGCGGGTGCCTGTAATCCCAGCTACTTGGGAGGTGGAGTCAGGAGAATCGCTTGAACCTGGGAGGCGGAGGTTGCAGTGAGCTGAGATGGTGCCACTACACCCCAACCTGGGTGCCAGATCGAGACTCTGTCTCAAAAAGAAAAAAACAAAAAAACTTCAGTAACAGAAAGAAATACATTTTCATGCTGTTCCCTTAAAAAAAATACATGAAGTGAAACTGGCAATATATTAACAATTGTGGAACTGGGTGATGCATATACAGGTGTTTGTTATACTATTCTACTTTTCTGTATTGTTTGAATGTAATTTAAACATATCTGGAAGCACTCTCTGAGCTTTGGTGGAAATCCATTTGCAGGAGACTTTCTTTTTTTTTTTTCTTTTTTTTGAGCTAGAGTCCCACTTGTTGCCCAGGCTGGAATGCTCTGGCGTGATCTCGGCTCACTGCAGTCTCAACCTCCCAGGCCCAAGTGATCCTCCTACCTCAGCCTCCCGAGTAGCTGGGACCACAGGCACATGCCACCATGCCCGGCTAATTTTTGTATTTTTTGTAGAGACGGGGTTTTTGCCATGTTGCTCAGGCTCGTCTCGAACTGAGCTTTAGTGATCCTTCCGAGCCTCCGTAAGGGCTGGGATTACAGGCTGAGTCACCGCCTGGCCTGCAGCAGCCTCCTTAAAGTGCTGTTGATGGGAAGCAACCTGCTCCACCATGGCTGCCCACCCAGCTGGAGCCTCGGGGACTGCTGGCAGGTAAGGACCCTATGGCTCACATGGATTCAGTCACTTTCCCAGGCTACAAACAAGGAAGCATCACCGACAGCCTGGTGGGAATTGCGTTCTGAAAGATAAAGGGCACACACCTGGGGTGGGGGGAGGGGGAGGGATAGCATTAGGAGATACACCTAATGTAAATGACGAGGTAATGGGTACAGCACACCAACAGGCACATGTCTACATATGTAACAAAGCTGCACGTTGTGCACATGTACCCTAGAACGTAAAGTATAATTTAAAAAAAAAAAGGCACACCTGAAATGCCAGCTGCTCCCCTGAGACAGGTGGTTCACTCAGCCAGCTCAGCTGTTCTAGCAAAAAGGCGTTTGATTCTGGGCCAAGCCCAGAATAGGGAGTGTCTCCTCATACTATGCCGCTGGCTTCCCGGAGTACAGATTTATGGCTTTTGAATGTGGGAGGAGAAAAAAAAAATCCTTAAATCTAAGTCAAAAGCCTGCTAAAACTACTCTCTACAGCGAAACAGAAATGAGCTACAAACTCCCGTCGTGCGGCTTAAATGGAGAAACTTGTGAAGGGATCTGGTTTTGGGTTACTGACATGCACAAGTGGTGTTTTTCCTGTCTTCAAAGTAAATTTTAGGACAATAAGTTCACTTTGATCATTATCTCTAGGTTATGGGGTTATGGACGGAATGTTTTTTTTTTTTTTTTTGAGATGGAGTCTCGCCTTGTCTCCCAGGCTGCAGTGCAGTGGTGCAATCTCAGCTCACTGCAACCTCTGCCTCCCGGGTTCAAGTGATTCTCCTGCCTCAACCTCCCTAGTAGCTGGGACTACAGGTGCCCGCCACCATGCCTGGCTAATTTTTGTATTTTTAGTAGAGACGAGGTTTCACCATATTGGCCAGGCTGGTCTCAAACTCCTGACCTCAGGTGATCCACCCATCTCAGCCTCCCAGAGTGCTGGGATTACAGGCATGAGCCACAGTGCCCAGCCAATTTTTGTATTTTTAGTAGAGACGGGGTTTCACCATATTGGCCAGGCTGGTCTCGAACTCCTGACCTTGTGATCTGCCTGCCTCAGCCTCCCAAAGTGCTGGGGTCACAGGCATGAGCCACTGCACCCAGCCGGATTTTTTTTCTTTATACTTTCCTGTATTTTTTACATATTTGGCCATAACCACGTACTCTTCATGGAGTACGAGAAAGCAAAGTAAGGCATTTTGTCCATGCTCATAGACCCAGGCAAACTGAAGCAGAAGGGGACTTTGTTGTTTGACAGCAGGGTGGGCTTCAGGTACAGCTGGACCTGGGGGTCCCAATGATGAACGTGGATCTGGTTTCTTTCTCTCTCTTCATCCCGCAGTCTCCCCTCTTGACTGCACTGTAGTTTTGGGCAGATGCTTCCCTCCTGGTCCCAGTACAGCTGTAGTAGTTTCAGGCTCACATCCTTCCAATTGCAAGTCTAGTGGGAACAATTTCTATCCCATGATTCCTGACAAACTGTTCTTTGCATCTCTTTGGCTCCAGTTGGCTCATAGATCCGCCTAAAAATGAAGTACTGTGGTAAGGGAGCTGGCATGACTGCTTGACTCACGCCTATGTCACATGCGTCACTCCTGAGATGGAGTTGGAACCCTCTATCCCAAGCACACGGGCTAAGAACAGGAGGATAGTTTCCTGGAGGGAATGTGGTGTCCAGCTATCACAACAGGGAATAGATAGGTAGCAAGAAAATCACAAATGCTCAGTCTTCCTACCTACTTCCAGAAAGGATTTGCAGTAATGCAGGGAGAAGAAAACTCAGGCTAAGGAGAACTGCTATAATTAACCCAGAGTTTAGTGCTGAGCTTCCTGGTAGCCAAGGTGAGAGGGAAAGACTTGTTCACAAAATGCTAACCCACCAGGATTAAACAGGAAGAATCAATACCTCTGATAAAAAATTTCCTATGACTCCAAGGCTCAGGGCTGTTTTCTATTTCTGCTTTATTCTTTCCTTCTCAATCTTTCTTTCCTTCCCTCCCTTCCCTCCCTTTCCTCCTTTCCCTCCCTCCCCTCCTTTCCATCTCCCCTCCCCTCCCCTCCCCTTCCCTTTTTGAGTTGGAGTTTCCCTCTTGTTACGATTTTGGCTCGCTGCAACCTCCGCCACCGGGGTTCAAACGATTCTTCTGCCTCAGCCTCCCAACTAGCTGGGACTGCAGGCATCACCACCATGCCCGGCTAATTTTGTTTTTTTTTGTTTGTTTGTTTAGTTTTGTTTTTAGTAAAGACAGGGTTTCACCCTGTTGGTCAGGCTGATCTGGAACTCCTGACCACAAGTGATCCACCCACCTCAGCCTCCTAAAGTGCTGGGATTACAGGCATGAACCACTGTGCCCAGCCCTCCTTCTCAATATCTCTTAGTTTTCATTTTTTTCCTCTTGTGGACAATCTTCATTCCCCTTTTTTCTCACGTCACTGAGATGAGTCCTTATCCCATGTCTCTGTCTAGAGCCAATATGTGGCCTGCTGGCCTCTCTTCACAGTTGGATGGGAAGCCATTGGAACTTCCAGGGCTTGGACTAGCTCTGCGAGAACATGAGAACCTCCTGGAGGGAGGTGGTTAAACTTAAAGGAGGTTCAAAATTCATTGCCAGGACCCGGCGCGGTGGCTCATGCTTGTAATCTCGGCACTTTGGGAAGCTGAGGCACGTGGATCATCTGAGGTCAGGAATTCGAGACTAGCCTGACCAATATGGCGAAACCCTGTTTCTACAAAAAATACAAAAATTAGCCGGGCGTGGTGGCCCATGCCTGTAATCCCAGCTACTTGGGAGGCTGAGGCAGGAGAATCGCTGGAATCCAGGAGGTGGAGGTTGCAGTGAGCCGAGATCGGGCCATTGCACTCCAGCCTGAGCAACAAGAGCAAAACTCCCTCTCAAAAAAAAAAAAAAAAAAAAATTCATTGTCAGTGGAGGATCTGCCAGAAACAAAGACTCAAGAGACCTAGGGTTCAGTCCTGTTTACCTTTCAAGGTCAGCCGCCCTCCCTGGACTCTTTAATTGAGAAATGAATGAAATGGATCAGCTGGTGACCCCAACATTCCCACATGACTCGGCAAAACACCCGTCACATGGTGAGAACAGAGAATTCTCACTAACGCCCATTTCACAGTGTCTTTTGCATCAGAAAGGTTTGCAGAAATTTTTCTTCCCAGATCACATAATTTCTCACAGATCCTGAGGGTTTCACACCCAATTCTTTTTCCTGCGTTGACAGCCGGAGGAAGCACATCTGTGCAAGGCTGGTGCAATCCTGGGCTTGGGTGTCGGTTGCCAGAGCAACCAGCAGCTGTGGTGTGCAGGGCCGGCCCACAAGCCACGTATTTGCCCCACGGGGAGACCTGCTGACAGATGCTGTGGCCGCTGGGGGAAAAGAAAACGTTGAGCCAGTGACCCCCTTCTCACCCACTCTGAGACTTGAAGTTTACAAAGTAGCTACAGGGGATTGTCAGTCCCCAAAAGTGGGAGGGAGAGGGGACCTTTTGGCCTTACTTATGTCTGGGACATTTTCTTTCCTAGATTTTGTCCTATTTACACCTTTTTTAGTGCCAGCATTTTTCTGGAAAAACCAGAGAGGAGAATAATTTGACTGTGGTAAGGAAATGATTTGCAAACCTTCCTGTAGAATCTGTCCAGTCTCTCTTTGGTGTTACTCTTGTAGTCTGATCGTGTTTTAATGTGGAGTTTTATGGTCTATTGAGTATCTCTCCTTTTTACTACAGAAACCTGTGCCAGTGGGCAGCATCCTAGGGAGGTTAAAATGCAGATTCCGGGCCAGGCGTGGAGGCTCACGCCTGTAATCCCAGCACTTTGGGAAGCTGAGGTGGGCAGATCACATGAAGTCAGCAGTTAGAGACCAGCCTGGCCAAGATGGTGAAACCCCATCTCTACCAAAAATATAAAAATTAGCTGGGCATGATAGTATACGCCTGTAATCCCAGCTACTTGGGAGGCTGGGGCAGGAGAATTGCTTGAATCCAGAAGTGGGAGGCTGCAATGAGCCGAGATCGCACCACTGTACTCCATCCTGGGCCTCAGAGCAAGACTCCAGAAATATGCAGATTCCAGGGCTCGGTCTCAGCATTTCTGAGACAATCTGGTGGAAGTGAGTCCATAAATCTGCATTTTTAATAAACAGGAGGTCATCTGATTTTTTTTTTTTTTTTTTTTAAGATGGAGTTTCTCTCTGTTGCCCAGGCTGGAGTACAATTTTGTGATCTTGGCTCACTGCAACCTCCGCCTCCCGGGTTCAAGCGATCCTCCCACTTCAGCCTCCTGAGCAGCTGGGATTACAGGCATGCGACACCACACCTGCCTAATTTTTGTATTTTTAGTAGAGATGGGGTTTTGACATGTTGGCCAGGCTGGTCTCGGATTCCTGACTTCAGGTGATCCACCTGCCTCGGCCTCCCACAGTGTTGGGAGTATGGATGGGAGCCGCCGTGCACAGCCACTCATCTGATTTAGTTGGACCCGAGAACAAAGTTTAAAATCATGTTAAGGCCGGGCACGGTGGCTCAAGCCTGTAATCCCAGCACTTTGGGAGGCTGAGACGGGTGGATCACGAGGCCAGGAGATCGAGACCATCCTGGCTAACACCGTGAAACCCCGTCTCTACTAAAAATACAAAAAACTAGCAGGGCGAGGTGGCGGGCGCCTGTAGTCCCAGCTACTCGGGAGGCTGAGGCAGGAGAATGGCGTAAACCCGGGAGGCGGAGCTTGCAATGAGCTGAGATCCGGCCACTGCACTCCAGCCTGGGCGATAGAGCAAGACTCCGTCTCAAAAAAAAAAAAAATAAAATAAAATAAAATCATGTTAAGAACTGGGTATATATTGGTCAGTAACCTTAGTATTTTAGGAGGCCAAGGTGAGAGGATTGCTTGAGGCCAGGGATTTGAGATCAGCCTGTGCAACATAGACCTCATCTCTCTAAAAGATTAAAGTAATTAGCCAGGTTTGTAAACCGTAGTCCCACCTACTTGGGAGGCTGAGACCAGAGGATCACTTGGGCCCAGGAGTTCCAGTTGATGTGAGCTGTGAGCTGGGTTTGCGCCACTGCACTCCAGCCTGGGTGACAGAGCAAGACTCTGTCTTAAAAGAAAACAAAAACAAAACAAAAACACAAACTGATGGAAAATGAAAGGAGAATGACACTAATATTGTTCATGCCACCAAGCTTGCCTGTCCACCCCTGCAGCTGGGTGCCTCCCTGGGCACATGTATCTTGCCTGTCCGAAGTCCTTCTCCCTGACTTTGGGAATAGCACCCCAATTTAGTTTTGGAGAGCCATCCATTCAGCCCCCACTCCACATGGAGCCAGTGGTGGGATGAAAATCACTGTGCCTGCAACCCACCCAAGCCAACTCCCCCGTCCCAGAGGTCATTCCTTCTCTTTTCTCCCCCTTTCCTCCCCCTCCCCCTTTCTTTTTCCTTCCCTTCTCTTTCCCTCCCTCCCTGCCTTCCTTTCCTCCGGCCTCCTTCCTCCCTAGAGTTTGGGCCCACCTCTGTTGAGTGTCACCAGAGAGCTCTGATCCCACAGGTGCACAGTCCGTGGGGCTCTGTGTCTCGCTGAAGTGGGCTGTCCCTCTCCCAAGTGAGGATCATTGTGCGGCCTTAATTCTTTCAGTCGTTCATTGGGGAATACGGTCTCTGATCTCATAAGAATTTACCCAGGACATATTGAGACTCTGCCTCTAAAAAACAAACAAACAACAAATAAAACCCCCAAAATCTATTGGCAGAGGTAGAAATAAGAAGTCTGTTGAAAAACAACAGCAACAACAACAAAAACAGGCCAGGTGTGATGACTCACGCTTGTAATCCCAGTACTTTGGGAAGTGAAGGTGGGAGGATCCCTTGGGACCAGGAGTTCAAGACCAGCCTGGACAACATCGTGAGACCCCCATCTCTACAAAAAAAAAAATTTTTTTTTTTTTTTTTTTGAGATGAAGTCTTGCTCTTGTCTCAGGCTGGAGTAGAATGGTACGATCTTGGCTCATTGTAACCCCTGCTTCCTGGGTCAAGCAATTCTCCTGCCTCAGCCTCCCGAGTAGCTGGGATTACAGGTGCATGCTACCACGCCTGGCAAATTTTTTGTATTTTTAGTAGAGATGGGGTTTCACCATGTGGGCAAGGCTGGTCTTGAACTCCTGACCTCAGATGATCCGCCTGCCTTGGCCTCCCAAAATGTTGGGATTCTACAGGTGTGAGCCACTGTGCCCTGCCAAAAAATTTTTAAAAAACTTTTAGCCGGGCATGGTGGCATGTGACTGTAGTCCCAGCTACCGGAGAGATGAGCAGGAGGATGGCTTGAGCTGCGAGTTTGAGGTTACAGTGAGCTAGATTGCATAACCTGGGCAACAAAGTGGGATCCTGCCTCAGAAAACAACAACAAACCGCCAGAAAACAAAAACCCCTTTCCTTGGTTCTGCCTATGGAGGTGACATTTATTTCCTACTCTGAATGATGGCTCCCTCAGACCCCTCATGGAGCCTAAGAGCATCCAAAAGAGGACCAAAAGCTTCATCCGGCAGCAGTTAGACCAGTTCCTGGTCCACTCCATCCAGGAGCTGGAAGTGCTGCTGATGCGCAGCGGATCTTACTGTGCAGGGCCGCTTGCCAGGCCTCCTCCAAGAAGCGCAAAGCTGTTTCAGGAAGAGCAGCCCAGCTACCGTCAGAGTCAGTAATCCCAATGCCAGACTGCCCGGCCAAGAAAATGAATGGGCAGACGTACACATTTTATTTGTGTTTAAATAAAGCCATAAAAGTTGCAAAAAAAAAAAAAAAAAAAAGGCCAGGTGCGGTAGCTCATGACTATACTATAATCCCAGCACTTTGGGAGGCTGAGGCGGGTGGATCACTTGAGGTCAGGAGTTCGAGACAAGCCTGGCCAACATGGTGAAACCCCCATCTCTACTAAAAATACAGAAATTAGCTGGGCGTGGTGGCACATGCCTATAGTCCCAGCTGCTCAGGAGGCTGAGGCAGGAGAATCACTTGAACTTGGAAAGTGGAGGTTGCAGTGAGCCCAGATCGCGTCACTGCACTCCAGCCTGGATGTCAAGAGCGAGACTGCGTCTCAAACAAAAACAAAAACAAAAAAGAGTGAAGAGTATGCTCGGGCTGTCTGGAATTGTAGAAGGGCCCCTCGTCAGGCGCGGCAGCTCACGCCTGGAATCCCAGCACTTTGGGAGGCCGAGGCAGGTGGATCACAAGGTCAGGAGATCGAGACCATCCTGGCTAACACGGTGAAACCCTGTCTCTACTAAAAAAATATAAAAAATTAGCCAGGCGTGGTGGCGGGCACCTGTAGTCCCAGCTACTGTAGGGGCTGAGGCAGAAAAAAAAAAAAAAAAAAAAAGGGCCCCTCCACTTTGGAGACCTTTCTTTCGGCTGCTTTGTCCCTCTCTTCTCTCCTGGGTGGACCAAGGGACAGGCTGCCATGGCTTTCTTCCAAGGTAGAAACACCAGCAGGTCACTACTCATGTTGTGTGTTTAGAAACTTTATTTAAAAAACTGGATTGAAAGTAGAGAGTAGCTCAAAGCATGAAGCCGTTTTTTCCCCAATGGCTTTTGTGAGTCTATTACCAATGGCCTAATTTTGCTTTATGTTTTTATGATGCTAGCTGATGATGTCTAAATACAAATTAAAGGTTTTGTTTTGTTTTGTTTTCCTGAGAATAGTGGCTTAAAAAATACTAACATGGAAAAATAATGAATGATTTTTGCTGATAGCAGTACTGTTTGCAGATTTGTTTGCAGTACTGTTTGCAGTTTTATGGTGAAAGAAAATAATTTAGCAGCTAAGGTGAGTTTGTGCCTTGCCTTAGCACGTGGTCACTTACGAGCTGTGCAGTGTGGAGACGTCTATACCTAGAACTTTCCCTCAGGACAGAGATTTTTTTTTTTTTTTTTTTTTTTGAGACGGAGTCTTGCTCTGTCGCCCAGGCTGGAGTGCAGTGGCTGGATCTCAACTCACTGCAAGCTCCGCCTCCCGGGTTCACGCCATTCTCCTGCCTCAGCCTCCTGAGCAGCTGGGACCACAGGCGCCCACCACCTCGCCCGGCTAATTTTTTTGTATTTTTAGTAGAGACGGGGTTTCACCGTGTTAGCCAGGATAGTCTCGATCTCCTGACCTCGTGATCCGCCCGTCTCGGCCTCCCAAAGTGCTGGGATTACAGGCTTGAGCCACCGCGCCCGGCCAGGACAGAGATTTAACAATTAGATGAAACTCAGGAAGCTTCCTTTAAACAAGCAAATATTTCCAGTTGACAACAGGAATGTAAACACGACTCCAATCAGTGAATATGCTAAAACCTTTTTCCTATCTGCGATACTGGCTGTGCTCAGAGGACAGGGTAACATTCCTTGCTTACTCATCTCCATTAAATTACTTACCATCAATTCACAGACCTTTAGGGCTGAGCTAATTTTTAAACACTGACTAAAATTCGGGAGAGTGTCCTCAGAAGTTGGACCTAGAACCATGTCATGGGTAGTAGTCTCTGCTTTGCCTTGTGGGGTTGCATGTGGGAAAACATTCTTTGTTGTTTGTTTTTTGAGATGGAGTCTCACTCTGTCTCCCAGGCTGGAGGAGTGCAGAGAAATGTTCTCCGCTCACTGCGACCTCCGCCTCCTGGGTTCAGCGATTCTCCTGCCTCAGCCTCTCGAGTAGGTAGGATTACAGGTATGCACCATCACACCCAGCACATTTTTGTATTTTTAGTAGAGACGGGTTTCACCATGTTGGTCAGGCTGGTCTCAAACTCCTGACCTCAGGTGATCTGCCCGCCTCGGCCTCCCAAAGTGCTGAGATTACAGGCGTGAGCCACCACGCCTGGCCACATGTGGAAAAAACATTCTGATCCAGGAACCTTTGGATTTCTCTGGGAGGAAACAGGTCTCTGCTCCAGCACTTCGCACTCATTATGGGGCTCTTGGGAGAAGGCAAGAGGGAGAGACAGTGGATGCTGGTCTCCATGCAAGTTCACGGCTGCCGGGTACAGTGGCTCACGCCTGTAATCCTAGCACTTTGGGAGGCCAAGGTGGGTGGGTTGCCTGAGCTCAGGAGTTCGAGACCAGCCTGGACAACACAGTGAAACCCCGTCTCTACTAAAACATAAAAAATTAGCCGGGCACGGTGTCATGTGCCTGTAGTCCCAGCTACTTGGGAGGCTGAGGCAGGAAAATTGCTTGAATCCAGGAGGCGGAGGTTGAAGTGAGCCGAGATTGCACCACTGCACTCCAGCCTGGGCAATTGAGCAAGACTCCATCTCCAAACAAACAAACAAACAAACAAACAAAAAAAACACGGCTTCTCTGGAACAACAGCTCAAGCTGTGTGTGTGTGATAGTTAACTTTATGTGTCAACTGGGAGGGTGTTTTTGTATGAGATCAACATTACAGCCAGGCATGGTGGTGTACACCTGTAATCCTAGCTACTTGGGAGGCTGAAGTGGGAGGATTGCTTGAGGCCAAGAGTTTGAGGCTGCATTGGAACTATGATTGTGCCATTGCACTCCAGCCTGAGCAACAGAGCAGGACCTCATTTTATATTAAAAAAAAAAAATCCCAAAACATATTGGTAAACTCAGTAAAGCAGAGGCCCTCTCTAATGTCAGTGGGCCTCATCCAATTAGTTGAAGGTCTGAGTAGAACAAAAAGACTGGCCTTCCCAAGCAAGGGGAGTTATCAGGCAGAGCGCCCTGGGACTTCTCTGCACCTTCCGCCTTCCTGGGTCTCCACTCTGCTGGCCCACGCTGTGGGTTTAGGACCTGCCAGCCTCCACAATCACACGAGCCCATTCCTCCGCCTGAATCTCTTACTCTACACACATCCTGTTGGTTCTGTTTCCCCGGAGAACTCTGACTAATACAGCATGTCCCGCTGATCCTGGCTCATTTGTACCAGATCTTAGACTTTCAGTCGAGGGGCCTTCATAGATAACTGCTCCAATCTTCCAGGAAACCCCTCTCCCAAAAACTCCTGCTGCTCGACCCTGCTCTCAGCGCCTTCTTGGTGTGCTTGGGCGCCATCTAGTGCCTACCGCAGGCACTGCAATGTCCTAGCCTACCCGCCTCATTTTCATCACTATCATCACCGGTTTAATTCTCTAAGCACCTATTAGTAGACCTCCATATTCATATGCATCATTCGCTCTTTTGTTCGCTCTACAAACATTTAGCGAAAGCTTGTTTAGGCACAAGGCATTGTCACAGATGCAAGACCGCCCAGCAGGTGGCTTCTCCCCTTTGTGGAACTCGCAGATCAGCTGGAGATAGGGAATAAATGTAGATTACAGTCAGGAGAGAGCAGGGCCAGGCGAAAAGCATGACAAGGAGCTCAGGAGCTAAGGGGGTGAGCAAGGGGGCTGCGGGGAGGGCCACTGTCGATGCAGTGTTTACTGCGTTCCAGGCATGGAGTGAGCTCTGGACACAGAGGGGTGATGGTCACTCCAGTAGCAGCATCCAGCCTGCTGGGGCCTCTTCTCCCCTGCTTGCATTCGGATGGCGCCCTAGGACAGTTAGTGCTGGTCCCCAGTCCACAGCACCGGGAATGACTTCCTTGCATTTGCCAGAGTGTGGCAGTGGTTCTTCAAAGATTAGGCTCTGCAGTTGGAAGCTCCAGGCGAGACACTTGTGCTGCAGCTCCTGAGGGCTGCCTCCCTGGGAAGAGGTCGGGAGGTCCCACCGGGGATCAAAGTGAGGGTGGGGATGCGGCCGGATCCCTGCTTGTTTCCTACTCCCCAGGGCCTGACCCCTCACCCCTCACTCTGTGGAGAATTGATGAGGAGGAAACAAGGGGAAGCCTTTGGGTCCCTGTACCCCTGGTGCCCGGGCTCCTGCCCTTTTCGGACCACCAGCACTTCCCCGCTCCCCGTCGTGTTTCGCCATGGGACTCCGGCCAGCAAGGATCCTGCTGAGCTCACACATGCTCAGGGAGTGGCCCTGAGACTTGGGTCCTCCTTCCCAGGAGGCTGACTTAGCTGGCGAAGCTACTGTAAGCCAGTAGTAATGACCACTCCGAGCCGACTCCGTGCAAGGTGCTGAAAGCTGTTAGGTAAGTCACCTCTAACCCTTCTTCTTCTTCTTCTTCTTTTTTTTTGAGACAGAGTTTCACTCTTGTTGCCCAGGCTGGAGTGCAGTGGTGCGATCTCGGCTCACTGCAACCTCCACCTTGCGGGTTCAAGTGATTCTCCTGCCTCAGCCTCCCAAGTAGCTGGGATTACAGGCATGCGCCACCATGCCCAGCTAATTTTGTATTTTTAGTAGAGACAGGGTTTCTCCATGTTGGTCATACTGGTTTAAACTCCCGACCTCAGGTGATCCGCCTGCCTTAGCCTCCCAAAGTGTTAGGATTACAGGCGTGAGCCACCGCGCCCGGGCAATCACCTCTAACCCTTCTAAGCCTTTCTAGGTGGTGTTCTCATTTCACACGGATGTGGCAATTGGCTCAGAGGGTTGAGGTCATTAACAGGAGAAATGAGGCTGGGGGCGGTGGCTCAGGCCTGTAATCCCAGCACTTCGGGAGGCCGAGGCAGGTGGATCACTTGAGGTCAGGAGTTCAAGACTAGCCTAGCCAACATGGTGAAACCCCGTCTCTACTAAAAATACAAAAGTTAGCCGAGCGTGGTGGCGGGCACTTGTAGTCCCAGCTACTCGGGAGGCTTAGGCAGGAGAATTGCTTGAACCTGAGAGGCGGAGGTTGCGAGATCACACCACTGCACTCCAGCCTGGGTAACAGAGTGAGACTCTGTCTCAAAAACAAAACAAAACAAAAAACAACAACAACAAAAAACCCCAGCAGAAGTCAGCATGGAGCAGGTGGAGGTTGGCCTGGTTCCAAGTCCCCGTCCTCATATACCCATCCCTGCTGCCCAAGTAGGCAGTTGTGGCAGGTGGGAGAAGGCAGGGGCTTTCCTTGCAAGCTTATGGCTTCTCTCTCTCTCTCTTTTGAGATAGGGTCTTGTTCTGTTACCCAGGCTGGAGTGCAGGGGTGCCATCATAGATTGTTGCAGCCTCCACCACCTGGGCTCAAGGGATCCTCCCACCTCAGCCTCTCGAGTAGCTGGGACTACAGGCATGCATCACCATGCCTGGCTAATTTTTAGATTTTTTGGTAGAGATGGGATCTTGCTATGTTGTCCAGGCTGGTCTTGAACTCCTGGCCTCAAATAATCCTCCTACCTTGACCTCCAAAGTGCTGGGATTACAGGCGTGAGCTACCGTGCCTGTATTGCATCTCTCTTTTGTTTCTTTTTGAGACAAAGTCTCACTCTTGTCACCCAGGCTGGAGTGCAATGGCGCAATCTCGGCTCACTGCAACCTCTGCCTCCCAGGCTCAAGCGATTCTCCTGCCTCGGCCTCCTGAGTAGCTGGGATTAGAGGCACGCACCACCATGCCCGGCTAATTTTTGTGTTTTTAGTAGAGATGGGTTTCACCATGTTGGTCAGCCTGGTCTTGAACTCCTGACCTCAGGTGATCCACTGCCTCAGCCTCCCAAAGTGCTGGGATTACAGGTGTGAGCCACTGCGCCTGGCCATGTCTCTCTTTAGAGACCTCTCCACCCTGGGGACAGGCCTGAGTCTTGGCCCTAAGGAGGGGCCTGCACCGCTTCATCCGCCCATTCCTTCGACAGACTCTGACACCCTGCCAGCCACTGAGGCCTAACCTGGCTTGAGGGAGACCCAGGATTCTTCTTTCTGAGAATCTTGCCATCCATGGGGGATGTCACCATTATTCAGCCCTAGTCTGTCATTCACAGGTGAGAAGACTGCGGACAGGAAGGTCGGGGGTGCTGAACCCTGATTTCCTGCTGTGGGGTGCATCACTGTCATTCTCCCCTGGGATGAAGTGGCATCTGGAATGCCACCTTTGAGCTGTCCTTCTGCCTTCCCATGTCTATTCCTAAGCTCTGCCCAATGCTTCTCACAGAGTGGGCATCTCTTAGACGTTCCAAAATTGTGGACGATTGTGCAACAGTCTCCTCTGGAGGGGCCATGTGGACCGTGGGAATCGAGTGACGTCTGGTCTTCAGTGTGGGAGCTTCCTGGTTACAGGGGGCCTCCTTCTCTTAGCAAGACAGGAGCTGCGTGTGTCTTCCGATGCCCAGATCTGACTGGGACAGCAGCGCTCCCTGTTCTGCGAAATCCTCTGGCGAATCAGACAGTGGGTCCTTGATAAAATCAGTAACACGTGCCCCAGCTCTGCCTGCTGGGGCGGCAGTAAATCTTCACATTTTTGCCACATCACTGCTTCTCTGACAGCTCAAGATGTTTTTCTGCTTCTGGGGATCCCTTTATTAAAAGCCTTGGAGCCCCACGGACGTGTTAAGCAGCGCTCCCTCTGGCGCCTCCCTGCCTTGCCATTTTCCCAGCTCAGCTTCTGCCTCTCCGCGTCTCCCACAAGCTTTCCACATCATTCATTCTGACATTTGAAAGTTTCCAAGCTTGTTCTGAAATGCCACAAACACTGCCATTGTTATGTGCCGGGCCTGGAATGCTGAGAATCCCAGGACGCTGGGGATGGGCCTCCAGCCTTGCAGGGTTGCCGAGCAGCTGCACAGGGCCTGGGGATGTGGGCTGAGGACGAAGGCTGCTCCTGTTCCTCTGTGGACCGCACCAGGCCCAGTGGCGGCTGCCTTCCCGGCCTTCCTCCATTCCCACTGCACCAGGCCCTGGTTCTGTGCTTCCCACAGACTCACTCACTCCAGCCACTCCATTTATTGAGGAAAATCATCCCTCTTTCCCGCATTGCGTGGTTTCTTCTGCTTGGAGACAGGTCCACTTGCTTGTGACAGATTCTTTAGTTTTCAGGAGACGATGTCAGAGAAAACAAACCTTGATGTGTTGGGGTGTTCGGTGTCCAGCCATGACGTCTGTCATCTTTTTTTTTTTTTTTTTTGAGACGAAGTCTCACTCTGTTGCCCAGGCTGGAGTTCAGTGGTATGATCTCGGCTCACTGCAGCCTCCACCTCCCAGGTTCAAGCAATTCTCCTGCCTCAGCCTCCCGAGTAGCTGGGACTACAGGAACCCGCCACCACGCCCTGCTAATTTTTGTATTTTTAGTAGAGACGGAGTTTCACCATGTTGACCAGGCTGGTCTCAAACTCCTGACCTCAGGTGATCTGCCCTCCTCGGCCTCCCAGAGTGCTGGGATTACAGGCGTGAGTCACTGCACCTGGCCTCATTTTTGTATTTTTAGTAGAGACGGGGTTTCACCATGTTGGCTAGGCTGGTATTGAACTCCTGACCTCAGGTGATCTGCCCACCTTGGCCTCCCAAAGTGCCGGGATTACAGGTGCAAGCCAGTGCACCCGGCCTGTCTTCCTACAGTTCTTATGCTGGCTGAAGTGCTGTTTTCATTCAGATTTGTATCCAGTTGGCTTTGGCCACAGGTGCTATCTTTGCAAGTGCGCAGCGCTCTTGCAGGCCGCTGGGACCTGCTGGCGTCTGGAGTTCCGCCTTCCAGCTGTGCCGCTGTCTTTCTGTGCCTCTTTCTCACAGAGTGGGCACCTCTTCTTTTCCGGCACTCTGAACGATGGTGCAAACACTGCTGTACCCCAAATCTTCTGTGGGACACCACACTCCAGTTCTGCTTTAGGCGCATAGGAATCAGCAGGACACCCTGCTGGCTTCATTTGTACTACTTGTTCCCAGACTTTTGGATTCGTAGGCTAGAAAACTGAAAACAACAGGGTAGACATAGGTAATCAAGTTTTATTTTGCCTAGTGAAGACATAAACAAAACCAAACAAAACGACGTCTACAATAACAGACACTCTCATGTCCTACAACAAAGCACATTTTAACGCCAGAAAAGTAGGAGGAAGGGAATAAAACCGGAGTGAAAGACAGAGCTTGCCAGGAAAGGACGGATCTCACGCTGACAATTTCACTGCGGAGGGATGGAAACGTGGCCAAAGCTTAGCAACTGTGAGTAAGCCAGCATTTCATTCATTATTTATTTATTATCAGAGACAGGGTCTCACTGTGTTGCCCAGGCTGGGGTGCAGTGGTGCCATCACAGCTCCACTGCAGCCTCAGACTCCTGGGCTCAAGTGATCCTCGTGCCTCAGCCTCCCGAGTAGCTAGGACTACAGGCACGCACCACCACACCCAGCTAATTTGTAAGTTGTTTGTAGAGATGGGATCTCACTATGGTGACCAGGCTGATCTCGAACTCCTGGCCTCAAAAGATCCTCCCATCTTGGCCTCCCAAAGTGCTGGGATTACAGGCATGAGCTACTCCACTCAGCTGAGCTAGCATTTCCGAATCATGGGTCTATGATGGAAGCAGAAGGTGGCACTCCAGATGCCAGCAGGTCCCAGTGGCCTGCAAGAGTGCTGCGTACCTGCAAAAAAATAGCACCTGTGGCCAAAGCCAAGTGGATATGAATCTTAATGAAAACAGCACTTCAGCCAGCATAAGAATTATGCCACTGCGCCTCAAACTTTAACGTGTGCATAAATTTCCGGAGGAGTCTTGCTAAAATGAAGATTCTGAATCCTTAGGTCTAGACTGGACCCAGGATTCTGCCTTTTCACAGCCTCCCAGGCAATGGTGGCCTTGCTGTTCCTCGCTCCGTGCTCTGAGTTGCAAGGTCTACACGATGCCAAAAGCAATCTTGTGGTTCAGTCATGTGAGTGAAGGAAAAAGATTAGGTAAAATGATTATTTCATGTCATGCGAACAAAAAAATCACTTTTCAACTAGATTCTCTGCTATTTCACACACATGGCCAGAGCTGACAGAGATTGCCAGTGGACTATTGGAGGTTAAAGGTGGTAAAGAGCGAGGACCCTCTTAACCCCTTGTGCCTGTAAGGACGGTGAGTGCTGGACGGCCCCCAGCCTCCAGCTCCAAGCCCAGCACTAGCTTGACCAAAGGTGACCAGGGGTTTCACAGCTGACTTCCTGAACTCCACTGGTCTACCAGCCACCCCCACCCCTCTCCCACTCCTCCCAAGAAACTCAAAACTCAGTAAAACAAAAGCCAAATGGATTTGTCCTGAGAGGCAGCTGTGGCAGGAAGGAGCCCTGGCAGAGGCAGTACTCCGAGGAGAGGAAGCCATGATTGGGTCAGCCTTAAACATTACTACCTTTCTGCAGTGTCCAGGCTGCTGATGAAATGCCGGGCAGGTGCAGTGATGCGCAGGCATCCTGGGGTGCGGTTGCATGTGTGTGGGGTTGGGTTGAGGACTGAGGAACGGAAGGGGAGGGTCACATGGTTGTGTGAGAGCGTTGGCAGGCTGCGTTGACTGAGATCCACAGTGAGAGGTAAGCTTTTGTGCTTTATAAATTTTAATTTCAAATTTTTTTGACATAGGATCTCTCTTAGTCACCTAGGCTGGAGTGCAATGGGGCAATCACGGCTCACTGCATCTTTAATCTCCCAGGCTCAAGTGATCCTCCCACCTCAGCCTCCCAAGTAGCTGGGATTATGGGTGCGCAATATCATGCCTGGCTAATTAAAGATTTTCTTTTTGTAGAAACGAGGTCTCATTATGTTGCCCAGGCTGGTCTCAAATCCCCAGGCTCAAGCGATTCTCCTGCCTCAGCCTCCCAAAGTGTTAGGATGATAGGTGTGAGCCACCGCGCCTGGCCGGCCACGGCGGGTGTTTGACATCTTCACTCAGCATAAACATTTACAGGGCTGATATCAGTTTTTACACAACAATACTTAGTTTTACTGCATGTGACATATTCTAGTTTAAAAAAAATTCCAGGCCAGGCCCGGCGGTTCACACCTGTAATCCCAGCACTTTTGGAGGCCAAGGTGGGTGGATCACCTGAGGTCAGGAGTTCGAGACCAGCCTGGCCACATGGTGAAACCCTGTCTCTACAAAAATTAGCTGGGCGTGGTTGTGGTTGCCTGTAGTCCCAGCTACTCGGGAGACTGAGGCAGGAGAATAGCTTGAACCCAGGAGGTGGAGGTTACATTGAGCCAAAATTGTGCCACTGCACTCCAGCCTGGATGACAGAGCAAGACTCTGTCTCAAAAAAGAAAAAAAAAATCTGAAATGCTGGTTCTGATCCATTAAATTGATTTCAGGGCCCACTACTGGGCTGTGACCCAAAGTGTGACAAATGCAAATTTCAGAGGCCTTTTCTCATATTGACAATATGTGAGTCTTTGATCTCTTACCGAGGGAACTCAGGTGACCTCCAGCAATCTGAGAAACCTAATTTAGGAAATACACACTTAAAATGATGGTTTCTTCAAATTCTACCCTGGAAGCTCTTAGTGAAGGGATTTTTGCCATCTATTTCTTTGGTAAATCTCAGAGCATCTAGAAAAAAAGTGATGAAATGGACAAATGAATGAATTAGCCTATCTACAAATATGTAAGTCCCCGATGGAGGTTTTCAGGACAAATAAATGTAAAGAAAAGCATTAGATGTTATTGGAAGGTGCAGTGCAAGTAGATATGAATAAGAAAATAGTTTTGAAATTAAAATTTATAGTAGTATTGGTAGGTGTAGTCCAAGATGTTTGTGGAATTTAATTTTATAGCAACAGGAACACATGAATGATTTACAAACAACTTTTGAATATATCAACAATGGAAGTGATAAAAACGTTAATATTTACTGAGTCATTATATGCTATGCTGTATTGAACATTTAATATTTAATTTTTTTTTTTTTTTTTGAGACAGGGTCTCATTGTCACCCAGGCTAAAGTGCAGTGACCTGATCAAGGCTCACTGCAACCTCAGCCTCCCAGGCTCCAGCAATCCTCCCACCTCAGCCTCCCGTGTAGTTGGGATTACAGGCACAGGCCACCTTGCCTGGCTAATTTTTGTATTTTTTGGTAGAGACAGGGTTTCAGTATGTTGCCCAGGCTGGTCTCAAACTCCTGACCTCACGTCAACTCTGAGGGCATGGGGGACAGTTCTGAGAGCCATGGGCAGGGCGGGTCCCTCCAAAAGTGCCTACAATACTGCAGAACCCTTTGTTCAAATAAAATCTTAACCTAAACACGAAACATGAAAGAAGAATGAATGAAGAGTTGTTCTGGTAAACTGGGATGGGGGCCAAAGTCCATCCGGTTAGCTCCTCCCCTCCCCGGGGTCTGAGGAGCTGTGGTTTTGCAAACCATGGATCTGGCTGAGCATGGTGGCTCACGCCTGTAATTCCAGCACTTTGGGAGGCCGGGGTGGGTGGATCACCTGAGGTCAGGAGTTTGAGATCAGCCTGGTCAACACGGTGAAACCCCAACTCTACTAAAAATACAAAAAAGTAGCCAGATGTGATGGCAGGTGCCTGTAATCCCAGCTACTCAGGAGGCTGAGGCAGGAGAACTGCTTGAACCCAGGAGGCGGAGGTTGCAGTGAGCCGAAACCGCACCACTGCACTCCAGCCTCCGTGACAGAGTGAGACTGTGTCTCAAAAAAATACAAAAAAACAACAAACAAAAAACCTTGGATCTGGCCAGATGCAGTGGCTCACACCTGTAACCTCAGCACTTTGGGAGGCTGAGGAGGGTGGATCATCTGAGGTCAGGAGTTTGGGACCAGCCTGGCCAACATGGCGAAACCTATCTCTACTAAAAATACAAAAATTAGCCGGGCGTGGCAACGTGTGCCTGTAGTCCCAGCTACTTGGGAGGCTGAGGCAGGAGAATCGCTTGAACCCAGGAGGCGGAGGTTGCGATGAGAGAGATCACGCCATTGCACTCCAGCCTGGGTGACAGAGCGAGACTGCATCTCAGAAAAAGAAAGAAAACTATGGATATTGTTCTAGCCTCTGTTTTTACACCTGAGAAAAACGAGGCCCAGAGACAGGCTCCCTCCTCAGAGGTGCACCGTGACTTCGTGTCAGTGCTTGGACCCACCCTAGGGGCCTGGGCTCCTTGTGGAATGTTCTCCCTCCTCCTTGTCCACCTCCTCCTCATTTGCAGTTATCCAGACACACAACTGCTGAGAAGGTCTTTTGTTTCCTTCTTTATTTATTTTGAGATGGAGTCTCACTCTGTCACCCAGGCTGGAGTGCAGTGGCGTGATCTCAGCTCACTGCAGCCTCCACCTCCCAAGTTCAAACCATTCTCCTGCCTCAGCCTCCCCAGTAGCTGGGATTACAGGTGTGCACCACCACCCTGGCTAATTTTTATATTTATTTATTTGAGATGGAGTCTCACTCTGTTGCCCAGGCTGGGGTACAGTGGCATGATCTCAGCTCACTGCAACCTCTGCCTTCTGGGTTCAAGTGATTCTCCTGCCTCAGCCTCCCGAGTAGCTGGGACTACAGGCGTGCGCCACCAAGCCCAGCTAATTTTTGTGTTTTTAGTAGAGACGGGGTTTCACCATATTGGCCAGGCTGGTCTCAAATTCCTGACCTTGTGATCCACCCACCTCGGCCTCCCAAAGTGCTGGGATTACAGTTGTGAGCCAGCGTGCCCCGCCTTGTATTTCTTAGGTGAATAGATTTTGATTTGCAGAATTCAAAAAGGAATGTGAGTGAAGTAAGTGAAAGAGTAAGTTTAGCTTGGAGGATCCTACGAGGCTTTCTCCTGGTGTGCTGGTCACAGCTAGTTTTGCCCAGCACCCTTTTGTCCTCTTTGTCCTCTGCTCTCCTTTGAACATCGACAAGGGCCTGATGGCATTGACAGGCTTGCCCTGGCGACTGACCACGTCTCGGCTTGAAAATGTGCTTTAGTGCCTCTTACCGGATGATGACATTTGTCCCAATGTGTCCCAGTGAAGCGCCTTGCAGGAACTCGGTAAACTTGATCATCAGTATCCATTAAGGCGCTTGTGCATTATACCGACAGCGGGGGAGATACCTTACCCACCTCCTTGCAGATCGCTCTAGGGAAAGGCGTTTGGCCGTCTGTCTGGGAGGCTGAAGACTGGCCCTTGCCACAGGCAGGGTGCTGAGAGCTGCCTCGCTGCCCAGCCCCGCGCTCCTCTGCTGAGGGGTCAGCTCGGGCTGTCCGGAGGCACTGCCCTGCGCCTGCTCCTCGAGCCGCTTGATGGCACTGTTAGAACTGGAGAAAGGAGACGGCTTCTCTTGAAACAGTTTCCTCTGTTCCGATTGGCTCCAAACTGTCATTTCCACCCACCTCCTTCCAAACTGAACAGAACAAAATCACTTCACAGCCCGTTGCTGCCGCTCCGCTCCCCGCACCCTGCCCTGCCATCCGTTCCTCACTGAGTGCAAAGATTTAGTAGCCCCTGTGCCCTCTTTCCCACACGCATGCACCCAGGCTTCCATCCTGTTTCTCTGGAGCTTTATCAGACTTTGTGTTTTGGGGGCCTCTGGGGTGCCAGGCCTCTGCAGGCAGAGAGAAGGCCAGGAAAACCTTGTAAGAACCCAGCAATCTAAAAAAGAAAGCAGAAGGGCCTGACATCCTTCTGGCCACATGACTTGTTTTCTAGAAGAAAGAAGAAAATAGCAGTGGGAGAAGGTGCTTGGGAGGAATGGAAGGAATGTGCAGAGGGGGCAGGAAATGGGGTCTCTCGGGTGGAATCTTGGCATTAGGTTGCAAGGCTTAAATGTGTTCTGTTCTTGGCTTCCCAGCTGCCACTGTGTCTAAATTGCTCTCCACCGGGTCAAGGGTGGGTGGAGGCGTGGTCTGAAGGGACCCTTTGCCTTCATCTACTTGCTTTGGCCTCTTCTAGTTCTCAGTTCTGTCTCTCTGTAGCTCTGTCACCCAGGCTGGAGTGCGGCAGTGCCATCATAACTCACAGCAACCTTAAACTCCGGGACTCAAGCGGGCCTCCTGCCAGGAGTTTACTACTGGTACATGCCATTACACCCGACTAATATTTAGTTTTTTGTAGGGATGGGGTCTCACTAGATTGCCCAGGCTGGTAACTTCTGGGCTCAAGCCAGATCCTCTCACCTCAATCTCCCAAAGTGCTGGGATTATAGGCACGAGCCACCACACCTGGCCTCTCTTTCTTTTTATTTTGTGGGGGGCGGGGGGTGGGTAGCAGGTGGGGTGGGGGGGGGTAGTGGGTGGGGGGGGGGACAGAGTTTCACTCTGTAACCCAGGTTGGAGTGCAATGGCACGATCTCGGCTCACTGCAACCTCCGCCTCCCGAGTTCAAGCGATTCTCCTGCCTCAGCCTCCTGAGTAGCTGGGATGACGGACACGCATCACCACACCCAACTAATTTTTTTATTTTTAGTAGAGAAGGGGTTTCACCATGTTGGCCAGGATGGGCTCAAATTCCTGACCTCAGGTGATCCACCTGCCTCGGCCTCCCAAAGTGCTGGGATTACAGGCATGAGCCACTGTGCTAGGCCCTCTCTTTTTAGTTTTTTATTTATTTTTCAAAATGGAGTCTCGCTCTGTTGCCCAGGCTGGAGTGCAGTGGCATGATCTCAGCTCACTGGAACCTCCGCCTCCCGAGTTCAAGTGATTCTCCTGCCTCAGCCTCCTGAGTTGGGATTATAGGCACACATCAGCACACCCAGCTAATTGTTGAATTTTTTTTTTTAGTAGAGACGGGGTTTCACCGTGTTCGCCAGGATGGTCTTGATCTCCTGACCTCGTGATCCGCCCGCCTCAGCCTCCCAAAGTGCTGGGATTACAGGCGTGAGCCACCATGCCCAGCCAATTGTTGTATTTTTAGTAGAGAAGGAGTTTCACCACGTTGGCCAGGCTGGTCTCAAATTCCTGACCTCAGGTGATCCACCCGCCTCAGCCTCCCAATGTGCTGGGATTTTGGGCATGAGCCACTGTGCCTGGCCCTCTCTTTTTTTATTTTTATTTTTTAAAATGGAGTCTCACTCTGTTGCCCAGGCTGGAGTGCAGTGGTGTGATCTTGGCTCACTGGAACCTCTGCCTCCTGGGTTCAAGTGATTCTCCTGCCTCCGCCTCCTGAGTAGCTGGGATTACAGGCGCACATCATCACACCCAACTAATTGTTGTATTTTTAGTAGAGAAGGAGTTTGGTCTCAAATTCCTGACCTCAGGTGATCCACCTGCCTCAGTCTCCCAAAGTGCTGGGATTACAGTCATGAGGTTTTTTGTTTTTTGTTTTTGTTTTTTGACACAGAGTCTGACTCTGTTGCCCAGGCTGGAGTGCAGTGGCACTATCTCGGCTTACTGCAACCTCCACCTCCTGGGTTAAAGCAATTCTCCTGCCTCAGCCTCCTGAGAAGCTGAGATTACAGGCATGCGCCACCACACCCAGCTAATTTTTGTATTTTAGTAGAGATGCGGTTTTACTATGTTGACCAGGCTGGTCTCCAACTCCTGACCTCAAGCAATCCACCCACCTTGGCCTCCCAAAGTGCTGGGATTACAGGCATGAGCTACCGCGCCCAGCCCCCCCTTTTTTTAAAAAATAAAATAAATTTTATTGTGTATACTTAAGGTATACAATGTGATGTTATGAGGTACATGTACATATAGTAAAACAGTTACTAGAGTCTAGCAAATGAACATAGCTGTCATCTCTCATAGGTACGTATTTTTCCTCTGTGGCAAAAGCAGCTACAATCAACTGTAATCTACTTGTTTAACAAAGATGCTGAATGCAGTACACTATTAACTAAGTGTGTCTTCACGTTGTACATTAGGTCTTTCCACTTGTTCATCCTGCATAGCTGCTGTTTTGTGTCCTTTCACATTTACCTCCCCATTTCCTCTCCCTCACCTGCAATACAGGTAACAACTGTCTTATTCTCCATCTCTGTGTATTTGACTTTTTTAAAAGATTCCACCTGTAAATGAGGCCGTGCAGTATTGGTCTTTCTGTGTCTGGCTTATTTCACTCAACATAATACCCTCCCTATCCTCCCTCCATGTTCATTCATGCTGTGGATCTCCTTTTATTTTTGAGACAGAGTCTTGCTTTGTCATCCTGGGTGGAATGCAGTGGCGTGATCTTGGCTCACTGCAAACTCTGCCTGCTGGGTTCAAGAGATTCTCGTACCTCAACCTCCCTGGTAGCTGGGATTACGGGCATGCGCCACCATGCCTGACTAATTTTTGTATTTTTAGTAGAAATGGGGTTTCACCATGTTGCCCAGGCTGCTCTCGAACTCCTGACCTCAAGCGATCTGCCTGCCTTGGCCTCCCAAAGTGCTGGGATTGGAGGTGCCAGCCACCACACCCAGTCCTTTCCTTCCCTTCCTTCCCTCCCTCCCTCCCTCCCTTCCATCCTTCCTTCCTTCCTTCTTTCCTTCCTTCCTTCCTTCCTTCCCTCCTTCCCTCCTTCCTTCCTTCTTTCCTTCCTTTCTTCCCTCCCTGTTTCCCTTCCCTTCCCTCCCTCTTTCCTTCCTTCCTTCCTTGTTTCTTTCCTTCCTTCCCTCCCTTCCCTTCCCTTCCTTTGCTTCCTTTCTCTCCTTTCCTTCTCTATTTCTTCACTCTTTCTTTCCCCATTCCTGTTGAGTGCACACATTTTCTTTACTCATTTGTCCACAGTGGACACCCAGGTTTCTTCCCTATCTTGCCTGTTGTGGACACAGGACTGCAGCTACCTCTCCTAGGTGGTGATTTTCTCTCTTTTGGGTATATACCCAGAAGGAAGATGGCTGGATCATGTGGTGGTTCTATTTTTAATTTCTTTAGGTGGTTCCCAGTTCTTGCTGCCACTTCCTTTTCCTTGGAGAGATGAGTAGGAGACAGGCTGAGGATACCCATGAGCTGGAAAAGCAGAGAGCCCGGCTGCCCACAGCTTGCATGTGAAATCTCAGGTCCTACAGCTCTATGCCCTGCTTACCTCCCCGGCTCCCCTCCCTCCAGAGGAAGGAGAAAATGGGAGGACTTTGCAGTGAGAAAAGCATTTTCCCTAAACAACGACCAGGAAATACTGTCTCGATTGCCGCTCCTGACATGTGCTGCCCTCTTGGCAGAGTTACTGGAAGGCTTATTACACCTTGCCAATGCTGATGGGCCACAGTTCCCTGAGTCGGAATGGTTCGCCCAGCGCAGGCCGCCAAGGCCTCTTGGTTTCCCCGCCACAGGTGCGCTCTCCACACCCCTCTGTTGGCCAACCTTGACCTTGAGCAGGGGCCCCGGCCAGCTCTCCCAGCCTGCTTGCAGGTGGGAGGCCATTCTCTGCGGACTCAGGCCCAGACTGGGGCAGGTGCATGCCTTCAACCCCGTGAGTAATACTGGCTTTTCATCTTCAAAGGGCCTTTCCAAGATTAACCAATTAGTCACCTCCAGGAGAGCTACAAAGCAGGTTATTATTGTCCTTATTAAGCCCATGGTGGAGGAAGGAAGTAAGTGGAGTCCCCATCCCAGGTCAGTGAGAAAACTGGCAGAAGAGTGTGGATCTGGACACAGGAGATGACAGCCCCTCGGGATTTCCTGGGGTGTTGGGTGGGGGACGAACCAAAGGCAGGCAAAGTAGAGGCTGGAGCTTCTCACTGGTCGGGGGCGGGAGAGACCACAGGGCGTATGTGGGGAAGGACTGGAGAGGCTTAGGCCTGTGGAAGAGGGCATCGTACTGGAACCAGAGCCAGTGGGTGAAGAGACAGTTCGGCCTCAATGGACCTGCGGAGGGCTCTGCCCGATGTTCTAAAGAATTCAGAAAACCGCTGCTGATTGTGCTTGAATCACTCTGCCTCTCTGAGCCACCCAAATATTTGTGAAATGAGCCTTGGAACACTTTCCTTTTTGTATCTGTTCGAGGATTTCGATGGACTAAAAATGATCACAACACAAGTCATTCAAGCACATTGCAAATAAAAAGTGTACTACGAAGCTTAGAAGAGGAAGGGGTGGATTTTGTTCTGGTTCACTCTGAGCCACAGGTGTGTCTCCCTCAGGTGCACGATGCAGAAAGTTAGAGGGTTTTAAAAGGTAAATCCAAGTCCTGGTGACAGAGTGAGAACCGATGCACCTTCTGGAAGCCAGACAGCAAAGCAAGCCTTCAGTCAATCCTGTCTGCAGCTGTTTTTTATAAACTTGGCATAAATATATGCTTGGGAACGCCAGGACAGTGGGTCTGGAAAATATTTTCTACCATTAGAAAACACACACCCCACAGTAACACACATGCACATAACACACATGTGCACACACCACACATAACACACATGCACACACACATATATGCACACACAAACAACATACAACACACATGCATACACACAGCACACACACACAACACAATACACACATACACATGACATACATAACATACATGTACACACATAGCACACACAACACCACACATAACAGACATGCACACAACACACAACATAAACAACACACAACACATGCACACACAACACACATACACACAACACACATATAACACACATAACACACATACGCACACACATAACATGTAACATGCAAGCATAACACATATATAACACACGCACACACATAACATGTAACATACAAACAGCACACATATATAACCTACATACGCACACGCAACACAACACACACAACACACATGCACACAACATACCCATACACACATAGCACACACACAACACATTCATACACACATATACACACATATACATAACACACATACACATAACACACACATATACTCATGTTCAGAAATGACAGAAATCATGCATGGTACTGAGTGGCTTCACGTGTGTTTTTTTTCCATTCCTCAGTTCATTGTTTTGCTGCCAATTTTAGAAGGCTGTAAGTCATAGTTGTTGTTAAACTTTGTCAGTTAAAATGTAACTGTAAGAACAAAGTCATCGGAGCTGCTGTAGTCAGATGGCTTTTGGAGAGAATTCATGGTGGAAGGCGTGCTTTCCTGTGCTCCGGGACGGCTGCTAAGTAGCGTGTCATGGGTCTCGGGCGTGTTACACACGGTGCCCACGGGGTGGGTAGTCCTGACTCTTCTGGGCCCTGAGTTCGGCATGTATGCCGCAGCTCCAGAGGGCCACTTACCAGAGGAAAAGAGATGTGATGAGTCAAACTGTCCCCATTTACTCTGTGTGACCCGAGAACCGAGTGTGGTCTCGTCAGGGGTGGTATGTTACAACTTCCCCACTTCTGTTTCTCCTAGAAATGACGGCGTCCACTTTCTCATAAACCTTGGCCGGCAGAAGTCAGAAACTAAGAGGCCCAAAGGGAGTGCCTGGCTTGGTTTGAGGATGGAACAGTACAACTTCCTCACCCCGACTTGGGAGAATGGAAAAGCCAGGAATGGCAAACAGCCTCTGTGCTTGGAGACCTCTAAGCTGTACTATTTGGTTTGCTGTGAGACTGGAAGCCTTTCGAGGGCAGGGCTCTGTGTTTTTCCTGAGGAATTCTAGTGCTAAGACACAGCCGGGAACACCGTGAGCCAATAGGCCTTTACAAATGCTTGTGTCTTAGACCACATGGAAGACAAGACCCCAGCAGGCCTGCTGGGAGCCCAGCCTTCAGTTTGGTGAGGTGGTGGGAGGGTCCTTCCTCTTTCCAGCCCTCCTTTTCTGCCTGCTCTTCCATCTGCTGTTCTTCCTCATCTCATGATCCACTCTAGTGAAGGCTGAGGACTTTGAAGGGAGCAGGGGGAGCCAGGGTGGGAAAAGGGAGGCTTTCTCAGTGACCAGGCCCCCGCACTTTGAGGCTGGGTGTCATCTTTGTGGGGCAAAGCTAGAGTTTGGACCATTGCTCTGAAAACTAGAGCATTGCTTCCATCTGTGATCTGATCAGGGGATTATGGGCAGGGCTGATGGGTCTGATGCCAAGCTCTGCCCTTGCTGGTCAAGCTACTTTCAGGATAAAGCACTGCTGTCTCTGTGTTTGATTCTCCATTTGCTGGAAGGGCACTCGTACCCCATCTGCTGCATGTGGGGGGACACTCCCTGTACCTACCCGTCCAGTGCCTTGATAGGAAGTGGAAAGGCCTCTTCACTGCCCAGGTGCCAGGCCCTCCAGGCCCCAGGGTTTTGTGAATTTGGAAGGGTGTGTGGCACTGGTTTTGAAAAGGATCATGTGTGTTTCTGCTGGCATACTCAGCGCTGCCATGTTTCTCTTTTTGGGCCTTCTTTCTTCCTTCAGAACAAGAGGTTTTTTTTTGTTGTTGTTTTGTTTTCTGTTGTTATTGTTGTTGTTGTTTTTCAGATGGAGTCTCGATCTGTTGCCCAGACTGGAGTGAGGTCGCGTGATCTCGGCTCACTGCAAACTCTGCCTCTCAGGTTCAACCTCAGCCTCCCAAGTAGCTGGGATTACAGGCGCCCGCCACTGCGCACATATATATATATATATTTTTTAGTAGAGATGGAGTTTTGCCATGTTGGCCAGGCTGGTCTTGAACTCCTGACCTCAAGTGATCCACCTGCCTCGGCCTCCCAAAGTGCTGGGATTACAGGTGGGAGCCACCATGCCTGGCTTTTTTTTTTTTAATCTGTTCAATAAATACATACTTCAAAGCTACTGTGCTCAAGGCACTGTGCCCAGTCTGGGTACCTTTGTGAACAAGACAACTGCCTGTCTTCATGGAGTTTTCATTCCAATGGGGAGTGATCGACATAGGCCAACTCACCCTGCAAATAACTTTTGCTTCTAGTGATGACTCCAGCAATGAAGGAATGGTGCAGATTGCTAAGAAGGGGTACAGCAGGGAAGCTGACTTAGTCTGTGGGAGTGGGTAGAGGGTCCCTAGGATTGCCGCCTCACCTCTCGGGCTCTTACCTGTGAAATAGGCATACCACCATTTGCTTCACAGGGCGACCACGAGTAACGGGTAAAATAATGCCTGAGAAAAAGCACTTTGATTCATGCTGTCCACCCTCATAATTCCTTCCTAATAAAATCTTCAGTGACTAGTCTCTCATATCTATGTTTTCTCTTCTCCTTTGAATAATGTGATTTCATAATTCAACCTTGCCTGGACAAACAGGAAAACCCATTCCGAATTCCAAAGTGGCTTTAGAAACATTTTCTTGGAGGGTGATGGGAAGTGGGGTGGGGGTTTGGGAAGGGACGCGCTCCCGGCTCTTGCGTTGCCGTCTGGTTGCCAACTTCAGTTCCCCTGCGGATGGCTTGTGAAGAGCACGGGTCAGGGGACATGCTGTCATCCTCATACTCCGGGTGCCGCCCACCTGAGACCGCTGCGTCCTCTGGCCACAGCTTCTCAATACTCTGTCTACGGGGAAATATTTTAAAGACTCAGGAAGTGAACTCATTTAAAAAAATGTCCTCCCCCTACTTTTCCAAAACAATGCAGCCTTCCTGGAAGAAAGCAAACAAAACAAGTGTGGCTGTTTAAAAAATGATTGGAAAACCCATTCTGAACAGTGTGAGTTTGCATGGCTCTCCTGGGCGGATGTGTCACCCTCGGCTGGGCTTACTCTCTGGCGTCTGTGTGGAGAGGAGGCAGGGCTGCCCACACAGTCTTCTCAGAGGAGGCAGCTGATGGCTGAGTGGGGCCTGGGGACCAGTTCCCCCCAAACAGCCGCAGGCACTTCACACTTGCGGACCTCAAACACACAGACAGATGCGGATGTGAGTCCACATGTGTGTGTGTGAGGCCGCGTCCAGCTGAAATTAGCACAATGATCTAATCGCCGCCAAGGCGCGGACGACTTCTGCTCTGCATGTGGTGACTATTTTGGGTTTCTAGGTGTTCGCATGTGATTTGTGGCATTCGCAGTGTTGTTATTAATAACACCGTTGGCTGTGTGGAGGCTGAGGATGAAGCCTTTTCATTTCAGCCATCTGGTCACAATGCTTCTCCTTTGATGAGGGAAAAAACCTTTGCTGTGTTTCAACTGGAACACTGCCTCCCAATTAAGGTGACAGCAGATCGCCGAGTCGCCCTGTCTTTGCAGGAAGAGCCAGCCAGGCTCTAAATGCTGCTCTGTCCGGGAGGGAGAACGCCTTTCCTATTGATTGTGGCTTGGTATGCAGTTCAGGCACTGGCTTGAAGGGACGCTGGGCCAGGAAAGCCAGCATGTGGTGTTTACCGGGTTGGCTGGCTTGGCGCTCAGGTTTTCCACTGTCAGGCAGTGACAGCGCTGCTCCAGACGCTCTCAGGAGACGTTCCCCTGCTTTCATAACAACGAAGGGCTTTTTTGTTTTCTGACTCATCTTCAGAAGATCTCCCCCCACTTCGTTTGAAAGTAAATATAATTAGTAACAGGCAGACATACTGTATGTAGCCAGCCCTGCCTATGTGAGAGTTATAATTAAACATGCATGCTGTCTGCTGTGCACTGTCTGCGAAAGGCCTTGCTGAAGTCACCTGTAGGGAGAGGGTTTATCTTGAAGCAGCAGCCTGGGGTGGATACTGCAGAGAGAGAGAGAGACCTGTCCCACCTTTGAGTCCAAAGTCCAGTCCAAAGCTAAGATTGAGCTGTTGACCAAAGGGGAGGTGTGCCCATTGGCCCTCAGCCTGCCTTCGCCTCGGTTCTTCTCCATCTCAACCTTGGGCAGCCCTGGGTAACCCTGGTGGTCAGGGTTGGGGCCGGCCCCTCTTGGGGACAGAGTGATGGTGGCCAAGTATGGTTGTCGTAGTAACTAGGTGGCCGCTGCCACTGCTGTCGGCTCAGGAGGCACCTGCCTGCCTGCAGGTTACGATCTGCCCTCCCCAGGCCGGGGAGCCAAGACCACTTGCCTCTGTTCCCAGCTCCCTGCCCGGGATGCTGGCAGCAAAATCTAAGCCCCGCCCTGCAGGGCAGGAGCTCAGGTGGGTTGTCCCCAGGTGACCCTCGGCCCTTCTTCCTGGCTAAGGGTAGGCTGGGTGTTTGGAGGCCACTGTCCAGGCCCATAGAGAGCTCAGATTCTGCTGAAACCAGTGGCTCAGGCAGCCCCAGGAACACACACACACCTCGTGGGCAGATTCTGGGACCGCAGCAGGGCCAGCGGGCTTGGTGACACAGGCTTGGAGACACAGGAGAAGCTGCTGTGCCTCCCGCCCCTCCGGGGGGTGCGGCGGTGACCGGATGACTAGTTGGCACAGCACTTTCTTGGCCCGGATCGAATGCAACAGGCGTCATCTGAGCCCCGGGCACCTTTCCCCAAGTTGCTCAAAGTGTTTTCCGAGCAAACAGTTGTTTCATAACACCCGTGAGAAGTAGGTGGGGTGACAAAGCATTCTTTGTCCCTGTCTTGCAGATGGGGGAATTGAAAAGCTTGCCGGTCCGGTGCTGAGGCCAAGAAAGGGAGAAGGTGTCCTCCTGCCCGGGGCTCTGGGCGTGGAGTGCCGGGGCCAACGCGTGTCCCGTCACCAACTCCTGTGGAAAGTGGGGCAGCCCCAGCAGAGAAGGAGGCCAAAAGTGGAAGAGGCCCGGGGCTTTTCCCTTGGCGCTGGAGGCCTCAGATGCAATGGCAGGAGCTCGGCCGTGGGCCTCACTGTCTGAGGTGCTGAAACTGGCCATTGGCAACTCGAGAGTTGTTGGTGCTCTTTCCTGCTCAGTTTGCTTGAAGTTACTGGACTCTTGGAGGGGGTCAACAGATGCTTTTTGAGCACACTGTTCTGGTCCAGGAATTGTTCCATTCCAGTGGTAAATGAGGGGGATGTGACCCTGCCTTTATGGTGCTCATAGGAGACAGTCAACACATAAAATTAGGAAGAAATCATTTCAGAGAGTGACATGCTATAAGGACAATAAAAATGCATAAGGGGACAGAGATTGGCTAGAGGGGAGGGTAGGAGAGGAGGAAAACAACTATTTTATTTTATTTTATTTTGTTTTATTTTATTTTTGAGATGGAGTCTCGCTCTATTGCCCAGGCTGGAGTGCAGTGGTGTGACCTCGGCTCACCGCAAGCTCCGCCTCCCGGGTTCAGCACTTCTTCTGCCTCAGCCTCCTGAGTAGCTGGGATTACCAGCGCCCACCACCATGCCCAGCTAATTATTGTATCTTTAGTAGAGATGGGGTTTCACCATATTGCTCAGGCTGGTCTTGAACCCCCGCCCCCAGGGGACCCCCCCCCCCCCCCCCTTCGTCTCCCAAAGTGCTAGGATTACATGTGTGAACCACTGCTCCTGGATATTTTATTTTTTGAGACAGGGTCTCACTCTGTCTCCCAGGCTGGAGTGTAGTGGTGTGATCATAGCTCACTGCAGCCTCAGACTCCTGGGCTTAAGTGATCCTCCTGCCTCAGCTTCCTGAGTAGCTGGGACTGCAGGTGTGCACCAACATGCCTGGCTAATTTTTAAAAATATTTTTGTGGAGATGGGGTTTTGCCGTGTTGCCCAAGCTGGTCTTGAACTCCTGGGCTCAAAGGATCCTCCCACCTGAGCCTCCCAAAGTGCTGGGATTACAGATATGAACCACTGTGCCTGGCTGAGCAAAAATTTTAGATAGGGAATCAGAGAAGGCGTCTGCACGAGCAATTCCACAAAGGGAAGAAGGAGCCAGACTACGGACCAGCATTCCAGGGCAGGAAACAACTGGGGCAAAAGCCCTGAGAGGGGAATGAGGGTGGCCTGTCCAAAGCTTGGAGGAGGACGCTGCTCTTGGATGGTGGCCAGAGACTATGTGAGGGCGGTGAGCAGGGGTGTGGTCCTGTAAGGAGGACCTTGTTGGTTGTGGGGCCGTGTGTGACTCTGGATGCTAGGGGAGGTGACACGTAATTCAGAATTTCTTGGGAAGGTGGTGCTGACATTCTTTTCTTATGGATTGGATGTGGAACATGACGGAGGAATGAGTTAAGGACAGTCTCCAGGTGTTTGCTGGAGGTGGAAGACGGAGCTCTTGATTGTGATGGGGAAGGCTGGGGAAGACCACGTGTAGAGGGGAGTGAAGAGGGCGGTCTTAGGGATGGCAGTTTTGAAAGGCCTGCTTCTAAGTGGCTGTCAGTGGAGCCTGGGCATCTGCATTTCTTAAACTCTCCCTCTCAGATCATGGAGAAGAAAGGGAGAGGAATGAACTGCACTCTTTGTTTTGTTTTGTTTTGTTTAGACAGAGTGTCTCTCTGTCACCTAGGCTGTAATGTCGTGGCAGGATCTCGACTCACTGCAATCTCTGCCTCCCCGGTTCAAGCAATTCTCCTGCCTCAGCCTCCTGAGTAGCTGGGATTACAGCCGTGCACCTCCATGCCTGGCTAGGTTTCTGTATTTTTAGTAGAGAAGGGATTTCACCATGTTGGCCAGGCTGGTCTTGAACTCCTGATCTCAAGTAATCTACTCACCTCAGCCTCCCAAAGTGCTGGGGTTACAGGCGTGAGCCACCACGCCAGGCCTGTGCTTGGTTTTGAATTCACCCAAGACTCCCAGGGCTCAAACTCCATGATTTTCTTTTTTTTTGAGATGGAGTCTCATTCTGTCACCCAGGCTGGAGTGCAGTGGCGCGATCTCTGCTCACTGCAACCTCCAGCTCCCGGGTTCCAGGGATTCTTGTGTCTCAGCCTCCCAAACAGTTGAGACTACAGGCACGAGCCACCACGTCTGGCTAATTTTTGTATTTCTAGTAGAGACGGGATTTCACCATGTTGGCCAGGCTGGTCTCAAACTCCTGACCTCAGGTAATCCACCCACCTCGGCCTCCCAAGCTGCTAGGATTGCAGGTGTGAGCCATCGTGCCCAGCCTAAACTCTATGATTTTCAAGGACAAGACTCCTGCTTCCAGAGCTAGAGGAGGCCTGCTAATGGTGCTTCGCCATCAAGGAAAGGAGACCAGCCGGGGTTGGTGCGTGGAGGGCAGTGAACACCCTCCTGCCAACTGGCCTGCTGTCCCTTCCGATCCAGCCCCTGCCATTCACATCCAGATCCTTGGTAATTTGCCCTTGAGCATCATTATTAGCCTGATCCACACACACACACACACACACACACACACACACACACACACACACATATATATATATATATATTTTTTGAGACAGAGTCTCCCTCTTGTCACCCAGGCGTGAGCCACTGCACCTGTCCATTATTAGCCTGATCTTACTACCTGTGGATGAAGAAAGATCCAAGTCCTGCCTCTCTTTTGTTTGATAAAATGGAATGGTAAAAATTTAGCAATTGGCTGGGTACGATGGCTCACGCCTGTAGTCTCAACACTTTGGGAGGCCAAGGTGAGCAGATCAGTTCGAGACCAGCCTGGCCAACCTTGTGAAACCCCATCTCTATGAAAAATACAAAAATTAGCCAGGCATGGTGGCAGGTACCTGTAATCCCAGCTGTTCGGGAGGCTGAGGCAGGAGAATCACTTGAACCCGGGAGGCGGAGGTTGCAGTGAGCCGAGATCGTGCCATTGCACTCCAGCCTGGGCGACACAGTGAGACTTTGTCTAAAAAAAAAAAAGGAAAACAGTAAAGGATGGGCCCATGTGAGCAGCAAGAGCAGTCCATCAAAGGGAGTTCCACTAGGCAGGAGGATAGGGATTCTTTTTGGCCACTAACTTGGCATGTGGTTTTCGAAAACTTGCTAATTCTTCCTTAAGTATATACATTGGAAGCTACAAGATTACTTGCATCAGTGACAGTGGCCTGAGCCCACCGTTTTTTTGTTTTGTTTTGTTTTGTTTTCTGTTTTTTTTTTTTAAAGACAGAGTCTTGCTTTGTCACCCAGGCTGGAGTGCAGTAGCGCGATCTCAGCTCACTGCAACTTCCGCCTCCTGGATTCAAGCGATTCTCCTGCCTCAGTCTCCTGAGTAGCTGGGACTACAGGTATCTGAGCCCTCTGTTGAATCCACCTACTATATCTCCTCGCAGGCTCAAATAACAGCCATCAATGCAATGTAGGTTCCAATCCCAAATCTCCAAGCAATGATTTTGGGGCAGAGGATGTACTATACATACACCTATGGACATTTCTTGGCATCGTATTACAATGCTTTACAATGTGGCATGGGGCTTGTTTCTTAGATTTTTTTTTTTTTTTGAGACGGAGTCTTGCTCTGTCGCCCGAGCTGGAGTGCAGTGGCCAGATCTCAGCTCACTGCAAGCTCCGCCTCCCGGGTTTACGCCATTCTCCTGCCTCAGCCTCCGGAGTAGCTGGGACTACAGGCGCCCGCCACCTCGCCCGGCTAGTTTTTTGTATTTTTTAGTAGAGACGGGGTTTCACCGGGTTAGCCAGGATGGTCTCGATCTCCTGACCTCGTGATCCGCCCGTCTCGGCCTCCCAAAGTGCTGGGATTACAGGCTTGAGCCACCGCGCCCGGCCCGTTTCTTAGATTTTACACAGGAAGTTTACCTACTGATATATAGGTTAAGCGTTCCAAACCAAAAACCCGAAATCCTCCACAATTTGAAACTTTTTGAGCATCAGCCTGATGCTCAAAGGAAATGTTCACTGGAGCATTACGGATTTTGGATTTTTGGATTTGGGATCATCAGTTGATAAGTACATGAGGCAAATATTCCAAAATCCAAAAAAATGCGAACTCCAAGACACTGTGATTCCCAAGCTATTTATTTATTTTTTGAGATGGAGTCTTGCACCGTCACCCAGGCTGGAGTGCAGTGGCGCGATCTCAGCTCACTGCAACCCCCACCTCCTGGGTTCGAGTGATTCTTGTGCCTCAACCACCTGAGGAGCTGGGATTGCAGATATGCAACACTACGCCCACCGAATTTTTGTATTTTTAGTAGAGGCAGGGTTTTGCCATGTTGCCCAGGCTGGTCTTGAACTCCTGGCCTCAAGTGATTCTCCCATCTGGGCCCCCCAAATTGCTGGGATTGCAGGCATGAGCCACTGTGCCTAGCCCCCTAGGCATTTAAATTAGGAGCATATTCAACCTGTACTAAAAACACTGTGTTATGAGGTTGTCTTTCCATGTCCCAGAAATGGATTCGGGGACATCATTTCTGTTCCTCATAGAAATGAGCCATCTTTAGGTGTCTGGGTGTGGTGACTCATGCCTGTAATCCCAGCACTTTGGAGGGTTGAGGCAGGAGGATCCCTTGAGCCCAGCAGTTTGAGACCAGCCTGGGCAGTGCAATAAGACCGTATCTCTACAAAAGATAAAAGTATATCACTTCTCAGCCTTTTGGCTAAGATTAAGTGCAAAAATCATGTTATTAGCTAGGTGTGGTGGTATGCACCTGCACTTGCCGCTACTCAGGAGGCTGAGGTGGAAGGATCACCTGCGCCCAGAAGGCTGAGGCTTCAGTGAACCGTGATTGTGCCACTGCACTCCAGCCTGGGTGACAGAGCAAGACCCTGTCTCAGCAAACAAACAAACAAACACGCAAACAAACAAACTCCTTGGGTAATGACCCAGCGGTCACCCATCGTGATCAATTTTTCCGTGGGACTGAACCACTGTCATTTGTCTGGTGCTTTATAACAGCTTACAAAGTGCTTCCTCAGCTACTTTCTCATTTGCTTTTCCCCAGTGCTCACGGCGTTATTGGCGATGTATAGATGCAGAAGCTAAGAGAAGTTAAGTCATTTGCCCAAAGTTACAGAGCAAGGGGAGACCTGGACCTGAGCCCCAGTCTTTGGCCTCTGCTCTCACGCTTTCCCAAGTCCCTGCTGTGGGGACTTTGGTGGCAGCGGGCCAAGGCAGTTCCGGGCACCTGGGCTGATTGTGTGACTGAGTTTGGTAAGCCGAGCCTGGGAGGTGTTTGCAATGCCCTGAGCTGGCTCCTGGGAATGCATTCTGTGCCATGTAGGGCCGTGTTGCAACGTGACTAATGGATGAGAAGGTTGAGGAGGAAAGCCATTACTTCACCAATGTGAATCAAGGTCATTCGTCACCTCGGGAAGCACATGGAGCTGCAATGTTCAGGAGGGAGGCACGCTGCCCCCAAGCCAAGCCATGATGTGGCCTGGCGCCAGTCCCATGCAGCAGGGAGAAGTGGAGTTTCTGGAAGTGAAGATGAGCTGGGCAGCCAGGCCCAGGGCCCTGGCTGTGTGTGCATCAGCCCCCCCTGAGAAAAAGAGTCCAAGTACTACGTGGGGTTTTGCCCATGAGTGGGGCAATGGTGGAGTTTCCAGGAGGCGCTGGCAGGAGCTGACTGGCCACTGATACTGGCAGGGGTCTCCGGAGGACAGTGACTGGAGGATCAGCAGCCTCTGACCCTCTCCTGTCACCTGAGGAAATCAGGCCAATCGTGAGCCACCAGAGTGTCCTCACCGAGACGGCCTCTCTCCCTGGTGTAACAAGCCACATTTGCTGCCTTTCTGGGAGAGTTCGAAGCAACCACGTGGGTGACTTCTTTTCAAAGTTCTCTGCCTCAGAGGAGGAAGCCCCATGGGCGGAGGCCAGGCCTGAGGCCATCCTGCTCTGGGCCAGAGCATGCTTGTGTCTGATGAGCGAGGACACGCCTCGTCTGGCTGAGGCTTCCATTTCACACTGGCGGTTTGAACCCCCAGCACGGCTTCCTTTTGGGCTCCCCTCCTCAGGGGCCCGGGCCCTTCATCCCTCAGGCTGTGTCCCTTCCTCAGAGAGGACTAAGTCAGCCCCTCCCCTAGTCTCGATGTGCTCCAAAGCCCTTCCTATTCACAGAAACTATCTGGCCTATTTATTTGCTTGCATGCTTGCTTCTGATGTCTTCTCTTACTGAAAGGTAAGTCATGTGGGACATGGAATCATGCCAGGTTTGGTTCACCATTACACCCTCCACACTGTTCTTTTCTGATTTATTTATTTATTTTAGAGTCGGAGTCTTGCTCTGTCATTCAGGCTGGAGTGCAGTGGCACAGTCATAGCTCACTGCAGCCTCAAACTTCTGGACTTAAGTGATCCTCCTGCTTCGGCCTCCTGAGTAACTAAAGACTACAGGTGTGCATCACCATGCTTGGCTAATTTAAAAAAATTGTTTTAATACAAAAATTAGCTGGGTGTCGTAGTGCAAACCGGCATTGCCAGCCACTGTGGAGGCTGAGGTGGGAGGATCACTTGAGCCCAGGAGATTGAGTCTGCAATGAGCTGAGATCGTACCACTGCATTCTAGCCTGGCAACAGAGTAAGACCCTGTCTCATTTTTTTCTCTTTTTTTTGTAGACATGGGGTCTCACTATATTGCCCAGGCTGATCTTGAACTCCTGGGCTCAAAGGATCCTTCTGCCTCAGCCTCTAGTGTCCCTGGGATTACATGTGTGAGCCACTGGACCTGGCTCCCCTGAAGACTTTCTGTGGAGCCTGGCACCAGGGGAACCCAATATCTATCCTGTGAATGAATGAATAAATGCAAGGAAGTAAATAAAGAGGAAGTAGGGGTCAGAAGGGGCATGTTTTACATGAGTAGATACCATGCAAAGGCCCTCCTGGGTACCATCACCAGTGCGGGGCAGCCCGTGAGCCCCTGGAGAGAGGTCTCCCTGACACCCTGCCCACTCCTCCTGGGGCCGAGCAGGAGTCACATCCGAGGGCTGGGTCATTATCTGATAAATGAGTGGGTTGTGCAGATGAGTAAACAGGGACTGACCCAGAGGTCAGGTGTAACTCAGCCTCAGAAACTGCATGTGTCAATAGGAATCGAAGGGCCAAGGAATGTGGTTTTCGTTGATGTCAACTTGCTGCAAAGGACCACACCTGCTTCTCGACCCGGGAACGTGGGAAAGGGAAAGGCATGGCTTGTTTTGGTGGAGATGGAGGAGCTGGTAACAGTGGAGGAATGCCCTTCTGCTGACTCACAGCGGGGAGGTGCTCTGGGCCCCTGCCACTGCCCGAGGACTTCGGGTAAGTAAGCCCGTGGCCCCCAACCCTTCCCTGCCAGACGCCCTGGCAGACGGCTTGTCCTGACAAGTACGTGCTTTCTGGATGGAACAGCCTCCCTTTTGTCCAAACCCTTCCTTTGAATTTAAAATACACAAAGAAGCTTTCGAAGAGGAAAAGAATGGGATCAGGAAGAGGAGGCTGTATCTCATTTTGACACTCAAGCCCTCAGCTCCTGCCCGAGAGTTTCTGTAATTTGCTCCCACACCACGTCATGCCTTTTGGCTCCCAGCCAGGTGCGGTGGCATCCGTGGCTTCATCTTTCTGGGAAGTCAGAGTCACGTTCCCTTGAGTCTTCTCCCTTTCCTCTCCCCAGCTTTCGGTTGTCCTGATGAGAGGACGCAGCATTTGAGCAGTAGCTTCTGGAACCCAGAGTGAAGCCCCACCCAGGCACCCTGACAGCACCACGGGAATGCTCCCGGCACAGCAGGCGGGACTCTGGAGAAGCACAGCCTCCGTGCTCCTTGTAGATGTTCAGTTCAAACTCCACGGTTTGTGTGACTCACTGAGGGGCTTGGTTTGGCTCTTGCTGACGAGTCTGTCATTGGTGCCAGGTGACATGCTTGTCCCCTCCTTCCTTCTAGCCCTCTCTCTTGCCCCAGGGCTTCAGAAGCAGTGGGAGGGCTACTGTGTTGCCCTCTGGCCCAAGCTCTGGTATTCCCTTTGTGGTGGGTGCTCTCATTCCTTTGCAATGTGCCCTGCAGTGTAAACCCGGGGGATCCATGAGACAGGGAACCCACGTCTGTTTTCTCCATTTGGTGTAGCATAGCAGTGGGCGTTTGCCAGACAGGGCCTGTCATGTGGACCCTACACCTATTCACACACCTGCCATTTTCCTTCGGAATCCTGTTCCCAGTGGGTGACGGGTTTAAAAGCCTAGAGCTGAATTCTATCCACATTGGATCCGACCCACATTCCAATGCTCTTGTAAGTCTCCAGTTGGTCAAATGAGCAGTTTGATCCCTTGATCCTTCAAAATACCAGATATATTTATTTCTTCTTGCCTTTTGATCTTTCAAGCTTGAAATTTCTCGGCACATAAAAGTCTTCAAAATGCCCTCAAACTTCTGTCTCCAAAGGCAATTTTTTTTCCACTTTTTCATTTTTTTGTAGAGATAGTCTCACTATGTTGCCCAGGCTGGTCTTGAACTCCTGGCCTCAAGTGATCCTCCCCCCTTGGCTTCCCAAAGTGCTGGGATTACAGGTGTGAGCTGCTGTGCCCGGCCACCAAAGGCATTTTTACTTGGCTCTGTACAGTGGAGCTGCTTCTCTATTTGGAGGTTGAAGTTTGTGTCAGGTTCTTGAGTTTGTAAGAATAGGACATGAAAACAGAGAGCCTTTTAATCAGATGAGCAGCTATCTATGTTATGTTTTCACAGATTTTGAGTCTTCTTCTTCTTCTTCTTCTTCTTTTTTTTTTTTTTTTGAGACGGAGTCTTGCTCAGCTACCCAGGCTGGAGTGCAGTGGCACGATCTTGGCTCATTGCAACCTCCGCCCACTGTGTTCAAGTGATTCTTCTGCCTCAGCCTCCCAAGTAGCTAGCTGGGGCTACATGCCACCACGCCTGGCTAATTTTTGTATTTTTGTTTGTATTAGTAGTAGAAATGGGGTTTCACCATGTTGGCCAGGATATTCTCGATCTCTTGACCTCGTGATCCACCCATCTTGGCCTCCTAAAGTGTTGGGATTATAGGCGTGAGCCACTGCGCCTGGTTGATTTTGATTATTCTAAGTAGGGATAGTCAGAGTCTTCATAGTGTTTGACATTTCATGTATTTATCAGCTGAAACTTAATTGTTTCGTGGTTTTGAGGAATCTCAGTGAAATAATTCAGCATTGCCAGATCCTGAGAATCTTTTCTCCCCAAGGCATTTGCTGTATCATTAATAAGTGTGTGTATCACATGGAGAGGTATAATTAGAGTACACTTAGAATTAGTTTATTTCTCTAAAGATGCTTTTACCGTAGCTCGGTGTGGTGGTACTCACTTGTAGTCCCAGCTACTTGGGAGGCTGAGGTGAGAGGATTACTTGAGCCTGGGAATTTGAGGCTGCAGTGAGCTATGATCGCACCACTGCATTCCAGCCTGGGCCACAGACCCTGTCTGAAAGAAAGAAAGAAAGAGAGAGAGAGAGAGAGAAAGAGAGAGAGAGGGAGGGAGAGAGAGAGAAAGAAAGAAAGAAGGAAAGAAAGAAAGAAAGGAAGGAAGGAAGGAAGGAAGAAAGAAAAAAAAAATATATATTTTTTGAGATGGAATAAAACTCTGTCACCTAGACTGGAGTGCAATGGTGTGATCTGGGCTCACTGCAACCTCCACCTCCCAAGTTCAAGCGATTCTCCTGCCTCAGCCTCCTAAGTAGCTGGAATTACAGGCATGCACTACCATCCCCTGCTAATTTTTTTTTGTAGTTTTAGTAGATAACCAGATTTTACCATGTTAGCCAGGCTGGCCTCAAACTCCTGACCTCAAGTGATCCACCTGCATCAGCCTCTCAAAATTCTTGGATTACAGGTGTGAGCTACTGCACCAGGCCAGAAAACAAAACAAAACAAAGACTTTACCTGGTCATTTAAAAAACAACCAAATGACCTAGGCAATTTTCATTAAGCCTATTTTCATAAGGGAGAACAAAACACAGTTCTCAACTTCTTGTCCCCCTTTGTCCCTATTTTCCTCATTACCTCCTCTCCTGCTTGTCTTTCTCTTTTCTCCAGGAGCTGAGAACAGCCCCCCTTCCAATTTGAGGCCGGCCTGTCCGTGTGCACCCTTAGCCTCACATAAATGGAGGATCACCCGTCCCTTCCTTGTGCTAGAAACTTGATGGCTGTATTCTGTGAGCCTGCAGGACTCTTGCTCTCCTCCTTCTTATTTAACTGCACCAGCTTAGGACTGGCCTACATGCTCTATCTTCACGTCCTTACCCCATCTACACCATAGTCTACCATACTCTTGCTGAGGTTACTTACCCGGCCTCTTTCCTGTACACTCTTTTCCACACTCACTTGTCCAGGTGCACATTGATACCTACACCTGACTGTCCTACAGATAACTCGAAATCAAGATGGCGGGGAATAAACTCACCATCTTACTCTATATGTCTGCCTGTCCTTCAGTATTTCTCATGTGGGATAAGGGTGCTATGATTTGCCCACTTGTCCAAGACAAAACACCTGGAGGTCATTCTTTTTTTTTCTTTTTTCTTTTTATTTTTGAGACAGAGTTTCGCTCTTGTCGCCCAGGATGGAGTGCAATGGCACGATCTTGGCTCACTGCAACCTCTGCCTCCCTGGTTCAAGCGATTCTCCTGCCTCAGCCTCCTGAATAGCTGGGATTACAGGCATGTGCCACCACGCCTGGCTAGTTTTGTATTTTTAGTAGAGATGGGGTTTCTCCATGTTGGTCAGGCTAGTCCTGAACTCCTGATCTCAGGTGATCTGCCCGCCTTGGCCTCTGAAACTGCTGGGATTATAGGCGTGAGCCACTGTGCCCGGCCAGCTTTTTGTATTTTTAATAGAGATGAGGTTTCACCATGTTGGCCAGGCTGGTCTGGAATTCCTGACCTCAGGTGATCCACCCGCCTCGGCCTCCCAAAATGCTGGGATTATAGGTGTGAGCCACTGCGCCTGGCCTGGATATCATTCTTGACTCCACTTGCTGCCACATTCTATCATTGAGTTCTACCTGCATGGTTCCCTCAGCCAGGGATAATGCCATTTCTCACCTGCCTGACAGTTTCTGCAAAATCCTCACCTGATGTCACTATGGCTGCAAAGCTTCCCCAACTTCCTCCCTAAGAGAGACACAGTGGCACTTTTTTTTTTTTTGAGACAGAGTCTCGCTCTGTCACCCAGGCTGGAGTGCAGTGGCATGATCTTGGCTCACTGCAGCCTCCACCTCCTGGGTTCAAGCGATTTTCCTGCCTCAGCCTCCCAAGTAGCTGGAACTACAAGTGCATCGCACCACACCCGGCTAATTTTGTAATTTTAGTAAAGACGGGGTTTCACCATGTTGGCCAAAATGGTCTCCATCTCCTGACCTCGAGGAGGCAGGTCTGATCTGCCTGCCTTGGCCTCCCAAAGTGCTGGGATTACAGGCATGAGCCACTGCACCCGGCCCAGTTGTACTTTTTCGACATATGTATGTCTTCTTTTATTTTCCCTGTTACTCTATTGCCATCATTTGTTTTTCTGCTGCTCTCACTTGCCAGATATAAACATCCAGAGAGCAGGAACTGTTCTGGCACAATTCAGTTTCTAGTACAGTGCATAGCACATAGTAGACCCTCAATAAATGTGTGGAAGTGAGCCCTCCAATATTCCAGGTAAGTACAAAGGGGCCTGTTTATTAGGACCTCTTCATGTCTAGTGATGGTCAAAGAGAAAAATCGGGCAGGAATCCAAGAAGCACGGTAGCCCTCTTTTCCCTTTTTCTAGGCAGCTGGCTGTGCCTGCATTTCCTTTTGTGGCCAGAACATCAGAGCTTGAGGTTTGGCTTTGTCATTTCCTGACCCTCTGAAACTCTGACCCTCTGAGTTTCATTTTGCCAAAGGACAAGATCCTAGAGAATAATGCAGTCTCGAGCATTCTGTGACCCTCAGGCTCCAGGGCCCTCCTCTTGCCCACCCTCTCAGCGGTGTGCACGAGTGTGGCATGTGCAAGCGTGTGCAGTGAGCCCTGGGCGTGCGCATGCTGTTCACAAAGGCAGACCAAGGTGTCCAGAATACCGTTTCAGCTGGCCATGGCTAGATGCATCCGCAGCGGTATTTCTTTATTGGGGCGATGGCTGAGAAAGGAAACTGCATTGTTTTGGGGCTGTCTCAGGGAGGACATTTGATACAGCCACAAAGTTTAGCCTTTCAGCCGGTGCATTGGTTGGCAACTCCTGGGTGGGAGTCAGGGTTACTGGGGAAAGGAAGGGGAGGGTCTGTAGGAGGATCGGGGTCCAAGAGGGCTGTAGAGGAAGGGGCTGTAGAGCCAGCAGGCCGCTCTTGCGTGCTGCTCCGGGTGAGAACTGCCATCATCACACACTGGGAAGCCCAGTCATGGCTGTTAGCCGGGGCACAAGCCAACAGATGCATCAGCGACCTGAGATGGCATGGCACCTGGGTGTGCAGCCAGGAAGGGGTGTGCATGTGGAGGAAGGGACTCGGGCCCAGCTCGGCTGCGGGCCTCCACAGTACCTGTTGGGGGTGGGGCTAGTCTTGAGTAACCCCTGAATGGACCTTACCCTGCAGCCGTTTTGTGTAACTCCTGTAATTAGCTAACTAGGTTAGTCATTGCTTACACCCTCCTGAGTCCTCAACCTTTTTTTATTTTTCCAGGACGATCTCTATAAACAGGTCATACAATCTGCCACACGTTTTGTGCCAAATTCCTCTGCAGATACTTGACTCTGTTTTGCGTATTCAGGTGGCTCCAAGGCGGGCCACCTTCTCTTGCTGAGTGTCCTCACCTAGGGGTGATTTCACTGGTGGCTGCTGCCTTTCCCCTCAACCTGGCTTTACTTAAGGGATAGATTGTGTTATTTTTTATTTTTTTGAGACAGAGTTTTGCTCTATCACCCAGGCTGGAGTGCAGGGGTGCGATCTCGGCTCATTGCAACCTCCGCCTCCTGGGTTCAAGCAATTCTCCTGCCTCAGCCTCCTGAGTAGCTGGGAATACAGGTGCCCGCCACCATTCCCGGCTAATTTTTGTATTTTTAGTAGAGATGGGGTTTCACCGTATTGGCCAGGCTGGTCTTGAACTCCTGACCTTGTGATCCGCCCATCTTGGCCTCCCTAAGTGCTGAGATTATAGGCATGAGACACCGCGCCCAGCCTAGACTGTGTTATTTTGTCCACCCATGTATACCTTTATTCACTCCCTCCTGCCCCGAATGTGACTGAGCATGGACTAGGCCAGGCACTCTGCAAAGTGTATCAGTCTAACTGAGGCTCCATGCCCACCCTGGAGAGCTTGTAAGCTAAGCACCGTTAAAGGAGTTCCCGTATGAACGAAATCCTGGAGTCCTGCGCACAATTATTGATACAGAGTCGCTCAGCATCCTTCACAGAAAAAATGCAGTCATATCCAATCTGTCAGCAATAAATATGAAATACTTATTTTGCTTATATTCAATATCATCAGAGGATCATTCAGAACAGGTGCTACCTAGATTTAAGACTCTTGGTGCTGTCATTATAATCAAAAGCACCTAACGACAGCCCACGCATGCTAATGCAAACATAATAATATTAGTGCTTTTGGTTAAAACATGGCTCAGTGAAAGATTCCTGCAGGCCAGACGTAGTATGCAAGCGGAACTTTCTTTTTAAACCCTCTTTGAGTAGCCCAGTGAAACAAGAATACTGTAATAAAGGTTATGTGCAGAGTGGAAACCTATCCCAGCGGTTTCTCTCACAATACACCTCACCTGGGTAAACACACATTTGCATATCAATGCATGGATTACAGACTTTTCCTTTTCTGAGAACAAGAAGGTACCCTGTTACACATACAGGGGACCAACAGCCAGGAGCTTTCAAGTCCCATGCAATCTGAGAACAGAGGACTCAGGTCTTCAGAGCCCCAGAGGCCAGTCCTCTATAGCAGTCTCTCTCTTCTTCCTCTTAGTGCACTGGGATTCTGTTTTGTAACTCGCCCAGCCTTCAGAGATGGCCTCCTCCCATCTGGGAGGCTGTGCTGGCTTCTGCAGGAGCCAGCCAGATTTTGAAATTGCATTTGGAACCAGGCACTGTAAAAAGGCTGGTTCTTGGAGGGGGAGAAAGGTGGCTCTGATAGTTATTGATGAGCTCCCCAGGTGGGAATGGGACTTTTCAAACAGGCCAAATTACATCCCAGGACTTGAGCTAGGGGTCTGGGATTTGCTGTTTTTGCATTGCAAGGAGCAGGTGGGCAGGCTCTGGGAGTATCAGATGCACAAAGTACAGGTGAACAGGTAACTAGATCGGGATCTCTGCAGGTGCCCCGAGGCTGGGAAACAGCGTTGGTGGGGTGGAGAGGCAGCCTGCAACGCGGTGTCCCTCTCGCCTGAAGCAGCCAACAGGTTAACCCCAGGCCTGTTCCTGCAGGATGGACATGCGCTGGTTCCAGCCGATGAAAGCAGATGCAAATCAGTGCAATTTCCTCTGCAGCAATAATTAACCCGCCGGAACCTTGTTGGAGCAGGTAGTTTCAGGAGAATGGCACTGAAGATGTTGGAGAGAGATTAGCATTTTTCAGCTCTCATCGCAGTGATTTGTGCTGCATTTTAGTGTGTGTTCAGTTCCAACTCATTACCATAAAAAAACTCCTCATAAATTAAATTGCTAGGCAGGGGGAATCGACTTTGTTTAGGTAGATAGAGAGCCTGGGATGCTAGTGGGTGTTGCTGGAGAACTGGCAGGGAAAGTGTGTCCTCAGTTTCCTGATTTGTCATGGGAGGACCTTGGCCTCTCCAACCTCTAGAACCCGTCCAGCTGGCAACCTACGATTCTGTTTCCTTCCCTCCTTCCTTCCTTCCTTCCTTCCTTCCTTCCTTCCCTCCCTCCCTCCCTTTTATTTGAGACGGAGTCTTGCTCTGTCGCCCAGGCTAGAGTGCAATGGTGCGGTCTCGGCTCACAGCAACCTCCGCCTCCTGGGTCCAAGCAATTCTCCTGCCTCAGCCTCCCAAGTAGCTGGAATTACAGGCATATGCTACCATCCCTGGCTAATTTTTGTATTTTTTTAGTAGAGATGGGGGTTTCACCATGTTGGCTAGGCTGGTCTCAAACTCCTGACCTTGTGATCCACCTGCCTAGGCCTCCCAAAGTGCTGGGATAACAGGTGTGAGCCACTGCCCCACGCCTGTTTGCTTTTATGAATTGGAGGACTGCCTGGGCCCAGGGAAGCTGCTAGCCATCTGCCTAAGCTGTAGCTGTTGGATGACGCAGGATCCTCAAGTTGCTTCCAGGACAGGACCACTTTCTTGGAACCCTCTCTACGTGGGCAGTCCTTCCATGATGACAGCTGCCCTGTCATGGTGGAATTACTTTGGAGGGTGTATGTGGCCCACAGAACTGTGTACTCTCAGTGGGCAGGCCCTCTGTTTTGATCATTTTGTATCCCAGCATCTAACACAAGGTGCTCATGACTCAAGACCTTATGTAAAGAGGGAGGAACGAACACAAGGAAGAAAGTTCCCCAGAAATCCTTCCTTACACCTGAACCAATTCCTTCCTATATGTCCTCAGCTTGAGTCATTTTCTGTAGCTCCCTCTTATTTCCATCAGATACTTGGATACATTTCAAATTGGTTCTTGACACCCCACCCCTGAATATCAGTGAAAGAAATTACATGCATGATCTACATTGCATTGACCAGGCCATCCAGACAGAGAGCGGGGATGGCTTGTCTCCTAGGGCAGTGGTGCCACGTGCTAGCTTAGAGGCCTCGGTTTACCTGCATGCACCAGGGTCCCTTGAAAATCTGTGCCCTTCCCCTCCCGGGAGGGGATGCTTGGAAGGGGTCAATCTGAGGCCCTTGCTTTCATGAAGGGCCCTGAGGCCCACAGCCAGGCTTCTAGAAACCTAGAATTGACCCTGGTTTCCAGAATGACCAGTTTGCATTTCCTTTATCTGCACAAGGAGGTGAATTTCTTGGGGGTCTTCTCGGTGTGAGTGTAGTGAGTGCACTCAAGGTGCCTAAAAATACAAGGACAGATGCCAGATATGAGCATTCTTACCTTGAAGCTGCCTTGAATTGAGTTTCACAGGAAAAGCATATTAAAATAATTCTTAAAAACTTGGAGTTCTTAAATGTTTCTATTTCTGGGGGGTGGGGAATGGGAATAACTGTCTCCACTGCCTGCCTGCCTTCCTTTCTCCCTCCCTCCCTTCCTTCTCCTTCTTTCCTTCCTCTTTCTCTCTCTTTCCCCTTCCTTCCTCTCTCCCTTCTTTTTTCTTTCTCTCTCTCTCTCTCTCCCCCTTCCTTCCTTCCCTCTCTTTCTTTTTTTAATACAGTGTTTTAAAAATCAGCCTGGCCAACATGGTGAAACCCCATCTCTACTAAAAATATAAAAATTAGCTGTAATCCCAGCCACTCAGGAGGCTGAGGCAGGAGAATCGCTTGAACCCGGGAGGCAGAGGTTGCAGCGACCTGAGATGGCGCCACTGCACTCCAGCCTGGGAGATAGAGAGAAACTCCATCTCAAAAAAAAAAAAAAAAAAAAAAAGAAAAGTTAAATGCAGTTTCATTAGGAGACCCCTTAGAGCCAGATTGTGAGCACAAATGGAGGTGCCGGTTCCAACATGGAGGGGTAATTCCTGGTTATGAGGGTGTCATCCAGACCACCCACAATAAATCTTAATTTTTTTCGTACTACTAACAAAAGGCAAAGATAACATGAAAAAAAAAAAGCTATGAGAAAGAATGTGGAGTGATCTGAGCATGTGCTTGAGAAGCAGCAGTACATGCTTTGAAAATCAGGGCTGCATTTCTGGCTCTGTCTTGTAAGGGTATGTGGCTTTGGGCAAATTACTTGACTTTGTCAAGCCTCGGTTTCCTCATGAGGAGTAAAACCAGGATTATAATACCATATCCCTCCTAAGCTTGCTGTGAGGAATAACTCAGAATTATATAAAGTGTGTCATAGAATGTCCTGTATCTAGGAAGCACCAACGCATGGACAGGAGGTGAGATACCCAGTCCTGAATGATCACAGGACCTCAAGCTGAAGAGGACCTCAGAGGCCACGTAAGCCAGCTTGATGGACAGACCTCAGGAGCCAGGAAGGCTGAAGGTCTGCCAGAGGGCCCAGAGAAAGCTGGCGGAGGTGCTGAAACCAAGCACCGTGCCTCTACTCTCTCCCCAAGTGGCACGAAGCAAGCCTGGTGTCTTCACTTCATTACAGTCTGTTTCTTTGTGCAGGAAGATCACCTGTGTTTGAAATGCATTTTGCTAAATAGGCATCATAGAAATTCTGATGCTTTGGTGACTCCTCAAATTCAAGACCACCTCTGTAGCATAGGACCCCCTCCGACAATGTAGGAAGACAAAACTGGAAGCTGTGAGACACGGTTTCCATGCCATGATGTGTGAATACAGGACCAACGTCATTTACACAACCCGCTTCATTTTTTTTTTTTTTTTTTTTTGACGGCGTCTCACTCTGTCACCAGGCTGGAGTGCAGTGATGCGATCTTGGCTCACTGCAACCTCCGCCTCCCGCTACACAACCCGCTTCTGACCTTCAGACCTTGCTGGAATGCTTGCCTTCCTTCTCACTTCCACTGCCACCTCCAGCAGCTAGCTTTCTTTTGGGGGCCATTTTTACACAGAAAAGCAAGTGTGTACCCCTTTATGCATATTGCTGTGCAGCAAAAAGGACCAGAGTATATAGGGAGGCTTTCGGGAGGGGAGGAGTCTGGGTGGTTGGTTAGGTTCACCCTCTACTTGTCTGGCTTCTGTCTCCTGCCTGATTCCAATGGGGCCACAGCTGAATGACAGACTCTCTCACTTGTGGGTGACTCTGTCAGCAGAGCTTAGGTTATGCTGTGGTAATAAGCAAGACCCAAATCTCAGTAACTTAAAAAAGCAAAGGATTTTCTCACTGGTGATGCACATCTACCGCAGGTCAGCAGGGGGCGCTGGTCATGGCAGGGACCCAGGTGGTTGGAGGCTCCATCTTGACTCATCCTTCCATGATTGCAGGGGTGGGACTAAAGGGAAAGTGCTGAATCACACCCTGGCTCTGAAGGCAACCACCTGTGAGTGACACCTATCACTTCTGCCAGCATCTTATTGGTCAAGCCTTGTCTCATGGCCACACCTGACTTTGAAGGGAACAGGGAAGTAAGTACATGCCTACGACATGCCCAACAAAAGAACAGAAGGGAAGAAGAGAAGTGGAATATTTGTTCTTTTATTTATTTATTTTTTGAGACAGGATCTCACTTTGCTGCCCAGAGGCTGGAGTGCAGTGGCTTGATCATAGCTCACTGCAGCCTCGAGCTCCTGGGCGCAAGTGATCCTCCCATCTCAGCCTCTTGTGTAGGTAGGTCTACAGGTGCACACCAACATGCCTGATTAATTTTTATACAATTTTTTAATAGAGATGGGGTCTTGCTGTGTTGCCCAACCTGGTCTCAAACTTTTTTGTTTTTAATAGTCAGGTGTGGTTATGGGGGGAGACAATGTTAAATCAGCTTAACAATAACCTACGACACTCGGACCAACTAGGTCTTGAACTTCTGGCCTCAAGCAAGCCTCCTGCCTTGGACTCCCAAAAGGTTGGAATTATAGGCCTGAGCCACCACATCTGGCCATATTTATTCTCAAAAAACCCCCAAGTCTTTATGGAATTTTAATTGATGTATAATAAAATATGCATATTTAAAGTCTACAGTTTGATAAGCTTGACACACGCATATGCCCATGAAACCACCACTACTACAATCACAATAATGAAGATTCCATCATTGCTGGAAGTTTCCTTGGGACCCTTTGCCATCTCCCCACCCGTGACATCCCTGCTCCTCAATCCCCAGACAACCACTGAACTGCTTTCTGCTGCTGTATGGATTAGTTTGCATTTTCTAGAATTTTATATAAATGGAATCACACAGCGTGTTCTCTTTTGGCCTGGCTTCTTTCACTCAGCATAATTATTTTGAGATTCATCCATGTAGAAGAGGAATATTTGTGGTATCTGCCACAGCAGACTTTTCGATTAATGGACTTTATTCTTTCCAACAAGATAACTGATGTGGGTTGACTTCTGCCCCCCTCCACCCCCAATTCACATGTTGAAGTCTTAATTGCCTGAACCTAAAAATGTGACCGTGTTTGGAGATGGGATCTTTATTTTAATTTTATTTATATATATAAAATAATATATATATTGCTCTGTCACCCAGGCTGGAGTGCAGTGGTGTGATCTCAGCTCATTGGAATCTCTGTCTCCCAGGTTCAAGTGATTCTCCTGCCTCAGCCTGCCGAGTAGCTGGGATTACAGGCCTACGCCACCACGCCTGGGTAATTTTTGTATTTTTAGTAGAGATGGGGTTTCGCCATGCTGGCAAGGCTGGTCTCGAACTCCTGACCTCAGGTGATCCACACGCCTCAGCCTCCCAAAGTGCTGGGATTACAGACGTGAGCCACCGCGCCTGGCCTGGAGAGAGGGTCTTTAAAGAGTAACTAAGTTACAATGAGGTCGTGAGGGTAAGCCCTATTCCAACATGATGGGTGTCTTTATAGGAAGGGGACATTTGACCACAGACAGCTGTGAAGGGAGAACTCCATGTGAACGTGTAGGCCTGCACGCCGAGGAGGGGCCTGGAATAGATCCGTCCCTCACAGCCTAGGAAGGAACCGACCTGCTGGCACCTTGATCTCAAATTCCCGCATCCAGAACCGGGCGACAAGGCATTTCTGTTGCTGAAGCCACCCAGGCTGCGGCACTTTGCTATGGCAGCCCTAGTGAAAGAATGCAGTCACTTTTATTTCCAAGGGAAGCAGAGTTAAACGAGCCCCCTCAAGAGATCTTCCTGCAGTGTTTGGGACGTGTCTGTGTGTGCGTGGACAGGGCCGTCTGCAGGCGGATCAGCGTGCGGCGCGGGCAGGCACCTCTGTGTCCTAAGCGCAGACATCCGGTGTCACCCTTCAGGCATCCAGGGAAGGAGGCTGATAAAATGAAGCTCTTCATGCTCCAGGTTCTGTTTCTTCTTTGGAATGCTCGAAGGCTTCCCAGCTATTCCATGTTCAGGCCTGGTTTTCAAGAGGCTGCAGGCCGGAGTGGGGAAGGTGGCTGAAGCCGGTCCTGGGTCTCTCGGAGCCCCTCAGAGAACTCTCTGGTTGCATTGGAAACCATCCTTGTGCTGGTGGCAGCAGTTTCCATGCCGCTGAAAAATGGCAGCAAAGCCCAAGTGGAAAAGAAGGATTCTGTAGGCGTGGCTTCCAACCCCAAAGAACAGAAAGCCACCGCCCTCATTCTCCCCTGAACTGTGATCTGGACGGTTCAGCAGGAGCACAGCCCTTGTGTTCCTCGCTCCCTCCCCCCTGGAGACCACAAGACGTTGCCTGCCACTGTGGGAGTGTCACGCTGCCCTGGTCCCGGCCTGGACGGGTCCTGACAGGTGCAGTGGGAGAACAAAGCATCATTCTGAGGGTGAGGAATTTCACTCAGCAGCGAGCGTGTTGCGTGTCCGCTTCGTCTCAGACACTGTACAATATGCTGTTACATTTACTCCATTTCATCCTTGTGACAATCCTGTGAGATAGGAAGTCCCATGTCCACCTAAGAGATGAGGAAACCGAGGCTCGGAGGGACAGGGAACACACAACTGGGGAGGGGCCGAGATGGTTCTGGAACATCCATCCTTTGGCCTCAGGGGGAGTACATAGGAATGACGTAGTATGTTACTGGGAGGTCCAGACACTCAAACGTGAATTTGCTTCGCTCCCTAGAGAGCTAACAGATTTAGCAAATAAAAGGGCAAGACATTTAGTTAAACTGGAATAGAATTTCATATAAACAATGAATACTTGTTTGGTTTTTTTTTTTTTTTTGAGACAGGGTCTCACTCTGTTGTCCAGGCTAGAGTTCAATGGCGGGATCACAGTGCACTGCAGCCTCCATCTCTTGGCCTCAAGTTATCCTCCCACCTCAGCCTCCCAGGTAGCTAGAACTACAGGTGTGCACCACCATGTCTGGCTAATTATTTTATTTCTGTATAGATGGGGGTCTCACTATGTTGCCCAGGCTGGTCTCAAACCCCTAGCTTAAGCAATCCTCCCATATTGGCCTCCCAAAGTGCTGCGATTATGGGTGTGAGCCACCATGCCTGGCCAACAAATATAGATATTTTGGGTGTAAATGTGTTCCATGCAATATTTGGGAAGCATTTATACTGAAAGGGTATTCATTATTTATCTGAAGTTCACATTTAACTGGGTGTTCTGTGTTTACCTGTCAGTGCTGCTTCCAGGTGAAGCTTATAGTTGGTTTAATGCTGAAGGAGACTTCATTTGCTGGGGCTGGGACTGTATTCAGCTTTACTCATGAACTCTGCTGGCTCTCCAAAGCTCTTTCTGAAATCAGCCTCACTATCCACAGGTGAGGTTACCAGGAACGTCAGCCTGAGGAGAATCAGCTCTTCCACACCAAATCCTGACGATCACATGGCAGAGTGAGCTGGAGCGAGGTACCAGCAGACCTCTTAGGTGGGGCATGCACCCCCTAGTGTCCCATGTCCCCACTGTTCCCTGTGGCTATATCCATTCCACTTGACTTACTTTTACTCCTTGTCTAGCTCCTTGTGGCATTGTTCTTTTTCTCTTTTTTTTTTTTGAGACAGTCTCCCACTGTCACCCAGGTTGGAGTGCAGCGGCGTAATCTCGGCTCACTGCAACCTCCACCTCCTGGGTTCAAGAGATTCTCCTGCCTCAGTCTCCTGAGTAGCTGGGATTAGAGTCGCCTGCCGCCACGCCCGGATAATTTTGTATTTTTAGTAGAGACGGGGTTTCACCATGTTGGCCAGGCCGGTCTTGAACTCCTGACGTCAGGTGATCCACCCACCTCAGTCTCCCAAAGTGTTGGGATTACAGGCGTAAGCCACTGCACCCGGCTGGCATTGAGTTTTCAACTCTTCATCTATACCATATGTGAGATCATCTCCTTCTTCTTGCAATGACAGCAAAAATACCAGGCTTCAATTACTTACCCTCCTCTATTTCTGTTTTATTCCCTCTCCCTATTGCCATTTCCATGCACTCATGCCCACGCACAGGTTGTAGGAACCAACTAGTATGTTGCTGGGAGGTCCAGACACTCAAATGTGAACTTGCTTCTCTCCCTAGAGGGCTACCAGATTTAGCAAATAAACAGGCAAGATGCTCAGCTAAATTTGAATTGAATTTCATATAAATAGTGAATACTTTTTCTTTTTCTTTTTCTTTTTTTTTTTGAGACAGGGTCTTGCTCCATTGTCCAGCTAGAGTGCAGTGGCAAGATGATGGCTCACTACAGCCTCCATCTCGTGGGCTTAAGTTAAGAGCCCTCCCCCACGGCTCAGCCTGCCCTGAGGCCAGTCCACGTGCATGGCGCATGGCTGCCTTCAAGACATCTCCAAGAAGCCCTCGCTGAGAAGCCCCCTGGTGCACACACAAAATCATGTCGCTATTTAGTTGAATTTCTTCATTGTACAGGTTAAGAAATGGAAGATGTGACTCTCAAGGATTATACACAACTAAAACTGTGTGAACCGGCGATGAGTACCCGGGCAACATGGAAGTGGGAATTTCTCACCAACCCACGGGCCAGGATCCAGCCTCAACGCTTGTGAGGATCCAGCCTCAACGCTCTGCACATCTCCAGTGTGGAACAGCACCATGCGCCTAATGAGTTCTTCTCTGACTGATTGATTGATTGATGACTAAAACACTCAGCACTCCTGGCAAAGCAGTTCTCACACTGTTGAACAAATTATCTTTATGCACTGCAGTCTCTTGAGCTTAGATGAAGGCAAACTCACTGCAATCTTCAGATCATTTAGCAATGCCTTGGAATCATTGGATATGAGAAAATATCCAGGCATGTGGAATAGGAAGGGGGAAGAAAAGCAGGACTTGGAGAGACTGTGCTAGTGGATTTCAACTCTATATTTTCTAATCTGAACCAGGGGCACGCAAACTACTGCCTTGTAGGCCAAATCTGGCCAGTGGCCTGTTTTATCATTGATTGATTGATTGATTGATGGGGTCTTGTCTTGCTCTGTCACCCAGGCTGGAGTGCATTGGCTCGATCATTGTTCACTGCAGCCTCGAGCTCTTGGACTCAAGCCATCCTCCCACCTCAGCCTCCCAAGTAGCTAGGACTGCAGGTGTGCACTGTAATGCCTGGCTAATTTTTTTTCTTTTTTTTTTGTTTTTGTAGAAATGGCATCTTGCTGTGTTGCCCAGGCTGGTCTTTAACTCCTGGCCCCAAGCGATCCCTGACTTTATGGCACTTGCTTAGCCTGGTGTGACAGTGTCTGTCTCCTGGAGGCCAGGAGCCCCTGGCATGCAGCCAGCATGCCCCATTTATAATTGTAGCCCAGCACATGGAAGGGACCCAAGAGAATGACAGCAACGTTGACTTTGCCATTTCAACCCTGAACCTCATTCTATTGTTCCATTCGTATTTTCTGGGGGACAAAATTTTCCCACATTCCTTTCTGTTGGTGCCACCATCTCTGTGCCTCCGTGTGCTGCTGACCCGCCAAGCCCATGGCCAGCTCAGCACTTGGATTTTATGTGGTCTCTCAGTACGGATTCCTTTATCGGCATCTCAAAAAGCTTTTGTGCCTTATCCATAATTGATTAAAGGTTTGTAGCTGTGAATAAAAGATTGATTAAAAGTAACAACAGCAAAACAGCTCTTGTTTCTCTTCACTGTCTGCCTTTCCCCAGAAGAGTCTCCCACCTCCGAGCAGACGGTCCTTGATGTGGATCCACACAACCTTACGAGTTTTCCTTAGACCCAAGAAAGGGAGGCATGGGGAATGATGGTTACTTGCTGATACTTACTGATATCGCAACGCCAGCAATAAGAATACCATCTGGACTTTATCTGCGGTTGGCGTGTTTCATTTTGCATTTTATGTGATGGGTGCTGGGATTTGGACAGGCCGAAGCTCCCACCCTCGCGTTGCTCAGTATACTGGGAAATGACATCACCTATGATGGCACTGTGATTGGTGAGGGGAGGGGCCAGACCTCAGCCCAGGAGTGGGGTTTGGGGAGGCCCCTGGGGGGAAGCAGTGGCAGCAGCAAGAGCTGGGCTTGGTGTCCCGCTCAGACAAGTGGTGGAGCCTGCAGCAGGATCTGCACTCACGTCCTCTGGTAGTAAGCTCTGCTCTCCGCCGGCCCTGACTTCAGAGCAGTGCTGAAGCCAGACAGTCCCAAGGCACAGCCACATGTTTACAGCTTCTATTTTTTTTATTTTTTTTAACACAGAGTTTCACTCTTGTCACCCAGAGTGGAGTGCAATGGCACGATCTCGGCTCACTGCAGCCTCTGCCCCCCGGGTTCAAGCCATTCTCCTGTCTCAGCCTCCTGAGTAGCTGGGATTACAAGCGCACGCCAACATGTCCAACTAATTTTTGCATTTTACTAGAGACAGGGTTTCGCCCGTTGGCCAGGCTGGTCTCGAATTCCTGACCTCAGGTGATCCACTTGCTTTGGCCTCCTGAGGTGCTAGGATTGCAGGCGTGAGCTACTGTGCGTGACTTTTTTTTTTTTTTTTTTTTTCTTTGAGACAAAGTCTCTCGCTCGGTTGCCGAGGCTAGAATGCAGTGGCGTGATCTCGGCTCACTGCAACACCATCTCCTGGGTTTAAGCAATTCTCCTGCCTCGGCCTCCCGAGTAGCTGGGATCACAGGCACCTGCCACCACACCTAATTTTTGTACTTTTAGTAGAGATGGAGTTTCACCATGTTGGCCAGTCTGGTCTTGAACTGCTGACCTTAAGTGACCTGCCTGCCGCGGCCTCCCAAAGTGCTGGGATTACAAGCGTGAGCTACTGCACTCAGGCACATGTTCACAGCTTCTATTTGAAGGATCTTAAAACCACAGAGAGTGTAGCAGTGCACGCCAGCCCTCTCCCCCACCTCCCTTTGCCCACACTCATTCCTTTCCTTATGCCCAAATCACTGGCTTAGTTAGAAAGACCATTCTATCCTGAGACTAAACGAAGGAAAGGGATGCAGAGTCCACTGGCTTCTGTTGCCTCACATTTTAATAGAGGCTTCAAGCAACAATTACCTACGGGATGTGTCTGAGAGGCACTATAGAAAGGGGGCAGAATTATCTACCAGCTTGAGAAATGATACATCTCTCAGGACTTTTGGAGGAGAACCAGCTCCATGCTGCAGGAGCCGTGTGGAGCTGGGTTTTACTGCCAGGGCCTTGTCCTGGATGCTGGAAGGAACCAGAAGATTCAAAATAGAGTCAGGGTCCAGGCCACCAGTGCAGGGCAGGGCACATGACAATCGACATTGCCACCACTGCTACCAGCCCCAGTGCAGCCCTGGGAAGGAGCTTGTTCTCTCCTCCTGGGTGATTGCTGCTCTGCTAGGAGACCGTAAGCAAGAGGAGTCCACCCTGGGCTGTGGGGTACCTGCCCTCTCTCCCTCACAGAGTGCCATAAAACAAAGCAGCATCATGTATCAGCCCGTGTTTCCAGCAGTTTATCAGAGCCTCAGATGTGTGGTGTAGATCCCATCGCCTTGAGGCTCACGAGAACCGGCAAGCGTGTGGTGCCCTGGGCGGGGTCCCAGTTGACCATGATCCCTGTCTCTGGCATCTTTTTTGTGGGTCTCCCCCTTTTTTTGTTTTTTATTTTTAAAATTTATTTATTTAATTTTTTTTCAGACAGAGTCTTGCTCTTGTCGCCTAGGTTGGAGTGTAGTGGCGTGATCTTGGCTCACCGCAACCTCTGCCTCCCGGGTTTAAGTGATTCTCCTGCCTCAGCCTCCTGAATAGCTGGGATAAGAGGCACCCACCACCACCACGCCCGGCTAATTTTTGTACTTTTAGTAGAGACAGGTTTCTCCACGTTGGCCAAGCTGGTCTTGAACGCCTGATCTCAGCTGATCTACCCGCCTCGGCCTCCCAAAGTGCTGGGATTACAGGCGTGAGCTACCGCGCCCGGCCTTTTTCTTTCTTTCTTTCTTTTTTTTTTTGAGACAGTCTCACTCTGTCGCCTAGGCCAGAGTGCAATGTCATGATGTCGGCTCACTGCAACCTCTGCTTCCTGGGTTCAAGCGATTCTCGTGTTTGAGCCTCCCAAGTAGCTGGGACTAAAGACATGAGCCACCACGCCCAGTTACTTTTTTTGTATTTTTAGTAGAGGCAGGGTTTTCGTCATGTTGACCAGGCTGGTCTTGAACTCCTGAATTCAGGCGATCCGCCTGCCTTGGCCTCCCAAAGTGCTGGGATTACAGGGGTGAGCCACTGCGCCCGTTCCCCTTGGTTTTAATGTGGACGCCTTGTGCTTTCTGCTCAGTATTCCTGGCCCTGGTGATCACAGGGGTTGTGAATTATGGATTCAGCAGCAACTGTTTTTAATCTCCCATGAACAAAACCAGAGTGTCTTCTGCCCCGGGGGGCTGCGGGTGAGGAAGGGATGGCAGCTGCTGCGATATGGCTGCCTCCGGCTGACGTCAATGCGAGTCATTCCAGGCCAAAGGCTCCACTCAGGAAGCTTGAAAGTGATACTGAAAACAGATTTGCATGTTTTCCTTTCACGGGAACTTGGCTACTCTCAGTTCCACTGAGATGTTTTCACCAGCCTTTGTGCAACCGGTGTGTGGAACGAGCACAGCTTGCGATGCAATTGGAAGGCGACTTTAGCTTTTGTCCTGTGCTGCCCCTTTAAAGTTTGTTGAGCCGGATTCATGTTCCCAGACCCTGGCGGGCTTGGACTTTTCTGCTCCTCTTAGGAAATAGTCTGTCTGATGGTTGCTTTAAATGGAAAAAAAAAAAAAAAAAAAACAGTCTCAATTTGGAATTTCAATGTCCAGGCCAAGATATTAGTCAAAACTTCAAACCATTCTTCTGGCTCCAGCTGAGGCTGCTTAGGGCTGGAAGACTGCATGGGAAAGGGATGAGGCTGGCTTCTGTCCTTTCTCCCAAGGTGGGAGCTGGGTGAGGGGTTTTAGGGCCCGGGACAACTCTCACCCGAGTAGGTGCATGGGCAGCTGGCTGTGCATCCTTTGGGTCTGGCTGTGGTTGAAAGCTGCCCTTTCTCCTGGCGGGGCTTCTCTGTGGGTCTGCACTTCCTGGAGTCTCTTCTTGATGATCATTTGAGACGCTTTGCTTTAGTCCCTTGGGTCTACCTGGAGCTTTTTGCTGCTGGGGTTTCCGCCTCTCCAGGTGGTCTTATTGGTCAGGCCCCTAGCGGACCCCATGCTGGTTCCCTCTCCGTGTGGCCGCAGCTGGTTCTGACCCTCTTGTGTGGCTTGCCCCGACAAGCTCTGGGAGGGAGGCCAACCCCAACCCAGTGCTTGCTTCTGGTTCTGGCATCAAAGCAGGCAGGGCCAGACATGGTGGCTCGCACCTGTAAACCCAGCACTTCGGGAAGCTGAGGAGGGAGGATCACTTGAGGCCAAGAGTTCAAGACCAGCAACCTAGTGAGACCCCATGTCATTACAAAAATAAATATTATTATTTTTGAGACAGAGTCTCACTCTCTTGCCCAGGCTGGAGTGCAGTGGCGCGATCTCAGTTCACTGAAACCTCCACCTCCTGGGTTCAAGCAATCCTCTTACCTCAGCCTCCTGAGTAGCTGGGATTACAGGCATGCGTCACCATGCCCAGCTAATTTTTGTATTTTTAGAGGAGACGGGGTTTCGCCATGTTGGCCAGGCTGGTCTTGAACTCCTGACCTCAAGTGATCAGCCCACCGCTGCCTCCCAAAGTGCTGGGATTACGGCCTTGAGCCACTGTGCCTGGTTCACACACACAAAAATTTATTTTAAAAACCATGTGGTGGCTCATGCCCAAAATCCCAGCACTTTGGGAGGCCGAGGCAGGTGGTTCACCTGAGGTCAAGAGTTCGAGACCAGCCTGACCAACATGGTGAAACCCCGTCTCTACTAAAAATACAATATTAGCTGGGCGTGGTGGCGCATGCCTGTAATCCCAACTACTTGGAAGGCTGAGGCAGGAGAATTGCTTGAACCTGGGAGGCGGAGGCTGCAGTGAGCCGAGATTGTGCCATTGTACTCCAGCCTGGGCAACAAGAGTGAAACTCTGTCTCAAGCAATCAATCAATAAATAAAAATAATAATTAAAAAAAGCAGGCAGTAGTCATCCTGTACATTAGTTCTCTGTGGTTCTCTAAAAAATTACGACAAATTACGATGCTTAACACAGAAATTTATTCTTTCACAGTCCTGGAGGACAGAAGTCTGAAACCAAGGTCATGGGGCTGAAATCAAGGTGTGCGCATAGCCCTGCTCCCTCTGCGACTGTTGGGAGAATCCCCAGCTTGCTGCTTCCGGCTTGCGGTGTCTGCTGACAACCCTTGGCCTGTGGCCGCATCACTCAGTCCCCACCTCTGCATCACATCGCCATCTCCTCTGCCTTGGGCAAACCTCCTTTTGCCCCTCTCTTACAGGGGAACGGTTAATTGCATTTAGGGCTCATATAATCTCATTTAGGGCTAATCCCAGATAATCTCCCCATCCTGAGATCCTAAACTTAATAACATCGGCAAAGACCCTCTTTCCAAATAAGGCCACATTTGTAGGCTCCGGGGTTAGGCCTGACACGATTGGGGCTTTCATCAGCCTCCCGCCGCCTGACACCCACTCTCTGGATTTCCTGGATGGTAAGGGCGCCAGCCTTCTCTCCATCAGCAAGAGGGAATCCCAGGGTGAGCTCTCTGAGAAACTTTGTGGAAACCCACAGATTTGAGATGAGGGGAGGCCCCCACTTCCCCTCAGGAAGCACAGCTTTCTCCACAGAGACACCCCTCAGGCAATCTTCTCTTCAAAATCATGTCTCTCAACTGGCCCACTCTGTATATTTTTTGGTGGGGGCAGTGAGAAGGCTCACAGGTTGTGGATCAGGTTCTAGACTATTTCCTATCCCCTTGAAAGTAGCTTGGAACCCAAAGCATCACTTTGAACATTCTGCTACCTTTGCTGTGGAGTTCATAATGGTTGATGCTGTCCAGGGCTGTGTGGGTTCTAAGGCTGCGCAAACTGTGAAGGCTGAAATCCAGCCCACTTTCTGCCTGATGAGCCTGGTGCCCCAGCCACGGGGTGTCTCATTTGTGGGGAGCATGAGCCCCTCTTGTGAGCAGAGGGGCTGCCTGTGGTTCCCTCTGGGCTCTCCCCTGGACGCTGATCTCATCCCCTTCTCACACAGCCCAAGGACCTGCCAGCGGGTGGCTGGTGATGGAGACGCTGCAACGTGACCACAGAACTCTAGTGATGAATGATGCAAACTCACTTAATCCTCTGGATTTTCAGCGTGCAACTGCTGTGCTGACATAGCAATCTCCTACTCTGTGGGTTAGCAGATTGTCATTCAATAAGGAGTCAATGCTTGTGTGAACCAAGCAGAGATGAACAAGCTGGTTTAGAAAGAAAATGTACTTCTCATCTTGTGAAATGTGGTCCAGCTTTTAGGGGGAAAAAAAACAGATTTGTTTGGAAGGTTCCGGAATGTTCAGATAATAAATCCTTTTATCTCCTTCTTCCACCTTAGCAGCAAAGACAAGTGGCCTGTCTGTTGACTGCCAAAATAGGGAATGAAAAATCAGAAGACCTGGCTACATTCTAAAGACGTGGGCGTGCTGGTTCACAAGAAACCCATCTGTTCACAAGGTTACCTGTGAAAACTGCAGTTTATAGAAGAAACTGACAAATATCAGTAAAGATATCATTCGAAATGACAAAGTCATCACAGACTGAGATTGTTTAGGGATCTATCAGCATGCCTTGATTATTTTTTTCTTGACTGAAACATTTCTATCCCCCATTTTACCGCTCCCAAACCCCCACCAATGACTTGAAAGAAAATTTGCATCCTCTCGTATTCACTCCCAACTCATCTTATTTTTGTTTCTTGGGTCCATAATGTCACTGACTCAGACAAGTGAGCCTAAGTCTTTCTTACATGGATAGTCCTGGGGGGAAATGGGGAAGATCTGGGGCAGCCTTGGGGGCCAGGGTTTCTTTAGGATTATCAGCCTGCAGACTGTTCCCTTCAAGGGTTGCTGTAACAAAGTACCACAGACTAGGGGGCTTAAATAACAGAAGTGGAGTCTCTCCTATTCCTGCGGACTGGAAGTCCAAGATCAAAGTGTCAGCAGGATCAGCTCCCCCTGCAGCCTCTCTCCTTGGCTTGTGGATGGTCCTATTCTCTCTGGGTCCTCATGTGGTTGTCCCCCGTGTGTGTCTGTGTCTTTTCTTTTCTTTCTTTCTTTCTTTTTTTTTTTTTTGAGACAGTCTTGTATGAGCAGGCTGGAGTGCAGTGGCGTGATCTCAGCTCACTGCAACCTCCACCTCCTGGGTTCAAGTGATTCTCCTGCCTCAGCCTCCCGATTACAGACGCCCACCACAACGCCCAGCTAATTTTTGTAATTTTAGTAGAGACGGGGTTTTGCCATGTTGGCCAAGGTGATCTCAAACTCCTGACCTCATGATCTGCCTGCCTTAGCCTCCCAAAGTGCTGGGATTACAGGCGTCGAGACACTGCTCCCAGTTATCTGTGTCATAATTTCCTTTTCTTATATCAGTCAAATTGTATTAGGACCCACAGTAATGACCTCACTAAATCTTAACTACTCACTAAATCTTAAAACTACCCTTTTAAAGACTGAGCTGAGTTCATACCACGGTTTCCCAGGTGTTAGGAACTATATTGTCCTCCCACCCCCAGAATTCATAAGTTGAAGCCCTAATGCCTAGCACCTCAGAATGTGTATTTGGAGATAGGATCTTAAAGAGGGAATGAAATTAAAATGAGGCCATGAGGGTACATCCTAATTCAACATGACTGGTGTCTATCTCGGAAGAGGAGATTAGGACAGCCACATGCAGAGGCAAGATCAAGTGAAGACTCAGAATGGAGGCAGCCATCTGCAAGCCAAGGAGAAAGGCCTTGGAAGGAGGTATCCCTGCAGTCACCTTGGTCTCAGAATCCCAGCCTCCAGAAATGTGAAGAAACACTTTCCTGTAGATTAAGCCTTGCAGTCTGTGGCACCTGGTATACAAGCTAGTTTCTTCCTTTCCCAGAGTGCTGGGATTACAGGTGTGAGCCACCACACCCGGCCACAACTGATTTTTGTATCCTGATTTTGTGTTTAGAAATCTTGTTATACTTTTATTAACTGTAATATCTTAATAACATATGTATATTATTTAGGGGAATTCCTTTGTAGACATTATGTCAACTGTAATATTAATGACTTGTCTCTTCCTAAACCTCCTGTTATTTCTTTTTCTTGCCTTATTGCACTGTCTGACTTCCTGTGAGACCCCTAGCATAATGTTGAAAGGAGTGGGGTTATCAGGCATCCTCATCTTGTTGAAGGCTCACAGGGAAAGCCTTCAGCATTTCAGCTTCTGATGTTTGCTGTAGGCTTTTTGTTTTGTTTTGTTTTTTTGTAGATCTCCTTTATCATGTTAAGGAAAATTTTTGTCTATTCCTAGTTTACTAATTTTTTTTTTTTTCTAATCAAGAAAGGATATTGAATCCTAGGAAACATCTTTCCTATATCTATAGGGATAACCAAGATTTCTTTCTCCTTTAATTTTTTAAAGGAGGAAAATTTGTTTTTTTAGTTAATTTGTTTTTTTAAAGTTAAAGCAGGCTGGCTGTGGTGGCTCAGGCCTGAATTCCCATCACTTTGGGAGGCTTAGGTTGGTGGATCATTTGAGGTCAGAAGTTCAAAACCAGTCTGGCCAACATGGTGAAACCCTGTCTCTACTAAAACTATAAAAAATATTAGCCAGGCATAGTGGTGGGCACCTGTAATCCTAGCTACTTTGGAGGCTGACACAGGAGAATTGTTTGAACCCAGGAGGTGGAGGTTACAGCCACCAGCTGGCCTGCAATTTGGAGATCTTCCCTTTGCCCTTCCAGATGTGCTTGCTCTTTTTACTGCACTTTGCCCACTGCCCAGCAGGGCTGACCCATGTGAATTTCTTCATCGAGGTCCTGTACCCTCTGGTTGACAGCTGGATCAGGCCAGTGGGGAGCCCTAGCAGGAGACTGGAGGAAGGGAGGACAGTGTATTCATTTCTGGCTGGTTATATTTTTTGAGACATGAGTTGCTTGCTCCAACCACTCTCTCTTCTTCTGAGGTCTGGTAAACTTTCTCTTCCCTGGTTCCTATCTCAAGAACAAGATCCCTTGTTGTTCCCCTTCAACCACACATTGTAAATAAATCTTCTCCAAATTATCCTATTTCATTAAAATGTTTTATGGTTTTTTTTAGAGACAGAGATCTCACTATGTTGACCAGGCTGGTCTCAAACTCTTGGCCCCAAGAATCCTCCTGCCTTGGCCTCCTGAGTATCAACTGAGATTACAGGTACAAGGCCTGACTTAAATTATCCTGTTTCAGTATGTATTTCCATTGGTATGGTCACTGATGAAGCTTATAACTTCCCTTGCTTATAATATTGTTGGGTTTCACAATCAAGACTATGATAGTTTCATAAAAGGGGTTGGAGACTGCTTCTTCTCTATACTCTGAAATAGTATTTGTTTCTTGGTAGAACAGGTTAAAACTTTGGTAGGATTTGTTGGGTCTTTAGTGTTGCATCTTGGCCTTTATTTATTTATTTATTTTTGAGACGGAGTCTCACTCTGTCGCCCAGGCTGGAGTGCAATGGTGTGATCTCGGCTCACCACAACCTCCGCCTCCCGGGTTCAAGCGATTCTCCTGCCTCAGCCTCCCGAGTAGCTGGGACTACAGGCGCCTGCCACCATGCCTGGTTAATTTTGTATTTTTAGTAGAGTCGGGGTTTCTCCGTGTTCATCAGGCTGGTCTCGAACTCCTGACCTCAGGTGATCTGCCCGCCTCGGCCTCCCAAAGTGCTGGGATTACAGGCGTGAGCTACCAGGCCTGGCGCATCTGGAGCTTTAGGGGTGCATCTAAGAAGTCATCACCAAATTCAAGGTCATCTACATTTTCTCTTATGTTATCTTCTAGGAATTTTATACTTGTGCATTTGTGCACTTTACATGTAGGCCTATGATTCATTATGATTCATTTTGAGTTAATTTTTTTTTTTTTCCGAGACTGAGTCTCGCTCTGTTGCCCAGGCTGGGCTGCAGTTGTGTGATCTCGGCTCACTGCAACCTCTGCCTCCTGGGTTCAAGCAATTCTCCTGTCTCAGTCTCCTGAGTAGCTGGGACTGTAGGCTACTCAGGTACCAAGCCCGGCTAATTTTTTTGTATTTTTTTTTTGTATATTAGTATTTTAGTATTTTGTATTTTTAGTAGGGACGGGGTTTTGCTATGTTGGCCAGGCTGGTCTTGAACTCCTGACCTCAAGTGATTCAGCCTCCTGAAGTGCTGGGATTACAGGCATGAGCCATCGTGCCTAGCTGTGTTATTTCTTTTCTTCTGTTTACTTCAGAATTAATTTGCTCTTTTTTCTAGTTTTCTAAAAAGGAAGCTTAGATTATTGATTTTAGATCTTCCTTCTTTTCTAATATATGTATTCAAGGCTATAAATCTTCCTCTATGCACTACTTTTGCTGCATCCCACAAAATTTGATGTCACATTTTCATCTTCATTTAGTTCAAAATATTTTTATTCCTCTTGAGATTATTTTATTGAATTTTAATGTTTTAAAGTGGTAACATTGTGTGTATTTATTGTGTGTAACATGTTTCAAAATATATATTTCAAGATATACATAATATATATTTCAATATAATATATTTCTATATATATTCCACTATATACATATAGTGGAATGGCTAAATTGAGCTAATTAACATATATATGACCTCACAAAGTTATCATGTTTGTGGTGAGAACACTTACAGTCTACTTCACATTTTCAAGAGTATGATACATTGTTATTAACTACAGTCACCAGGTTGTACAACAGGTCTCTTAAATTTATTTCTCCTGTCTAACTGGAATTTTGTATCTTTTAACCAACTTCCTCTCTACAACCCCATATCTCTTGAGATTTCTTCTTTGAGCCATGTGTTATGAAAAAGTGTGGTATTTAATCTCCAAGTATTTTGAACACTTCCAGCTTTCTTTCCATGATTGATTTTTAGTTAAATTCCATTTTAGTCTGACAGCAGATATTTTATAATTTTTGTTTCAAAAAAATTGTTAAGGGGTGTTTTATGGCCCAGGATGGGATCTATCTTGGTGAATGTTCCATGGGAGCTCGGGAAGAATGTATATTGTGTTGTTGCTAGAATGAAGTAGTTGATCGATGTCAATTACAGCCGGATGATGGATGGTGTTATTGAATTCCACTATGTCCTTATGATTTTCTGCCTGCTGAGTTTGTCCATTTCCAATAGAAGGTGTTGAAGCCTCCAACTGTAAGAGTAGATTTATCTATTTCTCTCTGCAGTTCTGTCAGTTTTTGTCTCGTATATTTTGATGCTGTTGTTAGGTGCATACACATTAAGAATTATTATATTTTCTTGGAGATTTGACCTCTTTATCATCAGGCAATGCTTCTCTTTATCCCTGATAACTTTCCTTGCTTTGCAATCTGCTCTGTCTGACATTAATGTAGCTATCCCTGGTTTCTTTTGATTAGTGTTACCATGGTATATTTTTCTTCATCCCTTTGTTTAATTGTTTTCCCATAGTTTGAATACATATACATAGTATAGTTTTTTGTTTGTTTGTTTTTTTTGTGGTATTTATCCAGGTTGGTGTTCTCTGAGTTTCCTAGATCTGTGGTTTTGTGTCTGACATTAATTTGGGAAATATTCTCAGTAATTACTGCTTCAAACATTTCTTCTCCTCCTTCTTCTTCTTCCTCCTTTTTTTTTTTTTTTTTTGAGACAGGGTTTCCTCTGCTGCCCAGGCTGGAGTTTGGTGGGGCAGCTGAGCTCGCTGCAACCTCTGACTTCTGGACTCAAGTGATCCTCCTACCTCAGCCTCCTGAGTAGCTGGGACTACAGGGACATGCCATCACACTTAGCTAATTTTTGTATTTTTTGTAGAGATGGGTTTTTGCCATGTTGGCCAGGCTGGTGTTGAACTCCTGAGCTCAAAAGATATGCCCGCCTAGGCCTCCTGAAGAACTGGGATTATAGGCGTGAGCCACCGTGCCCAGTCTCAAGTGTTTCTTCCGTTTTGTTTTTTTTTTCTCTCTTTCCTCTCCTTCTGATATTCCCATTATGTGTATGTTACATCTTTTGTAGTTGTACAACAGTTCTAGGATAATCTTCTGTTTTTCAGTCTTCTCTCTTTGATTTTTCATTTTGGAAGTTTTTGTTGTCAGATCCTCAAGCTCAGACAGTCTCTCCCCAGTTGAGTCCATTGAAGGAATTCTTCATTTCTCTTACAGTATTTTTGGGCTCTAGCATTTCTTTTTGATTTTTTTTCTTAGAATATCTATCTCTCTGCTTGCACTGCCTATTTGTTCTTCCATGTTGTCTATTTTATCCATTAGATTCTTCAACATGTTAGTCATAATTATTTAACTGGCCAGGTGCCATGGCTCACACCTGTAATCCCAGCACTTTGGGAGGCCGAGGCAGGCAGGTCACCTGAGCTCAGGAGTTTAAGACCAGTCTGGGCAACCTGGTGAAACTATAGGAAATCAAAAATAAAGAAATAAATCTTAAAATAATCCACAAGGAAAAAACACTTTATCTATGAGGAGCAAAGATAAGAATTATATTTACTTTCTCCTCAGAAACCATGTAAGGAAGAGGAGAATGGAGTGAAATACTTAAAGTGTTGAGGAAAAAAAACCCCAAACACCAGCCTAGAACGCTCTGCCCTGTGAAATTATTCTTCAAAAGCATAGATTTCTTTTCTTTTTTCTTTTTCTTTTTCTTTTCTTTTTTTTTTTGGTGGAGTCTTGTTCTGGTGCTCAGGCTGGAATGCAATGGCATGAAATTGGCTCACAGCAACCCCTGCCTCCAGGATTCAAGCGATTCTCTTGCCTCAGCCTCCTGAGTAGCTGAGATTACAGGCACGTGCCACCACGCCTGGCTAATTTTTTGTAATTTGAGTAGAGATGGGGTTTCTCCATGTTGGCCAGGCTGGTCGTTAACTCCTGGCCTCAACTGATCCACCCACCTTGGCCTCCCAAAGTGCTGGGATTATAGGTGTGAGCCACCACTATGCCCAGTCAAAATAAAGACTTTCTCAGACAAGGAAAACTTAACCAAATTTGTTGCCAGTAGACTTGCCTTGCAAGAAATGATAAATACTTCAGAAAAAAAGAAAATGATATGGATTAGAAAGTTGAATCTACAAAAAGTAAGAGAATTGGAGAAGAAAAAAGTGAAAGTAAGATAAAAATTTTTATTTTTCTTATTCGTAATTGATCTCATAGTTAAAAGTTGTTTAAAATAATAATAGCTCTGTCTGCTGTCATAATAAAATACCGTAGACAGAGGTTTAAATGATAGAAGTTAGTTTCTCTCAGTTCTGGGCCTGGAAGTCTGAGATCAAGGTGCCAGCGTGCTCAGGTTCTGGGGAGGGCCCTCATCCTGGCTTGCAAACGGCCACCTCCTCACTCTGTCCTCACATCGCAGACAAAACAAAAGAAAGCACTCTGTTGTCTCTTCATATAAGGGCACTGATACCATTAGACCAGCACTCTGCCCTCTTGACTTCCTTTAGTCCTAATTACTTGCCACAGGCCCAATCTCCAAATATTATCACATTGGAGATTAGGGCTTCAATATATGAATTTGGGGGTAACACAAACATTTGGTCCATAACACATATGTATAAATGAAATGAACGAAGACAGTAATACAAGAAGTAGGAATGAGAGATTGGTATTATTTTGTTATTATATTTTATTTTTTTGAGACTGCGTCTTGCTCTGTCGCCCAGGCTGGAGTGCAGTGGCGAGACCTCTGCTCACGGCAACCTCTGCCTCCCAGGTTCAAGTGATTCTCCTGCCTCAGCCTCCTGAGTAGCCGGGATTACAGGCGCCTGCCACCACACCTGGCTAATTTTTGTATTTTTAGTAGATACAGGGTTTCACCATGTTGGTCAGGCTGGTCTTGAACTCCTGACCTCAAGTGATCTGCCTGCCTTGGCCTCCCACAGTGATGGGATTACAGGTTTGAGCCACTGGGCCCGGCCTGTTTTGTTATTATAAAGCACTAGCATTATCCATGAAGAGGCATGGTGTTATTTGAAAGAAGACTTGGATTAGCTCTAAACGTACACTGCAAATTCTAGGGCAACCTCTAAAAAAACTTTAAAAAATAATTATAACAGATATGTTAAGAAAGGAGGAAAAAACGCTCCATTAACCCTTTTTCTACAAAAAATACAAAAAAAAAAAAAAAAAAAATTAGCCAGGTGTGATTGTGCTCGCCTGGAGTCCCAGCCACTTGGGAGACTGAGGTTAGAAGGATTGCTTGAGCTAGAGAGGTTGAGGCTGCAGTGAGCCGTGATTGTGCCACTGCACTCCAGCCTGGGCAACACAGCAAGACCTTATCTTGAAAAAAAGAAAAAAAACTACAAAAGGCAGAAAAAGAGTAGGAAACAAAAATAGGAACAGAGAACAAGGGCAATGGAAAGAAAACAACAACAAATATAGTAGATATTGACCCAACTATATCAGTAATAACTTTAAGCATCAATAGTCTAAATACCTCAAGTAAAAGACAGAGATTGTCAGAGTGGATCAAAAAACAAGACCCAACTATATGTTGTCTACAAGAAATCCATTTTAAATATAATGATGCATATAGATTAAAAATAAAAGGGGTTGGGGGCAGTGGCTCACACCTGTAATCCCAAAACAATACAAAAATTAGCTGGGTGTGGTGATGTGTGCCTGTAGTCCCAACTACTTGGGAGGCTGAGGTGGGAGGATCACTTGAGCTTGGGAAATGGAGCCTGTAGTGAGCCCAGATCAAGCCACTGCACTCTAGCCTGGGTGACAGAGCCAGACCCTGTCTCAAAAAAAAAAAAAAAAAAAAAAAAAAAAAAAAAAACCCACCAAAAAAAAACCCCCACAAAACTTAATTATTTAAAATCTCTGGTCTGATATTTCCACCGTCCCTGTCATCTGAATCTGGTTCTGATGCTTGCTTTGCCTTTCCAAATTGTGTGTGTGTATGTGTGAGTTTTTTCTTTCTTTGCCTTTTACTATGCCTTATATTTTTTCTTGATAGCTGAACGTAATGTATTGGCTAGAAGGAATTGTAGTATAGTAATCTACCGAGTAGCTGGAATTACAGGCGCCGGCCACCACGCCTGGGAGCCCTTGAGGGCAGGCCTTGTTAGGAAGAACAGAATGCTCCAGCATATTTTAAAATGGTTCCTTTTCCTCCCCACTGCCATGAGTAGGTTTTTTCTGTCTCAGTGTGAGAACCTGGTCAATCTCAAGGAGGTCGAAGTCATATAAGTGTGGGTCCTCCTCTATGACTGGGTCCCCTTGGAGTTTCAAACTCTTAGGCTAGTCCACACAGAGTCCCCAGAAATTTGTCGATTGCAGCTTAGATTTCTCTGCTATGGTACTGTTTCTGCGGAAGTTTCTGCTCATGGGTGTCTGGTTTGGTAGGTTGTGATTCTCTGTCTTCGCATATCTGTCTCTTCAACTCTGGGAACAGTGATTTGCCATGTGACCTCACTTCTCTGATGGACTTCAGAAGAGTTATTGATTTTTCAGTTTGTTCAGCTTTTTACTTGTTGTTAGGATGGGGTGATGACTTCCAAGCTCCTTCAATGCCAGAGGGGAAACCAAACAATTGAGAAGTTTTAAATAGACATCTTTTCAATCAGATTAAGGAATTTTTTGGCTGGGCATGGTGGCTCATGCCTGTAATCCCAGCACTTCGGGAGGCCAGGAGTTTGAGACCAGCCTGGCCAACATGGCAAAACCCCGTCTCTACTAAAAATACAAAAATTAGCTGGGCATGGTGGTACAAGTCTGTAATCCCAGCTACTCGCGAGACTGAAGCACAAGAATCCCTTGAACCAGGAAGGTGGAGGTTGCAGTGAGCTGAGATTGTGCCACTGTACTCCAGCCTGGGCAACAGAGCTAGACTCCATCTCAAAAAAAAAAAAAAAAAAAAAGAGGATTAAGGAAATTTTCTTTCACTTCTGATTTATTGTTAATAGTTAAGAAACTTTTAAAAAATCATAAATGGATGTGGAATTTTATAAAATGCTTTTTCTGTATCTATGGAGAGGATAATAAGATTTTTCTCCTTTAACATTTAATATTGGTGGATTTTAAAATATAAAATCAGTCTTGAATTCCTGAGATAAACTCAGCTTTGGTGTGCTGTGTTTTACTTTTATTTATTTTTTATTTTTTTTGAGACAAAGTCTCACTCTGTCACCCAGGCTGGAGTACAGTGGTGCGATCTTGGCTCACTGCAACCTCCTCCTCTCAGGTTCAAGTGATTCTCCTGCCTCAGCCTCCTGAGTAGCTGGGACTACAGGTGCCCGCCACCACGCCCAACTGATTTTTGTATTTTTAGTAGAGACAGGGGTTTCACCATGTTGGCCAGGTTGGTCTCGAACTCTTGACCTCAGGTGATCTGCCCGCTTCAGCCTCCTAAAGTGCTGGGATTACAGGTGTGAGCCACCGTGCCCGGCTGTTTTATTTTTTCAAAAACATGTTATTGCAAAAAAAAAAATATGCAGTTGGATTTGGTTTGCTAATATTTGCTTGGGATTTTTTGCATATTTATTCATGAATTAAATGGGCTTAGAATTTTAAATTCTCAAATTCTTCTTGTTTAGGTTTTGATGTCAAAATCATACTAGCCTCATAACCTGGAGTTGTTGAATTGTCCCTCATTTTCTATTTCTTGGTAAATTTTTTAAAAGGTTTCTTTGTTCCTTAAGTTTGTTCGAACTTTCCTGTAAACTGTTTTGGCCTAGTGTTCTCCTTGCTAGAAAATTTAGACTACTGGCCTAATTCATATTTCCTTTTATTTTGTAATCAGTTTTAGTAATTATTTTTGTTCTAAGAATGTAGAAATTTTCAATGCTATTAGCAAAAGTTGTTGAAGCACTCTCTTACCAGTCTATAATCTCTGCCGTATTTACAGATATCACTTCCTTTTCGTGTTATCATTTATTTTGACTTTTCATGTTTTTTCTTCATTATTCTTTTTAGAGGTGTTTTTAAATGACCCTCCTCAGAGGTTAAAAATAATTCGAATAACTCTTTTTTTGTTTCCCTTTATTTGCTTGTTTTTTGTTTCGTTAATTAATTAATTATTATTATTATTTTTTGAGACGGAATCTCACTCTGGTCCAGGCTGGAGTGCAGTGGTGTGATCACAGCTCACTGCAACCTCTGCTTCCCAGGTTTAAGCAATTCTCATGTTTCAGCTTCCTGAGTAGCTGAGATGACAGGAGCCCGCCACCATGCCTACCTAAGTTTTGTATTTTTAGTAGAGATGGGGTTTTGCCATGTTGATCAGGCTGGCCTCGAACACCTGGCCTCAGGCAATCCACCTGTGCTGGGATTACAGGCATGAGCCACTGCACCTGGCCTGTTTCAGTAACATATGCATCTATCTTTGTTAACTCCTCCCTTCTACCATACAGGTCCCTTTATTCTTCCTCTTTCTGTTATATTTGTCTTATATGTTACATATATATATGTGTGTGTGTGTGTATATATATATATGAAAGCTCATTAGAAAATATTACAATTTTTGCTTTCAGTCATCAACATGTTTTAAGGAGCTCAATAGGAGAATAATGTATTGATTTAGATATTTATCATGTCTGTTGCTTTCATTTCTGATGTTTCAAGTTTCCTTCCAAATGCCATTTTTCTTCTTTCTGAAGAACTTTATCTAGCAATTCTTTTTTTTTTTTTTTTTGAGACTGAGTCTTGCTCTGTCACCCAGGCTGGAGTGCAATGGCATGATCTTGGTTCACTGCAACCTCCACCTTCCGGGTTCAAGTGATTCTCCTGCTTCAGCCTCCCTAGTAGCTGGGATTACAGGTGTATGCCACCATGTCTGGCTAATTTTTGTATCTTTAGCAGAGACAGGGTTTCACCATGTTGGTCAGGCTGGTCTTGAACTCCTGACTTCAGGTGATCCACCCACCTTGGCCTCCTAAAGTGTTGGGATTATAGGCGCAAGCCACTGCTCCCGGCCCTAGCAATTTTTTTAGAGACATCTGCTGGCAGTGAATGTTAGTTTTCCTTCCATTGAGAATGCCTTTATTTCATCTTCCTTTCTGAACAATATTTTTGCTGGCTGCAAAATTGTGGGTTGACAGGTCTGTTTTTTCAGCATTAAAAAAAATGTGCCACTTCCTTTTGGTCTCCATAGTTTCTGATGATAAATCCATAGTCATTTCAATTTTTCTTTCTCTATAGGCATTGTGACACTTTTCTTTTCTTTTTTGAGACGGAGTCTTGCTCTGTCACCTAGACTGAAGTATAATGGCACGATCTCGGCTCACTGCAACCTCTGCCTCCCTGGTTCAAGTAATTCTCCTGCCTCAGCCTCCTGAGTAGCTGGGATTACAGGCATGTACCACCATGCTTGGCTAAGTTTTGTATTTTTGGTAGAGAGGGGGTTTCACCATGTTGGTCAGACTGGCCTTGAACTCCTGATCTTGTGATCCGCCCGCCTCTGCCTCCCAAAGTGCTGGGATTACAGGAGTGAGGCACTGCGCCCGGCTTTGTGGCACTTTTCTCTGATGGTTTTATAGATGTTTTCTTTGACTTCAGTTTTCAGAAGTTTGCTTATGATGTGTCTTGACATTGATTTCTTTGAATTTAGGATGAATTCAAAGATACATTTCTTTGAATTTATCTGTAAATTTATACAGTTTGCTAAATTTGGGAGTTTATATATAACTTTATGGTGTCACTTTGCCAAGCTCCTTCTTCTTCGTCATTTCTTTCACCATGTTGCCCAGGCTAGTCTTGAACTCCTGAGCTCAGGCAATCCACCTGCCTTGGCCTCTCAAAGTGCTAAGATTACAGGCGTGAGTTACCATGCCCAGCCCGTTCTTCAGGGCTTTCTTATACTCTGGAGCTCATCTTTCTAGTCCTCTTGCCAGAAATCTGGGCTTTCATTCCTCTTATCTGCAATGCATCTCCTATGAGAGGACCATGTCTGGGGCCAAGCAGGAGGACTGGAGAGGGGAAAATGGTCAACTTTCTGCCAGCTCAGCAGTAATCTGAATTCTTGTTTTCTCATTTATTCCGCCTGCTGCTATTTACTTCTTTTTTTTTTTTTGGACAAGGTCTCGTCACTCTGTCACGTAGGCTGGAGTACAGTGGCACGATTACAGCTCACTGCAGCTTTGACCTCCCTGGGCTCAAGCAATTCTCCCATCTCAGCCTCCCAAGCAGCTTGGACCATAGGCACGCACCACCGTGCCTGGCTGTATTTTTTGTATTTTGTGAAGATGGGGTTTTGCCCTGGTCTTAAACTCTTGAGCTCTGCACCTGGGCCTCTCAAAGTGCTGGGATTACGGGTGTGAGCCACAGCTCCCGGCAGGCTATTTACTTTTGTCTTTTTGAGATGGAGTCTCTGTTGCCCAGGCTGGAGTGCAATGGCGCTATCTTGGCTCACTGCAATCTCTGCCTCCCAGGTTCAAGCGATTCTCCTGCCTCAGTCTCCCAAGTAGCTGGGATTACAGGCATGTGCCACCATGCCTGGCTAATTTTTGTGTTTTTTAGTAGAGACAGGGTTTCTCATGTTGGCCAGGCTGGTCTCAAACTCCTGACCTCAGGTGATCCACCTGCATCAGCCTCCCAAAGTGCTGAGATTACAGGCATGAGCCACTGCATTTAGAATCCTCAGCTTCTCTGTGCATTGTGTTCTGGCATTTGGTGGGAGAGACAGGATGGAATGTGGTTACTCCATCTTCCCTAGAGCTGGAATTTTAGAGTAAGTCTTTGTAAACAAAACTCTCAGTTGAGGGCTTTGAGGACCACCAAATTTCCAGCTTGAGTTATTTAGGGCCACTAGAGCAGATAAGAACAGCAAACTCACATGTGGGCTGGCTTGAGGTTACAGATTCTTGAGGTTACATACAGATTGCTATGCCAAGCCTCAGGACAGCAATCTTCTCTGCAATCCCTGGTCTAGTTCACCTTGCCACTAAGAGTATGCTAGCGTTGGCCGGGTGCGGTGGCTCACGCCTGTAATCCCAGCACTTTGGGAGGCTGAGGCGGGGGATTGACTGAGGTCAGGAGTTCCAGACCAGCCTGACTAACATGGTGAAACCTGGTCTCTACGAAAAATACAAAAATGAGCTGGGCGTGGTGGCAGGAGCCTGTAATCTCAGCTACTCAGGAGGCTGAAACAGGAGACTTGCTTGGACCTGGGAGGTGGAGGTTGCAGTGAGCCAAGATCGTGCCATTGCACTTCAGCCTGGGCAACAACAGCGAAACTCTGTGAAAAAAAAACAAAAAAAAAAAAAACAAAAAAAGAAGAGTACACTAGTGTTACAGGAAGCTCTAGGTGTTTCTTATTAGACTCTCCACTCTCCATCTTATCTCCAGTTTCCTGCACTTCTCAGATTTCTGAGCTTGACCAATGTCTTCAAGGTAAACATTGATTTTGGTGCTCTCTAGGTAATTAATTGTACTTAAATATTTTCAGATTCTTGACTTTACTTAGTATTGCCCTCTCAGTATTCCTTAGTTTCTTGGTTGTCTTCAATAAATTATTATTATTTAAAAAGTAGTTTGTTCAATATTTTGGGTTGTTTTCAGCAATTGGATGTGTCAGCTTAGCAGTCTACCATATTGCTGGAAATGGAAGTCTCTAGAAACGTGCTTTGAGTTCCTCATCATGCTCATTATTTTGCTAGTCTTGGAAAAGGTAACTTTATGAATGTGTGCTGCTTTCCTTAAGAGATTTTTCATTTTAATATGTTTATTTAATTTGTCTTATTTGAAACCGCATTTGGAGATGATAATAAAATACAGTATTTTTTAGACTTTGTCTATTTATCACCTGTATTTATCTTTACAAATGTAGCCAACACTGAATGCCTGATATGCAAATGAAATAAGATATGCGAAAGTACTTTGAAAATGGTAAAGCACTGTATACATGTAATATGTTATTATCTAAATAATCGGAAGTCTTTTTATATTGGATCAGATCATGGATTACTGGTGAGGACTCAATGGAAAAGAAAATTCACAACAAATGCCTGAGTGGAAGCCCCAGAGGCTAACGAGGACCAGGTGTTCCTCACCTGATGCCCAGCACCTCCTGTCACAGGTTTCAAGGAGCTTCTGCAAATCAACCTGAACTAGAGTTTCTTACAAAGCAAGTGGAGGGAGACAGTTAAGCAAAGCATTCCCTGGGGCTGGGCGCGGTGCTCAAGCCTGTAATCCCAGCACTTTGGGAGACTGAGGCAGGTAGATTACCTGAGGTCAGGAGTTCGAGACCAGCCTGGCCAACCTGGTGAAACCCCATCTCTACTGAAAATACAAAATTAGCAGGGCGTGGTGGCACATGTGTGTAGTCCCAGCTACTCAGGAGGCTGAGGCAGGAGAATCGCTTGGACCTGGGAGGTGGAGGCTGCAGTGAGCCAAGAGCACTCCAGCCTGGGTGAGACAGACAAAAAACAAAAAATATTCCTTGGAAAATTGAATTGCTGGATTTGATTTCTGTACAGTCATGACTCTGGTCTGTTTAAAAGGCATTTTACAGTTTGTTGACAGTGATGGGAGGATGTGCTGATGTGTTATTTGTGGGATTTACAGAGTCTGACATCAGGAACGAAACACGTGTTTCCATATTTTGGATGCTGTTTCTCATTGGCTCCTCCATGGTGGCACAACTACATTTTATATCTCAGAGGACTGTGAAGTTTGGCATTCTCTGTGCACCTTACTGAAACTCACAGAAAGCACAGGGTTTAGAATGGTTAGGAATGCAGGCTTTGGAGGCAGCCACCCCGGGCTCATTCTCTGGCTCTACCGGCTTGAGCTATATGACCTTGGTGAGTTCCTTCCCCTCTCTGAGCCTGGTTTTCCTCACCTGCAAATGGAGATCATCATCCTCAGTTCCTGTAGCTTTGGTGAGACTTCAGTGAAACCAGCCACAGAGTGCATAACTCAGTGATTGGCACATAGGGCCCTTTCAGTAAGAAACGACCCGTCTATCATCCTCATGCTATCCTCAGGGCAGTGATTCTCAACCTTGGCTGATCATTAGCCTCACCTGGGGAGCTTTGAAAAACTGTGGCTCAGGCTCACCCAGAACCATCATGGCAGAATCTCTGGGTGTGCCATCAGGTTGAGACCCACGTGGGGCCCACGGAGGAGAAGAGCAGGGCTGTCAAGGCTTGTGTGGAGATGCTAACACTCCTGCAGGAGCCGCCTCCGCTACCTAACCGGCTCGCCCTCCACATGCTGGTCTCATGGGGGCTCCAAGGCGCAGAGCTGCTGGTGGGGGAAAAGCCTAGTGTGTGCCACAGCCTTGAGGTTGCAGGGGCAAGGATGACTTGAGGAAGCAGAGGAGGGCCACGACGGGTGTAGGGCAGAAGGTGGGTGATATGCTTTGGATATGTGGTCCCATCAAGATCGCGTGTTGAATTGTAACCACAGTGTTCGAGGTGGGGCCTGGTGGGAGGTGATTGGTGGGAGGTGGGTGGATCCCTCATGAATGGCTTGGGCCATCCCCTTGGTAATAAGTGAGCTCTCGCTCTCAGTTCACACGAGATTTGGTCGTTTAAAAGGGTGTGGCACCTCCCTACACTCTCTCTTGCTTGCTCCTGCTTTCACCATGTGACGTGCCTGCTCCCGCTTTGCCTTCTGCCATGATTGGAAACTTCCTGAGGCCTCCCTAGAAGCCAAGCGGATGCCAGCACCATGCTTCCTGTACAGCCTGCAGAACCGTGAGCCAATTAAACCTCTTTTCTTCATAAATGATCTAGTCTCAGGCATTTCTTTATGGCAATGTAAGAATGGCCTTAATACAGTGGGTGAGAGAGGCCCATGGTGAGACAGGAGAGGTCTGTGGGTGCACTGTGGGATTTATGTTCATAGGATCACTCTGGTTTCAATGTGGGAGGAGAGTCCGAAGGGGAAGGAGGCTATTGCTGTGTTCTTGGTGAGACCGGCCGTGCTGGCTTAGTCTAGGAATCCACGTGGAGACAAGTGGACAGACGCAAGGGCCATCCTGTGGGTAGAGTGGACAGGACTTGTGGGGAGTTGAAGGGGCCAGTGAGGACTCAGGTAGACAGATGCCGTGCTTGGATGTTTGTCTTCTCCAAATCTCATGTTGAAATTTGATCTCCAGCACCACTAGTGGGGCGGTGCTGGGAGGTGGGCCCTCGTGGGAGGGTTTGGGTCACAGAGGCAGATCCCTCGTGAACAGCGTGGTGCCATTTTTGTGGAAGTGGATTGGTTCTCAGGGGAATGGATTAGTTTCCATGAGAGTGTGTTGTTACAAAGCCAGGATGCCTCCTCTCAGGTTCTCCCTCTTCACACGTATCTGCTGCCTCTGTGACCTTCTCCACTATGTTTTGACCCAGCACCAGAAACAGCACAAATATTGGCATCATGCATCTTGTACAGCCTGCAGAACTGTGAGCTAAGTGAACCTCTTTTCTTTTCTTTTCTTTTTCAGATGGGGTTTCGCTCTTGTTGCCCAGGCTGGAGTGCTGTGGTGCAATCTTGGCTCATTGTAACCTCCGCCTCCCCAGTTCAGTAGATTCTCCTGCTTTAGCCTCCCGAGTAGCTGGGATCACATGTGCCCGCCACCACACCCGGCATTTCAGTGGATTTTTGCTCCTTAATACTCAAAGGGTGGCCTTAGTGTCCAGACCTGGTAACTCAGCATATTCCAACCTCCTAAATGCAGTGACCGGCTAAACAATGAGGTTAAAGACACGAACTGGCTCAATGAGACCCCAATCTCAGTGCTTTTCTTAGAGCTGCTGTTCTCTGGGCTGCTCAGCAAGGATGTGAGTCCGGGGTCGCTGCCAGCTGTTTTCCTTCCTTGGGAGGGGACAACTTGCCTAAGAATAACACCAAATGATAAAAGCAGAGACAGGCACTTCAGAACATTGTCTGAGCTGTGGGCCCAGCCGTGATTAAAATCTATTCCCAGACTTCTCAGCATTGGAGCAGTTTGTTATTTTTATTTTAGAGACAAGGTCTTGCTCTGTTTCCCAGGCTGGAGTGCATTGGCACAATCATAGCTCCCCACAACCTCAAACTCCTGGGCTCAAGTGGTCCTCCTGCCTCAGTCTCCCTAGTAAGTAGGACTACAGGCGTGCCACCACTCCTGGCTAATTTTTTTTATTTTTTTTTGTGGAGACAGGGTCTCTCTATGTTGTCCAGGCTGGTCTCGGACTCCTGGCCTCAAGCGATCCTCCTGCCTGGTCCTCCCAAAATGTTGGAATTACAGGCATGAGCTATTGTTCCCAACCTTCCAATTTGTTATTTTTTTCCTAAGCTACTTGTCACCAAGCGCTCTGATGAACACAGCTATCTTCACATGACCACAGGGTCTCAGAGCGTTCAGTCTAACCACTGGAAACAAATATTTTGTTGGACTCACTGCAGAACAGTGGACATAACTGAAAAATCAAGAGCTTTGGCGTAAGACAGGATTGATTGGGTTTGAAACTTGACCCTGCTGCGTGACACAGTGTGTGATGTTGGGCAAATTTCTCTAATACTCCGAGCCCTTGAGCTTGATCACTTGTGCAGTATCGTGCTCTGATTAGAACACTCTTGTCTATTGGAGAAACCTTGAGTGTAGGACATTTGAATATATGAGCACATTCTCTCCATGCGGAATTAGTTGAGTCTTCTGCCTCTGCATTAGAACTGTGGTCGGCCGGGCGTGGTGGCTCAAGCCTGTAATCCCAGCACTTTGGGAGGCCGAGGCGGGTGGATCACGAGGTCAGGAGATCAAGACCATCCTGGCTAACATGGTGAAACCCCGTCTCTACTAAAAAATACAAAAAACTAGCCGGGCGTGGTGGCGGGCGCCTGTAGTCCCAGCTACTCGGAGGCTGAGGCGGGAGAATGGCCTGAACTTGGGAGGCGGAGCTTGCAGTGAGCCGAGATCGCACCATTGCACTCCAGCCTGGGCGACACAGCAAGACTCCGTCTCAAAAAAAAAAAAAAAAAAAAAAAAAGAACTGTGGTCACTGTGACACAGTATGAGGGAATGACCTCCAGAGAGGTTAATTGGCTTCTCCAAGACAGCACATTTCTGTAGGGCCAGGCTGAGGGCTTTGAGTGAGGAATCCTATAGCTTTGGGCACTGTGAACCCTCACCAAGCATGCCTGTCCCCAGCAGCAGGCAGGGCGTGTGAGAGCCTCTCCCCCCGGGGCCAACCCTCTACGGTTTCTGACTGGAGCCCCCCACCCCTCCCCCGAAGGCTTTTTTCTGAATTGAAGAAATCTGTCCACGGTGAAAGTTTCGTATAGGCTGACAGAGAAATCTCCTTCCTGGTGGTGCCTGCTGACTTTGAGAAGCAAGCAAGCCAGTGGGGAGGAAGTGTGGGAAAGGACACAGATGAGGGTGGAGTCTGGGCGGAGCAGACACTCTGGGGCTGATGGTGACAAAAGCCAACAGGTGGAAGCAGTGTGTGGGGAGGAGGATGTGTAAGAGGAGACCGCGGGGTGTCCGGGGTCAGAGGCTGCCACAAAAATAACCTGTATCCGGACCAGGGATGGCCAGGAGTCAGTTTTCCAGATTTCACAGCAGCCTCCTGCCCTGGTGGCAGCCCCCGGGGCCACCTCTCCTGTTTATTTTGTACTGTAATGACATGCAATCAAAGAGCTCTATGGGCCCGGCACCTTGGCAGAAAAGTAGAGTTGGGAGATGGAGTGTGCAGGAACCATAGGAACAAAGCTGCTTTCAGGCCAGTGCTAGCATCTATGCTTCATAACCTCCGAGAATGAAAAACAAACACCCTCAGTTGTTTAAGAGCTATGTTGCATGACTAAGGCAGTGATTTACAAACGGGGATGAAACTTCACTACTAATGGGTTCCAGTGACTTCAATGGACCAAGAAAAGAAGACGTGTTCCCAAGGTCCGCATGGCTGCCGGGGAGGGCTATTTATTATCATCTAAATCACAGTGACCCTGTGAAGCTGTCCCGGGCGGAGTTGTGTAGCCTTGGTTGTTTGTCGGCTGCTGTGGGATCTGGTTGACTTGCCACCCTTGTCCAAAGATTCGAATTCATGACAGGGCTGTCGAGGTCTAGAAGCTGCTCTGTAGGGTCCCTGTGGGCTCTCCACAGCTCTCTGGTATTTTTCCACAGTTTCCTGAAATTGGATTCTCCCAAGGCCTTTTCTGGCCTTCCACGAGAACAACTAAAGCAACATGCTTTCCATCCTTGTCATGAGAGGGGAGTGTCTTGGTGAGGAACTTGTTTCTGGTTTTTAGCTGACATCTTCCTTTCCTCTCCATTTCATTCCCGTTACTTCTATAGTATGGATACTGCCTGAGTCCTAGTCAAATAGTTCCTCTCTCTTTCTGTGGCCAGCTCCTGCTGACACGCACAGCTCTGGCGTGTGATATCCATCCAGCTCTGGCAATGTATTCCCCCGCAAGGCTGTCACTTACTCATTAATCATCTTTGTTGCTTTTCTCTGAATTTTCTCCGAGTTGATCTCTCGTTTCCTGGACAGAGGAACACAGAACAGCTGCTGCTTCACAGGCTTAGTACAGAAGAGGGCTCTTCTGTCTGGTCACAAAATCGTCCTTCTCCTCCCAAGCACATCGTGGTGACTGCACCTGCGGCTGCATGGAAATGCTATCAGCTTCCAAGGAGCTGGGTGTAAGCTGGGTCTGTCCAGAACTCCTTCCAAGCAAAGGTTTTTACATTTTTTCAGAATTAAAAAGGGCTTTATTATGAAAAGAAGGTCCCACACCTTATAAAGCAGGCTCCTAACAGGGACGAAGGAAGTGCTGTTCGGAGAGGGAGAAAGTATTCAGAGGACCTGCGCTCCTTCTGCAGGAGACATAGAGTACGCCTGCCACCCGCCTCCAAGTCAGGACCCCGGGGCTGGAGACTCATGGGTCCAGGATAGCAGGGGACGGAGAGACCATAGGGCCTCCCTCTACTCCTTACAGTTTTCAAGTGAACAAACAGAGACCCGAATCATTGGCATAGTTTACCTTTGGGTCAGGAGCCTGGCATAATAAAGCAATCAGGGCCCGAGAATCAAAGGGCTGGTGTCATCCACTGGCTATAAGATCCTGGCATGTGCTTTAACTTCTTTCCACCTTAACAAATTTCAGTGTAGATGAAGTAATAATAATAACAATAACAGTAATAGTGCCAGTGAAAAAGAAGCGTCCACTCCCCTCTGTCTTCGGTTTGGCGTGACCTAAAGGGTGCCCACCTGGCCTCAAAGAACAGGAATGGGAGCTCTTGCTCCCATCCTTGCTGGGTGTCCAGGATTCTAATAAGACTTCCAAGTGTCTGGGATGCTGTGGGGTGGCCGAGCGATTCGCACTGTGGTTGTTGGGGGGAACCAAAACCCCGGGCAGGATCCGGTCCCACCCGGGGGGGAGACACTGATGGTCCTGCTCCACGGGGAACAGAAAAGTCAGCCAGTGAGACCTCACGTCACAGCCCTGGAGGAGTTCCAACTGGGGGCAACCCTTGCCCCTGCAAGCAGGCTTCCCTTTCTGTGCAAGATGTGGTACTGTGGTCCCATCCACCCTTTGGGCACTCAACTCCCTGGCGTTGCTGCTTGTCACCTGGCACTGGCTCCAATACTTAGGGGCCCCCAACCATCTATAGGTTCCCAGACCTGGTGACAGAGTCCCTTTGACACATCTGAGTTCACTCCCTCTTCAGACTGGACCCTCTTTCCACAAAAGCCCTGCTCCCACCAAAGTGGCCCCTATGCCCGTAGGTCCACAAAGACTTGTTTGTCTTCCTGGAGGACAAAGAGGGCCTGGTCCACAGCAAGGTCAGGGAGGGACAGCGTTCTCATTCCTTCCAAGTGCCTCCCCTTCCCCAAGGAGAGACAGAGAGCTGTAGCTAAGTGTGTGCACTGTGTGAGTCACACCAGGCTGGGCTATCCTGACCTCACATGGTTTTTGGGAGAATCGACTGAGATCATGTAGGTAAAAATGCCTCTCAAGCATGAAAACGTGATACAAATATGAGCTGCTGTTGTTTCCTCAGTATGAAAACACTTTTTAAAAAATTTGAACTGTATTTATTTATTTTTTGAGACAATATTTTGCTCTTGTCACCCAGGCTGGAGTGCAATGGCGCAATCTCGGCTCACTGTAACCTCCGTCTCCCAGGTTCAAGCAATTCTCCTGCCTCAGCCTCCTGAGTAGCTGGGATTACAGGTGCCCGCCACCATGCCCGGCTAATTTTTTGGTATTTTTAGTAGAGATGGGGTTTTGCCATATGGTCAGGCTGGTCTCGAACTCCTGACCTCAGGTGATCCTCCTGCCTCGGCCTCCCAAAGTGCTGGGATTGCAGGCATGAGCCACCACACCTGGCCCCTCTGTTTATTTATTTATTTAGAGACAAGGTCTTGCTGTGTCATCTAGGCTGGAGTGTAGTGGTGGGATCAGAGCTCACTGCAGCCTCAAACTCTTGAGCTCAGGTGATTCTCCCCCATCTGTCACCCCCCAGCCTCCCAAGTAGCTGGGACCAGAGGCATGTGTGCACCACCATTCCCTGTTATTGTTTTAATTAGTTTTTATAGAGATGGGGGTGGTCTTGCTATGTAGTGCAGGCTGGTCTTGAACTCCTGACCTTAAGTGATCCTCTCCCTTGACCTCCCAAAGTGTTAGGATTATAGGCATGAGCCATTGGGCTCGGCCTGAAAACACTTAAAGGGAGACTGGCCCAGAGCTCCATCCCCTGCAAAGAATTGCTGCAGCCAAAACTATCCTTGCATTTGCTAGGCATTTGTAAGGCTGGTCACAATAGAATTGGGACCTACCTTTAAGAAGCAGCGTGTGTGATAAAACAGGAAAAGTGTTATCCTTTCAAAGTGAATACTGCAGGACATTGCTGCTCAATCCTCTTTTCTCCCTTGCCCGGGCGTGGGGATGCATGCCATCAGTCTCATGATAACGGATTATCGTCCTGAATAATACAAGATTCTCTGAACATTGCTTTCATGCTGTGATGTAATTGCATTGTTTGATGTAGGGGGGCTTCTTTTTTGTACTTGGAAATCTTTGCTATTTAGAGGAGCAGACCTTTTTTTTTATGGCATTGTTTGTAGTGGAATTTGATTCACAGGACAGAGAAAAAGATTTGTGTGCAGACTACCATTTGTCTTTTTATATTATCTCTATTTTCTCCTCTCTGTGATTTTAAAAGATTTGTCTTGCAATACCTGACTCAGGTCTCACAACCAGTCATTTCAGAGCTATGCTCAACTGGCATCTCCCAAACATGCCCTTTCTTCTAGATAGTTTGCTTCTCTCTGGTTATGGGATTAGTGTCTAGACTGGGGATTCATGGTGGCTTTTCCTTGCCACATACTCCATCCTCTTTCCATCCACCACCTCTCATGCCCAATTCTCACAGCCATTCCTTGAATAAATACGTTCTGTCTCTACAGCAGATTCTTTATCCCCTTGATGTCCAAGGAAACTGATTCACCACACTGAGGTTTCTGTCTGGGAGCTGCTTCCAGACAACCCAAGCTATGTTCTAGCCTGCCGGTGGGATCTGGGCTTGGGTCTGGTCCTTCCCTTTCTTTGTTTTGCTTCATTTGATCTCCTTTTGGGATGCAGTCTCTGCCTCTTTCTGTCCCATGATTGCACACAAGCCTATGCTCAGCCTTAGCTATAATCCAAGAGAAACTCTTGGTCAGGGCAATGCAAAGCTTCTAAAACTTGATGGGAGGTGCTCAGGCACATGTAACTCTTCTCTTGAATCAAGCATGTCCAGGCCAAAGGGCGAATATGTGGGCGTAAAGTCATGTGGTTTCCCGTCTCAAGTTAATGTTATTCAACAATCTTGGTGGCGTTTTTAGGGGCTTTGATGGTGAAAAGAGAAGCATTTTTTCCAATTTAGGAAAATAACCACTCAGTTCTGCCTGGAATTAATTTTCCTTATTCAATTATCTTTAATCAAATGGCATTGTGAACGAGCTTCTGTGAACTTGTTTAATTCTTCTGTTGTGTTTTTGTGGGTTTTTCCAATATTCAGAAAAATATTTCATCCTTTTAAGAAGTCCTGACAAGAAGTTGTAGGGAATTAACAGGGACCAGCTTGTAAAACGGACATGGACCATTCATCATGGGAGAGGGCGCTGCTGACAGATTTAGGAGCCTTGCTGTAAAGAGAGAACCACTGTGTTCTCCATTTTGTGGAGTCAAGATCTTATATCAAGACTTGATATATATTAGAGCAGCTGGGAGTTCAGAGTCCTCTCTCCAGGGTAGGGGGAGATAGTGACAGCAAGACATTCATAGGTCAACAGACAAATATTAAGGAGACAATTCATTCTTTCCACAGGCATCTAGTAGCACGCTTGGGAAGAAGAACTCAACCCTTTCTCAGGCAGTATGGTGGGACAGAGCCTCGACATTCTTTGATTCTTTTTCTATTAAGACATGGCGTCTGTGTTCCTCCTTTTGCCAGGCTGAGACTACTTTGACCTGTAAATTGTCGGGGAAGTGATGCTGTATGTCTCCTGAAGCTGGGTCTTGAAAGGCAATGTAGATTCCTCCACGTTTGCTGGGACACTTGCTCTTGGGTCTCTGTAACCAAGTAAGAAGTTTGACTGCCCTGAGGCGGCCATGCTGTCAGGAAGCCAAGCCACATGGGGAGGCCATGTAGAGACCTCTGGTCAGCATTCCCAGTCTTTGAGTCAGCTGAGCTCTGATGCCAGACACAGGATTCCAAACCCTAGCTGCCGAGTCACCCCAGCCTTTGAGCCTTCCCTGTTGAGGCCCTAGACATTGTAGAGCAGAGACAAGGCATTTTTTCTGTACCTTGTCCAAATTTCTGACCCACAGAATTTGTGTGCATAGTCAATGGCTGCAACAAGCCATTAAGTTTTGGGGTAATTTGTTTTGCAGCAATAGAAACTGAAAAAGGAACCTATGAATAATGGAAAAATAAAGCAGATTAAGGAGTTAGAGAGTGAGAGCGGTGGGTTTGGGGTCGGAGGTAGACATTTTGGATAGGGTGTCAGAAGACTTCTCTGAGGAGCTGACATCTGAGCAGAGAGTTGAATGATGTCAGCATGCAGACATGCAAACATCTGAGGGAACATGTCCTGGTCACAGGGAAGAGCAAATGTAAATGCTCTGAGATGGGAGTGAAGTTACACAAGGGATAGCAAGGTGGCCTATGTGCCTAGAGTTCCTGGAGTGAGGTGGAGTGTGATAGGAGATGAGGTGCGAGAGGGAGACACATGTAGGGCTTTATTGGTCAAGATAAAGGGTTTGGATTTTGTTAAAAGCCAATGTGAAGTTTTGAATAGGGGTATATGCTCCTCACTCACTCCCTCATTGATTTTACCCAGGTTCCATATGCTGATCTTTTCCAAACATATATTTCTAACCCAGACCTCAGCTTCAAACTCCAGATTCTTTATATAGCTGCTTACTCAGCTCTCCATATGGATTATTAATAGACATTTAAAACATAGTATGCACAAACTACTAGCTTATTCTTCACTCCCAAACCACTGCCTCCCACAGTCTACCCAATAGAATCAATGGCAACTTCATCCTAGCTGTTCAGGTCTTCTGACATCCCATGTCTGATCGACCAGAAAGTCCAGTTAGCACTGCCTCCTATCAGTTCTCCCTGCTTCCATCCTCACCCTCTTTCCATCTGTTCTCCTGGCACAAAGTGTGACTGTTGAGAGGTCTGAGGATGACCTGGTTTTCTCTCCCTTCTAAGCAGTGTGCTCTTCACTCCTGGATGTCTGAGGGATTTTATATTTTTCTTTAAAGTCTAAAAATGCTCTTAGAATGTATTTTGGTGTTGCTTGTATTGGGGTGATTCTGACTTTATGTAGTCTCAAATCTTTAGAAATTAATTTCAGAAAAATTCTCCCACTCCACTGTAGTTTTTAGCTTGTGTTCTTTTCCTCACTTTGGTTTTCTTTTGGGGACTCCTTTTACACAAATGTTGGATCTTCTTTGTCTGTCTTCTGTATTTGTTAATTTCTCTCAAATCGCTCTTAATTCTTTCTTCATTTATTTTAATATACTTTTTTTTTTTTTTTTTTTACTTTATACTTTCTATTTCTCTTAAGGAATTACTCACTGGATTTATGCCCTCTTCCCTTCTTTTTAATTTAACAATAATATCTAACATGATTTAAGAAAATTCCTAATATTTCCCTGAATTTTATCATTTTACTTCTCAGTTTTTCTTGCTCTAATTTATGTTGGTCTTTTAGCTTGTTTTGAAATAAGCTGTGGATTTCATTCATTTTGTAGGCATGTCTTTATGATCTGTTTTATGGTCTGTAGGGATGTGATTCTGTAATTTTATCTTTTTTTTCCTAAATAACTATATATTATTTAACTTTAACAGTTTTCTTTCTTTTGAGACAAAGTCTTGCTCTGTCACCCAGGCTGGAGTGCGGTGGTATAATCTCAGCTCATTTCAATCTCCATCTCCCAGTTTCAAGTAATTCTCCTGCCTCAGCCTCCTGAGTAGCTGGAATTACAGGCACACACCACCACACCGGAGTAATTTTTTTATTTTTAGTAGAGATGAGGTTTCACCATGTTGGCCAGGCTAGTCTCAAACTCCTGACCTCAAATGATTCACTTGCCTTGGCTTCCCAAAGTGCTGGGATTACAGGTGTGAGCCACTGTGCCTGGCCTTTAATAGTTTTCTATTGAAAATTTTAATATAAACTAGTTTCTGTGAATCTCTAGAAGATACAGTACTACTTGGCTTTTTTTTTTTTTTTTTTAAGCCTCACTGCTCTAAAGTTCTCTCTTCTGTTGTTTTCACAGTGTTTAGGAATGTGGTGCCTCACTTTTTGAGGTCTCAAGGCTCTGTGTTCCTCTTACCCCCTTTTTACCCTTTCCTTTGTCTCTTTCTTTTTCTCTTGCCCCATGTGTTGCTCAAATTGGGTCCTATTCCTAGAAGTTTCTTCTCAGTGTGAGGCTTTGTCACAGAAGGAGTTTTGGTTGGTTAGTTTTTAGAATTTATGGGACTTTCTCAGACAGTTCTAGCCTTTTCAGACCTTTACTGCTGACTCCTTGAACTCACCCAGTATATGAGTGGGCAAAACCCTTCCTGTTTTAGCTCTTATTCTCAAATTGACTCTCAGCTTTCCATTGAGTCCTCTTGGGTATTTGGGGATTCTCAGATCTGTCACATGTGCCGGCTCCGCCTTTGCTTCCTTCTGTACAGATGTTAATTCTACGCAGAGCTGGGATCTGTTGGTGGTTTCGCCCCATCCACTTGTATTTTGGAAACCATGGGGATACTTTGTTAGGTAGTTTTGTGACAAATATAGCAAGTGGATTTTTGGTTTTGCTCTTCTTTAGTACTTGTACCAACTTTTTTTTTTTTTTTTCTTTTGAGACACAGTCTCATTTTGTTGCCCAGGCTGGAGTGCAGTAGTGCAATCTCAGCTCACTGCAACCTTGACCTCGCAGGTTCAAGCGATTCTCCTGTCTCAGCTTACTGAGTAGCTGGGATTACAGGCACATACCACCACACCTGGCTAATTTTTGTATTTTTAGTAGAGACAGAGTCTCACCATCTTGACCAGGCTGGTCTCAAACTCCTGACCTACCTTGGCCCCCCAGAGTGCTGGGATTACAGGCCTGAGCCACCACTCCCGGCTGTACTACCTATTTTTGATGTTAGTATTTGGGAACATTAAAAAATTATGTGATAGGCATCATCTCAGAATATTCTTCAGTCTGTATTCAATACAGTATCTAGAGTGGCACTATTAAAATGTACATCATCAGGTCATGTAACTCTTCTGGGGAAAATGCTTTAATGGCTCTCCATACCACTAGAGCAAAAGCTTAAGTCTTTACATTGGTTTGCAACGTGGTGTGTAATCTGACTTTCTCCACCTCCCTTCCCCGTTACTTCTCTGAACTCATTTCTTCCTAACTCTCCCCTATGCTGATTTATTTATTTATTGAGACAGGTTTGCAATCTGTCGCCCAGGCTAGAGTGCAGTGGCGGGCCTCCCTTTCTTATGCTGTGTAGCCACACTAGCCTCCTTGCTATTTCTGCAGTACACCAGGAATGGTTCTGTCTCAGGGTGCTTACACTTGCCATTCCATTGGTCTTTAAGTGTCACCTTCCCATTGAAACCTTTCCTGGTTGCCTTATTCACAACTGGTACCCCTCCCAACACCATCTCTCCATGCCTCCTCATTTCCTGCTTCATTCTTTGCTGAGTGTATCACATCATATATTTTATTCATTAACTTATTTATTAATTTCTCAAATGTCAACTAGAATGTAAATTCCACAGAGGAAGATATTTTTGGCCAAAAATTAAATTTTTGTTGAAGAAGTGAATGCATGAGTGAATATATTTCAAAAATCTTTTTAGTTTCATTGTGGAGAAGAGCAACGTGTAGAGAGACATAAATAGAAGGGGGAGACCAATTAGGAGGGTAACACAATAATCCAGGTAAGAGACTGTGGTGGAATTGGAGATAAGTCATTGAATTTGTCATCTATTTTAAAGGTAGAATAAGCAGACTTGCTAATTATCAACCTGAGTTGGCAGATGCTGTTTCATTGTTTGATTGATTAATTATCATAACATGTGGACATAAAAATGACTTGATGACTGTAAGAACCATAGTTCCTGGTCCCCATAAACTCTTAGTTTTTCATCGAATAATCTACCAGATGTGGTGTGGCTAAGGGAAACCCAAGAATGTCCAAGGGAGAAGATGTTTTAGAAGTGGAAATAAGAAAGGTATTTCAGTAAGAATTTTCTGCATACTAAATCATCCCAAGGCTTAGTGACTTAAAACAACAATGTAATCCCAGCACTTTGGGAGGCCGAGGTGGGCAGATCACGAGGTCAAGAGGTCAAAACCATCCTGGCCAACATGATGAAACCGCATCTCTACTAAAAATACAAAAATTAGCTGGATGTGGTGGCAGGCTCCTGTAGTAGCAGCTACTCAGGAGGCCGAGGCAGGAGAATCACTTGAACCCAGGAGGCAGAGGTTGCAGTGAGCCAAGACTGTGCCACTATACTCCAGCCTGACAACAGAGACTCTGTCTCAAAAAACAAACAAACAAACAAACAAACAAACAAACAATTGATTATTTTCCTGATTGTAAGAGTTGTCTGGACAGTTCTGCTGGTTTTGCTTGGGCTCACTCACTCATGTGACTGCATTTAGTTGAGTGCTCAGCTGAGCCGGAAGACCTGAGATGGCCTCTCTCATGTGACTGGCAGCTGGTTGGGGGACCTCACTTCTCCATCTGCCCACTCCTCTTCCAGTGGGCTAGATCAGCTTCCTTAGATGGCTGTCTCTGGGCCACATTCCAAGAGGGCAAAAGTGGAAGTGGCAAGGGCTAGCCTTGGAGGTCACACACTGTTACTTCTGTTAAATTCTACTGGTTGAGGAAAGTCCCAGGCTAGCCCAGATTCAAGGGGTAGGGACACAGACCTCAACTCTTGATGGGAGTAGCAGCTAAGTAATTGCCAAGGGCTGTGCTTACCAAGATAGGAGGAATTTGTGGCCATATTTTACAATTTCTTGTAGCAAGAAACCAACATTATTGGATGTTTACTATGTTCCAGGTACTGTGTAGGTACAACACATATATGAGTCCATTTAATCCTCATGGCAATCCTGGGAGGAAGGTCAGTGAAGCAAGAGAGGTCCGGGGACAATATGGCCTTGCAAAGGACCCAGAACCAGTGAGGGGAAGGCTGACATTCAACTCCAGATTGCTTTTTGTTTTCATTTTTCTCTTCCTCTTGAATGCTGAGACTGGTCCAGCATCTGTGACGCATGAAAGAGGGATTCAGTTGGCTTTGCTAAACAGTGTTTTCCTCTCCCCCGCCCTTCTTCCCTCCTTTTCAGATTTAATGAATTTCTGGCCTTCTTTGAAGGTTTTCTGGGTCACATGCTTTCTAGTGGCTATTGTGGAATAGTACATGAGGCCTAGTTTTGCTCGTGGCAGATCCTGCTCTCTGGACACAGAGTTCCTGGTGGAGCAGGCTAATCTGGGTTGCTGGGTTGGTCGACGGTCTCCCATCCCACCAGACTGACCCTTCTGTCCCTGGGGTTGTCAGGGATTTTCTTGGCTGCAAATTCTTGCCCCAGTGGAGGCAGCTCTGAACAGGCAAGCAGGAGCTAGCAGGTCGGTGCATTCCCTAAATGGCCAGAAGGGTCCTTTTGAAGGCTTTTCTTCATTTTCCTGAGTGTGGCCAACAGTGGAGTGTCCTGGAGAGCCCCAGGGGTGCAGTTCAGCAGCAGGACAGTCAGTCCTCCATCGGCATGGAGATGGGGTGTTCTGTGTGTGGACTGACCCTCTGGCGTTGTTGTTCCTGTTCAAACATCGCCTGTTTCTCTAAGGGGAAACATGAACATTGGCTTCTCCTTTCTGGGTTGGAAGTGGAGCATTTCACCCCAACTCCACTCTGCTGGTTCATTCTGTTTTAGTTGTCTGGCTTTGCCCGGGGGGAGAGGCTGCCGACTGGTGAAAGCACCCTCTGAAAGCAAGATTTTTGTTTTCTACTGTCCTCTGACCTTGGGACGGGTTATGACAGTCCTCAAAACACTCACAAGCATGGTTTCCATGAGAGCCTTGCAACATTCCCTTGAGCTGGGCAGGGCGGGCAGCCATGTGGACGTTTCAGAGATGAGGAAAGCGGGGCTGTGGCCAGACTCTTTGTGGCCAGACTTTTTCTGGCCAGATTGTTCCACCTGGCTCTCTGGCTCGAGTCTGTCCAGCTTTCAGTCCTGCTGGTCTGTCTGCATAGGGGCTGCTTCTAGAAGACCAAGCGAGAGGATGTGGGCATGAGGGAGGAGCTGGGGTGCACAGGAAGAGCAGATGGCCTGTCTCTCTCCAGTATCTGCTAGTCACTACCTGGAAACCAGCAATGATGATGTAACCACAAGCATTGTTCAGTGATGGCTGCCTTCCTTGTGTGGGTGGGACCGCAACACCGCCTGGGCTGGGGAATCCCGTTGGTGACAACACAGCGTCCTTTTGAGCTGACGCGGCAACAGATGCCCCAGACCAGCTCTGCGTCTGACAGCATCTCTGTGAAGCATGTGCAGGGGACAGCAGACATCAGAGCTCTCCTGTAAATCACCTCCGCAAAGGCTCTTTGTGGTCGATTCACTGATGACTCATTTATAATCTGGTTTCAACATTGTGAGTCAAAATGCACCACTTTCATTAAAAATAACATTCACTGGGGTCTAACGGCTTTCTTTTTTCTGTTTTTTACTGTACTGTGTGGTTTCTGGATGGGAAGCTGTCAGATGGCAGGCGAGGTGTTCCGAGGGACTTAATTGTGCAACGACTCAGGTGTGGATTGAGCAAATAGTCCCGAATACCTATTGTGGGTCCTGCAGCCTTCTGAGCTGTGGGAGTGTGCGGGTAGTCAGTGTGGGTGTGTGTGGGGGTGTGTGCATGTGTCTCTGTCCTTGAAGTATCGGGATCACCTGGGATGGTTGTTAAAAATACAGATTCCTGGGCTTCACCCTTTATCTCTGAGGGTGGGGCATTGTCAAATTCCTCAGGAACTTTTTAGGTGCAATAGAGTCAAGAGTCTTGATTCTGGGTGAGACAGAATGGGAACTCCCTTCAAGCAGACCCTCCCTACAAATGGAGCAGCCAGAGGAGAGGCAGGCCGACTGCAAGGCTGAGAGGGGTGGATGGAGGAGATGAGAGAGGAAAAGGCAGGGGCGGGGGAACACCCGAGGAGCGGGCCAACAGAGTGCCCACGGGGAGTGCACTAAAACCTAAAACCCCCGGCTTGATGCAAAGAACCCACAGTCTTTCTGGTTTGGGGACCAAATCTTGGGCATCCCCTATTTCCTTGGTTAAAAAAATTAAACATACAAAACAGTTTAGTGGGCATTCTGCAGGGTAAAAAGCCCCTGCTGCGTGGCCGTATCTTTATATTTTATGCTCTTTAGCAATGTTAGAAACTTCACTGGGGAAAGCAATTTAAAAAGATAGAGTTGAGGGGATGGGACGTGGGGCGTTATCGTTGAATGGGTGCAGACTTTCAGTTTTACAAGTTGAAAGTGCCTGGAGATGGTTAGCGGGATGGCTGCACAGCAGTGGAATGTATGTCACACCACTGAACAACGTGCTTAAAAATGGTTAAGATGGAGGCCGGGCATGGTGGCTCACACGTGTAATCCCAGCACTTCGGGTGGCGGAGGCAGGCTGATCACTCGAGGTCAGGAGTTATGAGACCAGTCTGGCCAACATGGTGAAACCCCGTCTCTACTAAAAATACAAAAATTAGCCAGGCATGGTGGCGCATGCCTGTAATCCCAGCTACTCGGGAGGCTGAGGCAGCAGAATCACTTGAACCCTGGACATGGAGGTTGCAGTGAGCTGAGATCACACCAGTGAACTCCGGCCTGGGTGACAGAGTGAGATGCTGTCTCAAAAAAAGAAAAAAAAGGTTAAGATGGTACATTTTCTGTTATGTATATTTTACTACAATTTTTAAAAATTGGAAAAAAAGATACAGTTGTGTCTGACTTGGATGAGTCTACAGGCCCCCTACTGATGTTCTTAGCAGCTCCTGGGAAACTACCCTTTGTTTCAGCCATCTGTAACTTGATTTGTTGTCCAGAAGTTCGCCGAGACTTCTCCATGCAAGGCCAAGTGTAAGTTTAACCTGAGCCGTGTGGATCCTCCCACCTTCCCTCCTCCGATGGATCTTCTCTCCAAGGGCTCTGGTGCCCAGGCCCTCATAGCATGGGAAATCAGAAGAGATGTTTGGGAGGGAGGCTTGGCATGGAGGGTGAACATTTTGCTGGAGATAGCCTTGCCTTCATGGAAGGCCATTATTATTCTGCGTCTGCCCCCTGCCATGGTCCAGCTACCTGAGCCTTCCTGAGCTCCTGGCTCTCTGTTGGAGTCACTGCCCAGTGCCTTCTTGCAGCACCTCCACAGACCTCGCCTCTTTGCCCTAACTCCTCTCATTCTCTGTTTTCCAGACTACCCCCAAGCCCTGCCTGTGGCTACCTCCTCCCTCCATAGCATCCCCGCTCTGCCATGGCTCACCCATTTGGGACAAGACCTTCGTGTGGGGCCTCAAGATTTAGGTAGGTGTCTGCTCAGTGGCCCAACTTTTGTCAACACCTGTAAATGTGTCTAAAACTCATCTCAACCTCTTCCCCAACACCAGTCCCCTCTTTGATCCCACCCCCAATCTGCTCTTCTCTCGGCATTCCTGAGAGTTTCTGTGAGTTGCCCCAGCCAGAAACCAGGGTGCCAGGCATTACTCTTCCCATCCGGTTCCCAGCTGCCACCAGCAGTGCCTCCCTGGCAGCTCTAGAATCCCCACTGCCTGTGGTCTAGTTCGTGCCTCCATCACTTCTTCTCTGGACCAGTGCAGTAGTCTCCTAAGTGACTGTAGCAGTCTGAATAGTGGCCCCAAAGATATCAAGTGCCAATCCCCGGAAAACAGTGAATGTTACCTTACGTGGGAAAGTTTTTGCCAATGTGATTAAGTTAAGAAATTTTTAAAAATTCTAAAATTGTGGTAAAATATACAACATAGACTTGAACAGTTTAATCATCTAAGTGCAGCGTTCAGTGGCGTTAAGTATATGCCTATGTTGTGTGACCATTTTTGTCTTGCAGAACTGAAACTTTGTACCCATTAAACAACTTCCATTTCTCTCTCTCCTCAGCCCCTGGCAATGACTCTTCCACTTTCTGTCTCTATGCATTTGACTACACTAGATGCCTCATATTAGGTGGAATGAGGCCACGCACAGTGGCTCACGCCTGCAATCTCAGTACTTTGGGAGGCTGAGGCGGGAGGATCATTTGAGCCCTGGAGTTCAAGACCAACCTGGGCAACTGGTCAGACTTTGTCTCTACCAAAGATTTAAAAATTAGCCAGGTGATATGGTTTGGCTGTGTCCCCACCCTAATCTCATCTTGAATTGTAACTCCCACAATTCTTAAGTGTCGTGGGAGGAACTCGGTGGGAGGTAATTGAGTCATGGAGGCAGGTCTTTCCTGTGCTGTTCTTGCGATAGTGAAAAAGTCTCACGAGATCTGATGGTTTTAAGAATGGGAGTTTCCCTGCATGAGCTCTCTTTTTGCCTACCGCCATCCACGTAAGATGTGACTTGCTCCTTCTTGCCTTCTGCCATGATTGTGAAGTCTCTCCAGCCTTGTGGAACTGAGAGTCCATTAAACCTCTTTCTTTTGTAAATTGCCCAGTCTCAGGTATGTCTTTATCAGCAGTGTGAAAACGGACTAATATGCCAGGTGTGGTGGTGCACACTTGTGGTCCCAGTTACTGAGGAGGCTGATGTGGGAGAATCACTTGAGCCCAGGAGTCAGAGGCTGCAATGAGCTAGGATCGCACCACTGTACTCCAGCCTGGGTGACAGAACAAGACTGTCTCAAAAATAAAATGAAATAAAAAGGTGGACTCATACAGTCCTTGCCCTTTTGTGACTGGCTTATTTCTGTAGCATATGAGAGAATTTCCTTCCCTTTAAAGGCTGAATCACATGCCATTGTGTGTATATACCACATTTGTTTATTCAGCCGTTGATGGACATTGCATTACTTTCACCTTGTAGCTATTGTAAATAATGCTGCTGTGAACATGGGTGTACACATATCTCTTTAGACTCTGCTTTCAGTTCTTTGGGGACTATACCCAGGAGAGGAATTGCTGGACCATATGTTAATTCTATATTTAAATTTTTTGGAAACTATCATCCTGTTACATAGACTGTACCTTCTCACATTCCCACCAACAGTGTACAGGAGTTTAAATGAAGATTTTGAGATGAGAAGATTATCCTGGATTATTCAGGTGGGTCCTAAATACCATCACAAGTGTCCTTACAAGGAAGAGCCAGCAGGAGATGGGACACACAGTAAAGGTGACAATGAAGATGCAGATGGAGATTGGAGGGATGCAGCCACAAGCCAATGAATGCCTGCAGCTACCAGAAGTCACAGAGAGCTCTGCTAGAGCCTCTGGAGGGAGCTTGGCCCTGCCAACAGCTTGATTTGAACCCAGTGAAACAAATTTCCAACTTCTGTCCTCCTGGACTGTGGTGTAATAAATTTCTGTTGTTTTAAGCTACCGAGTTTGTAGTAATTTGTGACAGCAGCCACAGGAACTAATACACAGATCCCCCAACATCCACACCAGCCTCACACTCCTCCAACTGAAGATGCAGTTCCATTGTTCATTTAGAATTGCAAATGGGATTAGGGTGCTCTTTTGTTTGAGTACTTTCAAACATTTCCCACTGTTCCTGGCATGGTGACAGCTGCTAAGACCTTTAGTGCCTGAGGACTGCCTGCCTGCCTCAGCACAGCTCCCCTGGTGCTCCATGCTTTAGTGCTACTATTTTCTCTTTGTTCCTTAAAGACACTGTGTCCTCTCTTGGGTCTCTTCTAGACCTCACAGTGCTGTTCTATGAGTAGCTGCACCTCTGTATTCTTATTCCCTAATCTCCCCTCTAAGGTTTGGCTTTTTTTTGTTTTTCAGGAATAACTCCGAATTTTCCATAGGAGCTCAGATCTCAGCTGGACTGTGAGTATCCCCCTTCTGGGGACGCCCTCCATGCCCTCCAGATGACTCTGGACATGGGGCATTGCAATGCCCCATGTCCCCATAGCTCCTGGTGCCACCCATCATCATGTGCCTCCTGCTTTGTGGCGGGTGCTTGTCTACTTGTCTGTCTTTTCTGCTGGACTGGGAGCTTCCTGCAGGCAGCGACTGCCGTGCTCACCTCTCAATCCCCTGTGTCTAGTATAGAGCCTGGCCCATGGTGTGCACAGACCAAAAGCTACTGGCTAAATGACTGAGCAGATGTGGGAAGGGAATCTCACTCCAAGACAAACAAGGAAGATGTCAGAAGCCACGCTATATATCCTCCAAGGCAGGCGGTTTTTTCTATCAACTAAGAAGCATGCGGCACCATGCTGGGTGCCAGGAGTTGGTAGCACAGCTGGAGGAGGTTCAGGATACTTTTGGAGCCAAAGAAACCACCTGAGCACTGTTCATTGTTTGCCAAAGGATTGCCCTAGAGTTGTCACACAGATGTTATGGGTCATCTTGCCCTTGCTTTGCATCTATGCTTGGTACATTATCACCCACCATTGTTCCCACCCCCAAACAACCTGACATCTCTCTCACACACACACACACACCACACAACATATAAAGTATTTTTTAAATTAAAAAATTAAACTGAAGTCAACACACATAACATAAAATTTACCACTGCAACCATTTCTAAGTGTGCAGCTCAGTAGGGTTAAGTGCATTCACATCGTTCGGCAACCATCACCACCTATCCATCCCCAAAACTCTTTTCATCTTGCAAAACTGAAACCCTATACCCAGGAAACACTAACTCCCCATTCTTTCCCCACCCTCACACGAGCCGCCCCCTCAACCACTCTTCTACTTTCTGTTTCTATGCATTTGACTACTCTCGATGCCTCATGTAAGTGGGATCATACAGCATTTGTTCTTTCGTGACTGGCTTATTTCACTCAGCATAATGTCCCCAAGGTTCATTCACATTGTAGCATGTGTGGGAATTTCCTTCTTTTTCAAGGTTGAATAATATTCCATTGTATGGATAGACCACATCTTGTTTATTCATTCCTCTGACAATAGACACTTGAGTTGCTTCTAACTTTTGACTGTTGTGAATAATGCTGCCATGGTACACATGGGTGCACAAATACCTCTTTGAGACCCTGCTTTCAGTTCTTCTGGGTATATACCCAGAAGTGAAATTTTAGGATAATGAGAATTCTATATTTAATTTTTGTAAGGAATCTTCATGCTGTTTTTCATAGCAGCTGCGCCATCTTCCATTTCCACCCACAGTGCATGAAGTTTCCAATTTCTCCACATCCTTGACTCCCAAAGCGTTGATGGGTTTTGTAGCTTCTCCTGAATATTTCTTGGTGGAGGTGGGAGGAAGGTGGTCACATTCCATATCACATCAAAAATGTTTTTAAATATGTTCTTTAAGCAGCTCTCTTTTCCTCTGGGATTCTATTTCAGAACACAGATGGTTCCTCTTTTCCATTCCCCTCCTTACCAGTAAGATCTCCTTGCTAACCTCATCACAACAAAGAACATCATTAATTTAATTATTGTTTCAGTTAATTTATTTTTATTTTATTAATTTATTTTATTTCAATTAATGTATTTTTGAGGCCAGGCACAGTGGCTCATGCTTGTAATCCCAGCGCTTTGGGAAACTGAGGCAGGCAGCTCACCTGAGATCAGGAGTTCTAAACCAGCCTGGCCAATGTGGTAAAACCCTGTCTCTGCTAAAAATACAAAAATTAGCCAAGCGTAGTGGCAGGTGCCTGTAATCCCAGCTACTTGGAAGGCTGAGGCAGGAGAATCGCTTGAACCCAGGAGGCAGAGGTTGCAATGAACTGAGATTGCGCCACTGCACTCCAGCCTGGGCAACAGAGTGAGACTACATCTCAAAAAAAAAGAAAAAGTATTTTTGATTAAGTATTTGCTCATGTGGTTCAACATTTAAAATGTCCTAAAATCTCCCTTCTAGACAGTCCTATATCCACCGAGTTCCATTCCCTGGAGGCCAGTCATGTATTGCTTCCTTATTACATATCTGGAGATACTTTACAGACATAAGATAGGAGACAAATTGATGAGTGGTAACATGAACCATGAAATATAAAAGTAATAATAGGTAAGCACCAAAAACAGAACTGAAAGTATACAGACAAGGAAAATCAGATAGGTCTGTTTAATACCAGCTGAGAGCATGAGATAAAATGGAAAGTAGCCACCTGGTTCTTTGCGTGATTTGCATCACAGATACATAATATAGGTTGCACACACCTGGAAGAAAGGCAGATTGCATTATGGCAATTACCAAAGCAGGACCGTGGGACAATCTGGGGTGGATAAGGGGGCAGTGGCCTAGGACGACATGAGCAGAATTTTTGAGTATCCTGAGTGGAATTCTGGGCAGACTCAACAGAGGGTTTGGTGTTTGGGGGTTTGGTGTTTGGATAAATATCTAAATCCAAGCATGCACATTTGAGACATCTGGGATACCACAGACCTGTTTTCTCACTGATTTGATAGGTTACCAATGTAGACATACTGGTTTTAGAAGGGTCACCATGCTTCCCTGCCATTGATTGCGTTGGGAGGATGAGGCCTGGGCAGGGCTGGAGTGATACATTCCTTGGGTTGTGCTTCTCAATACTTGCTTTCATCTTCTTTTCTGGTACATGGCTAGTCCCTCTATCTAGTGGAACCATGGGCTGGTTTTCACCAAAGGAACATGAGAGGAAGTGATTATCTCAGTTGATTTTTTGCTGTTAGAATATCACAGACTGGTAATTTATAAAAAGCAGAAGTTTATTTGCTCACAGTTCTGAAGGCTGGGAAGTCCAATGTCAGATTTCGGAATGGTGCCTTGAACACTGCATCCTCCAGAGGGGAGCAACGCCTTGTTCTCACATGGCCCAAGGCAGAAGGGCAAAGAGAAAAAAGGGGAATGGACTTATCCTTTATAATGGCATTAATCCTACCTGTGGGAATAGAGCCTTCACAGCCTAATCCCTTCTTAAAGAACCTACTTCTTAATACTGTTACAATGGTAGTTAAATTTCCACATGAATTTTGGAGGGGACAAACATTCAAGCCATAGCAGTGATATTGCCATGTGTAGACTAGAGCAGTCCCTTGGGAGACTTTATTCCAGTGACACCAACCACTGCTCCAAAAGAATCCAAGTTCTTCACCTTTATACTCTACTGTTTTCTCTTGGTTGCCTCCACAAATCATATCCACCATAAAATAATAAGTAGTTATTATTTATTTAATCACCAAGGGCAATAAACAGTCAATAAACTGTCCCCATGGGCAATCTCAAAACTGTCAGGATGATAGCACCATTAGTGGAATAAGACTATAGCTTTCAAAGGTCTTCATCCCTGTGTTTTGAGTCCTCTTTGATTTATTTAGAGATACCTCCCTGCTATGATTTGAATGCGTTTCCTCTTTCATGTTGAAATTTAATCCTTGAAGTGGCAGTATGGAGAGGGGGGCCTTGAAGAGGTGATTGGGCCATGATATCTCTGTCCTCATGAATGGATTCATCCATTTGTGGATTAGTGGATTAATGGATGATCATGGGAGTGAAACTGGCGGCTTTATAAGAAGAGGAAGAGAGACCTGCGTACACTAGCATACTCAGTCCATGTGATGCCGTGCACTGCCCTGGGACTCTGCAGAGTCACCACCAGCAAGAAGGTTCTCATTAGATGTAGAGCCTTGACCTTAGACTTCTCAGCCTCCATAACTGTAAGAAATACATTTCCTTCTTTCCTTCCTTCCTTCCTTCCTTCCTTCCTTCCTTCCTTCCTTCCTTCCTCTCTCTTTCTTTCTTTCTTCTCTCTCTTTTTTTTTTTTTTTTCAGGTTTTGCTCTGTCACCCAGGCTGGGCTGCAGTGGTATGGTAATATCTCAACGTCTTGGGCTAAAGGTGTTCTCCCCACCTTAGCCTCCTGAGTAGCTGGGACGACAGGTGTGCACTACCACATCCAGCTAATTTTTAAATTTTTTACTTTTTTCGCAGAGATGGGGTCTCCCTATGTTGCCAAGGCTGGTCTTGAATTACTGGCCTCAAGTGTTCCTCCCACCTTGGCCTCCTAAATTGTTGGGATTATAGGCATGAGCCACTATGATTGGCTAAAATTCCTTTTCTTTATAAATTACCCAGTTTTAGATATTCTGTCATAAGCAACAGAAAATGGACTCAGACACTCCTTCTCCTTCACAAGGACCCCTCAGCTATTTATAATTTATGCTAGTAGATGGAAGGAATGCAAATTCCTGGTAGGTCTTGAGAAGTACAGGTGGTGAATTCTAATTCAAGATTGACAACTCAGGACTCTGGATTTACACTTGCTCACATACCATTAGCCAAGTGTGGTGGTGGGCGCCTGTAATCCCAGCTACCTAGGAGACTGAGGCAGGAGAATTGCTTGAACCCAGGAGGCAGAGGTTGTAGTGAGCCAAGATCACGCCACTGTACTCCAGTCCACTGAATCCTGACTCCAGCTCTCGGGTGGTAGAGTCTGTGTGCTGCCGTGTGCTGTGGCTGCTGTGGGCATCTCACTCTCCCCATTCCACCCCACCGTCTGCCCTGGCTTTCTCTGTGCCTCATTGGCCCATCAGCCAGGGAGACTCGTCACACGCTATCATTGTAACATCAGTGTTGGACAGTAATCGAAACCCAAATAGAGATCTCCCCTCTGCTTAAAAAACATTCTAATAATATTCCAAGGTCAGGGCCAGCAGTACAAAAGCATTGTACTCATTAATGTGCACACATGTATTGAATGTACATGCTTTATTTTGACTCAAATTTTCCAACATGGGTCTAACTGTGAAGAGCTGAAAATACTTTTTTTTTAGTTTTGCACTTTTTTTCTTTCTTTTTTTTTTTTTGAGATAGAGTCTTACCCTTGTTGCCCAGGCGGGAGTGCAATGGCATGATCTCGGCTCACTGCAACCTCTGCCTCCCAGGTTCAAGTGATCCTCCTGCCTCGGCCTCCTGAGTAGCTGGGATGACAGGCGTGTGCCACCACGTCCAACTAATTTTGTATTTTTAGTAGAGACGGGGTTTCACCATGTTGGTCAGGCTGGTCTTGAACTCCTGATCTAGGCTTAAAAAACATTCTAATAACATTCCAACATACACCCGCCTAGGCTTCCCAAAGTGCTGGGATTATAGGCATGAGCCACCGTGCACAGCCTAGTTTTGCATTTTTTATGGATATAGAATATTTATACATCTTTATGGGGTAAATGTGATATTTGGATATAAGCATACAATTGTAGTGATCAAATTATCATGTGTAGGATACCCGTCACCTTGAACATTTATCATTTATTTGTGTTGGGAACATTTCAAATCTTCTCTTCTAGCTATTTTGAAATGTACAATATATTATTGTTAACCATAGTCACCCTACTGTGCTATCAAATACTGAAACTTATTCCTTCTATCTAACTGTATGTTTGTATCCACTAACCAGGCTCTCTTCATCCCTTCTCCCACCCTTCCTAGCCTCCGGTCTCTATCATTCTACTCTCTCCCTCCACGAGACCAACTTTTTTTAGCTCCCACCTAGAAGTGAGGTCACGTAATATTTGTCTTTCTGTGCTTGGATTATTTCATAAAATGAGCTGCAGTTCCACCCATGTTGCTGCAAATGAAAGATTTCATCCTTTTTATGGCTGAATAATATCCCATTGTGTGTGTGTGTGTGTATATATATATATATAAATACACCATATTTAAAAATTCAGTCTAGATGAATATGCGTTGCATGAATTCAGGCTTCTGGCAAAAGCATTTCATGGGTAGAAACATTGAAGATTGTCCAGTTGGCAAGTGAAGGACAGAATAATTTTACTCGGGGCAGGACACTGGTGTGTGTGTGTGTGAGAGAGACACTGGAGTATGACAAAATGTTTCTGAAGCTCAGCTTACGCGAGAGAACACCTTTCTCAGTATTTCCGGAGGTCTTTGAGTGGGTTTGGCCTCACAATATCCTTACACGAATCTTGGGGCCCTTGTCAGGTTTTGGAAGTCTGTTTCAAGCCGTGATAGTCTCTTTTTGTACTTTCTGCAGAAATTGGAGACCAAGGCTGATCTTGCTCTCTATTTTCTTTTCTTTTCTTTCTTTTTTTTTTTTTTTGAGGTGGAGTCTCACTCTGTCGCCCAGACTGGAGTGCAATGGCGTGATCTCAGCTCACTGCAACCTCTGCTTCCCGAGTTCAAGTGATTCTCTTGCCTCAGCCTCCTGAGTAGCTGATATTACAGGTGCCCACCACCACACCTGGCTAATTTTTGTATTTTTTAGTAGAGACGGGGTTTCACCATGTTGGCCAGGCTAGTCTCAAATTCCTGACCTCAAGTGATCCACCCGCCTCAGCCTCCCAAAGTGCTGGGAATACAGGCATGAGCCACCGCGCCCGACCTCTATTTTCTTTTAATTAAAGTCCAATTGAAAGTTGTCAGTGAAGTTATAAAACTGATACATGCAGGATTCTAGAAAGAAAAGAAAATACAAGCAAGCAAAGTAAGGATTCTTCTTCTTTGTTTTTTTTCTTTAAATGATGTTTGGCAAGACTGGCTAATTTATCATGAAATATCGGAATTGTCTTTTACTCTTCCCATGAAAACCTGTGTACTTCGGGACTCAGAGTCACATGAATCTTTGCCTGGCGGGAATGTAAATGTTTTAAGAAGGCTGTTGTCTTTTCAAGTTTGAGCCACAGCAGAAGCAGGAGGGCCTGTAGACGAAGGCTGGGTGGGGCCTGCTAATGTTCTGGGCAATTTCTAACTCTGACAAGACACAGATACCTCCCTCCCTTCCCTTCCCCCGCCCCAAACATCTCCTGTCGCCTTCAGTAGGGCGCAGGCTCACGGGGGCCGTGGAGAGAATGCTCCCTTTTCCCTGTTCTGGCCACTTTGTCATGGCCGAGGGGCTGGAGGAGGCCCCCAGTTGAAGCCCAACCTATGGTTTACACCATGACGATTCCTTTGTTCCTTTCTGTGTGGGGTGAGAGTATGGGAAAGGGACACTACGCTCCTCTGTGAATTTTATTGATTTAATTTTTGTTTTTTTGAGATGGAGTTTCACTCTTATTGCCCAGGCTGGAGTGCAGTGGCACGATCTTGGCTCACTGCAACCTCCGTCCACCTCCCAGGTTCAAGCAACTCTCCCTCCTCAGCCTCCCGAATAGCTGGGATTTCAGGCATGTGCCATCACGCCCAGCTAATTTTTGTAGTTTTAGTAGAGATGGGGTTTCACCATGTTGGCCAGGCTGGTCTCCATCTCCTGACCTCAGGTGATCTGCCTGCCTCGGCCTCCCAAAGTGCTGAGATTACAGGTGTGAGCCACTGCCCTTGGCCTTTTATGTGAATTTTAAACTGTGCATGTCTGACCTGAATGCAGAGCTCTCAGTATCCCCAGAACAGGGCCCTGCACCCATCTGATCCCCGAGACTGAGGAGGAGGAAAGGGATGGAGAGAACAGAGCTTCATCTGAGGGTGGCCACATGGCCGGGTGCTAAGGAGCCTGTGTCAGCCAAAATGGAGGAAGAAACAGGCCTTCCTGCCTTTCCCATTCTCTCTGTCCAGCCTAGCAGGTCCACTTGAATGCCCACTGACGGCTGCAGGTTGAGGTTCTGCCTTTGGCCAGTGTTGTCTCCAGCCAGGTAGACACCCATGGGGAGAGGTGAGGCTGCTAAGTGGGGCACCAGGCTCGGAGTCAGGAGGCCAGGCTCAGGCCCCAGGGCGGCTACATTATTAGTGCTGCTATTTGGCATTTGGCAAAGTATTTCTCATCTCCAGAGACAGGGTTTCACCACGTTGGCCAGGCTGGTCTCGGGTTCCTGACCTCAAGTGATCCACCCGCCTCAGCCTGTCCACGTAACTGGCGCTGTCCACGTCATCGAGGTCTGGTGGGGCTCCAGTGAGAATGGTGCTTGTGAACTGAAGAGCCACGGCGCTGGTGTCAGGATTGGCTCTGCGGGGTTTTCTTCTGGCAGCTGTAGATTAAGGTTGAGTAGGATCAGGGCTTGTCTGGAAATGGGAAAATCCAGATTTGCATAGATTTTTAGTACATTACAGCTGGATGGAAACTTAGCAAATATTTACTCCAATTCCACCATTGGACAGATAAGGAAACTGAGTCTTAGAGTCATAGAGAAGGGAAGTCACTTGAAAGCTTGTGCTTGGTCATTTGAACAGCCCTGGGAGAGGCCCTGGGGAAACTCTACTCTTTAAATGAGGCCACATACCAAGGAGACCTTGCCCTGCCAATGGAGAGTGTTGTTCACTCAAAAATACAACTAAGCCGGGCGCGGTAGCTCATGCCTGTAACCCCAGCACTTTGGGAGGCTGAGGCGGGTGGATCACTTGAGGTCAGGAGTTCAAGACCAGCCTGGACAACATGGTGAAACCCGATCTCTACCAAAAATACAAAAATTAGCGGCGCCTGTAGTCCCAGCTACTTGGGAGGCTAAGGCAGGAGAACTGTTTGAACCTGGGAGGTGGAGGTTGCAGTGAGCCGAGATTGTGCCACTGCACTCCAGCCTGGGCAACAGAGCAATACTTTGTCTCATAAACAAAAACAAAAACAAAACAAAAATAGAACTGATGATATGAAAGGCAGATGGCAGAGCTGAAAGATCCAACCCCTACAGGAAGAAGAGAGGGCCAAGGGAGAAGACCCGGGGTGGGATCCAGGCGGTGCTACTGTTACTATTTCTCATGGCAAGTCTCTTGACCTTATGACTACAGGTGAGCCTTGGCGACTCTTCCAACTCCCAGAGCAGCCTGAGGATCAAAGCTGCCTGTTAGTAGCCACGCCTTTCAGGCAGGCAGGAGCCAGGAAGAAGCCATGACTCACAGGTACTGCCTGCTGGAGGGCTCTTTCACTGCAGCAAATTGCTCTGGTAGAGAATTATAGGTGTGGAAGAGACTAACCTTAAAGGCTACAACTTTACAGGGCATGAATAAAGGCTGATGCATGGTGCTTCCTAACAAAATAAGGGGAAGCTCCAGCTCCTGACCTCATCCAGAGAGGTCTTGACTTGTTCAGTGAGGCTTGGGCTGCTGGCGTTGTCCGGGATGCAGGCAGCACGATACCAGAGACCTAGGAGCAAATGAGAAACCCAGGCGCCAGGCCAGGAGAACAGGGCTTCAACTTGTCGGAAGATCTGAATACGTGCAGGCTCTGCGCTTTCTTTGCTTTGAGACAACTGACACCTGCAGCTCCAGTCACACAGGGACAGCTGGGGAGGGACAGCTGTGTCCTTGCTATTTCAGGCATGTTGAGAAAGTCGGGAAGGAAAACAATCTCTCATTCTGTCATGTACCCTCCCACCCCAAAACATACACGAACCTATCGGGGCCGTGAGTCTCTCTGGCAAGATCTCTCGAGGTATCTGTACTCTGCCTTGTTTTATTGGCACTGATGGCATGTCTTCCTGGCAAACCTATATTATCCATTACAGCAGAACATAGGTTCCAGTGTCTTTACTGGAAGAAAACGATTCCTCCCTTTGTTGCTCTAGTCTGCTGGATAGTGTGGGGACTGATCGAAGAGACTGAGAAACCCCCGAGAAACAGGCCCCAGTTTTAGGCCAGGGCTGCAGGGTTGGCGCTCTTGGCTCACTGTGCAAGAGGAAGAGGAGGGAGAAGACAGCCCTCCGGTTTCCTTGAAAATCACATGGGAAGGTTAGAAAATGGAAGTCCAGGAGATGGAGTGTGGAAGTTTCTGTACCCAGTTCTGAAGCCCATGGTTGTGTTTCTTCTGGAAGCAGCCAGCACACAGTCCCAGAAGGACTCAGAACTGCTGTAGAGATTTTTCCTGAAGGGGAGGACTGCCTGCGGCTCACGTCAGCAAGGAGAGACTACCTTGCTCCTCTGAAACCGAGTCAGCGTGCGGAGCTGAGTCACAGGGAGTGCTGCTGCTCACCCTGGAGCAGGGCCAGGACGCGAGGGCTGGACTTTGCTAAAAATAAGCCATTCATGTTTGGACATCATGCTCTGTCTCCTCAGAGCCCTGGCACTTGGCGCTGTGCCATGTCCCGTGGCGCCCTGTGGTGTCCTGTGGGTCGAAGCCAGGGGCTGACTCAGGACCGGGATGTTCTCTGGACTCTTTTTCTGCCGGGTTGGGTGCAGCGGAGGCAATGCTTGGTGAAGAGTTTTTGCCATCGCAGCTCTGGACCATGCCAAGGGCAGAGGCCGTAGTGGGAGAGAGAGCTGGAAGAAGTTGCTGCTCAGGCAGGAGCCCACCCAAGGATGTCACTGGGGTCCTCTCCTCTGAGGGTCTGTCTTTCCTGGACCTTTGCTGCCCCAACACCCCAGAAGCCAAGATGTTTCCCTGACACAGCCCTTCCTAAAGCTGAAAACTTTCACCAGCTCTAACGGAGTGCAGGAAGTGAGCAACTGTTTCCCCCAATAAAAAGAACTTTAAGGTATACTCATTGTTTAAAAATCAAACACAAAAAGAAAATACAAGGAAGAAAAAATACCATCTATTATCTTCCTTCTCCCATAACTTTCTAGAGGAAAGATACATAGTTTTCAACACACACTTTTGTACACACATTCAGGTGAATACATTCTGCTCTGATGAGAATGGGATTGTGTCAACATTTTCCAACTGATTTTCTTACTTTGTAAGAGATCACGGACTTTTGGTAGCCGTAATTACAGACTTACAGGATCATTTAATAGCTTCATTTAGGGGAAGCATAATTCAACCTAGGCATCGACAAACTTTTTCTGTAAATGGCCAGATAGTAAATAGTTTTGGCTTTGTGGGTCAGATGGTCGTTGCTGCAAATACTCAACTCCGTTATTGTAGCTCCAAACTGGTCAAAGACGTAAATGACAAGGTGTGGCTATGTTCCAATAAAACTTTATTCACAACATAGGTCCTAGACTTGGTTTTGGCCCACTGGCCCACTTGCAGACCTATGATTTAACCTGTCACCTACTGATGGACATTTAAGAAGTTTCCAATGTTTTGCTATTAAAAACTGAGCCGAGATGGCGCCATTGCACTCCAGCCTGGGCGATAAAGCCAGACTCTGTGTGAAAACAACAAAAAACAAAAAAACCAGCACGTAAATATGCCTTTGTATGTGCATGTATATGAGCAGGTGTATATTTGTATATATGCATATACAGACATACACACATAGTATATACATATATACTGTTTATATGTGATTTATATATAAACAAGATTCATACACACAGATATATGGTGTATATCTATGCATATGTGTGTGTGTATATACATACACCTATATATATACCTTTTTCTGACGGCATCCCTAGGATAAACTGTAAGATATATTTTTCCTGGGATATCAGAGAGACAGTTGTAAACTAACTGCGGATTCTGTTTACCCCAATGAGTTCATGAGCTTCCTTCCATCTCTGATTTTTCTAATGAATGCATTTTGCCCAGGCCTTGATAGAAAAACTACTTTGAAAACAGTCTGCTTCAGGTCTCCCCCATAGGGATGATGCTGCGTTAGAGGATCCTTCCTCCAGGCACAACCTGCCCAGGAAGCTTGATTGTGATGGAAGTCAGTGGGCTGGGTGGCTTCCTGGGAAGTTCGGAGGAAGTGGACTCCCTCCAGGACAGAGAGCTTTTGGGGTTCTGGGCATAGGCTGGAGCCCATCAGGGCCCTGGTAGCCCTGAAGCCTGCCTAGCCTCTGAGAGACATGAGTGGTGCATGCGTTTTTAATAGAACACCCGTTAGAGGGAGGGGACCAGGTGGAAAATGTATTGAGGACAGCCTCTGCCCTCCAAGAATTTTCTCTTTGCTGTGAGAAGCAGAGCCACCCCCACCAAGCATTCCCCGCTGCTGTGAGAGGCAGCATCAAGCAGGTCTGTGGGAAGGGGTCTTGGTGGGATCTGGTCGACAGGAGGGTGCTGCTTCCTTCCCTTTCTTCTTGGGAGGAAGTCAACATTCTCTGGCATCCACTCATTCTGAGGAGTTAGCAGGGGCTGGTTACAGACGGCGGTGCCAGTGGGAGAAGTTCAGGGTTGAGTTCTGGAGAGAAGGCAGGGCACGAATTGGCAAGAAATGAAATAAGAAGAGGAAGTTAAAAGGAGCACTGAGGTAAGAGGGAGGGAAGGGGTTCAGGGTGTCACTCACCGTCACTGCCAAGGGTTGCTGGTGAAACGCTGAGCTTCTTGGGGCCTGGGTGTCCTTAACTGTAATGAGAGGGCCTAGGAGAAAGCTCACCTTCTAGCTGGTTCTCTAAGTAGCATGAGTTAAACTGGAAGAAAATATGTACATGTGTGCATGTATGTGTTCATGTGTGCCTACAGGTGTGTGATGCATGTGTGTGAATGTAACAAAAACATAGTCTTTTAGATTTAGGATCAATTAGTATGAGGCATCCTTGCCAGTCCTTGTGTATCTCTGCTGAACACATCTGTTACATCAGGACGGTGCTGGGTAGCTTGGGGCTGGAGCCATATAAGCCAGGTGTGGGGCCAACGGGATCTGTGGAGAATGTTTAGTTCACCCTGAGAACCCTGGGGCCCTGCTTTGAAGGCCTCCAGGGCCCACTCTGAATAGAACTCATGGTCCTAGGAGGAGAAAGAGTACTTGGTTTGAGTCTGAGAAGCCAGTGGAGGTTCAGATCAGCTTGCATGATAGTTGCTCTTCGGGAACTGGGAGAGTAAAGTGTCAGGCCCAGGACCTGGTGATTTGCCATGAAACCACCACAGTGTGGCTGGAAACCGGCCCTGGCAGGAGGCAGGATTCCGCCCTCTTTGGCAGGCTACCTCCACGCTGTGTCCTCTTGCCCCGGTTTGCTGGTTTGCTGGGAGTGAATGGATCATGGTCCCCATCACTGGGGGGCCTTGTCAATCATTCTGGCTTTTAGTTCCAGAAAGGAAAAACCAACACCAGGTACGCTGACTTCTCCCTTCACCTTCATGAAGGTCCCTTTTCCTTGAGTTTCATGACACCCTGTTGCTTTTTATCTTATTCCCCTCAGGCCACAACTTTTGAAAATCCTTTGTTAGGGACCTTGTTCCTTTAATTGTGGGTGGTTTTTTTTTGAGACGGAGTCTCGATCTGTTGCCCAGGCTGGAGTGCAGTGGTGTGATCTCGGCTCACTTCAACCTCTGCTTCTGGGTTCAAGCGATTCTCCTGCCTCAGCTTCCCAAGTAGCTGGGATTACAGGCATGCACTACCACACCCAGCTAATTTTTGTATTTTTAGTAGAGATGGGGTTTCACCATGTTGGCCAGGCTGGTCTCCATCTCCTGACCTTATGTTCTGCCCACCTCAGCCTTCCAAAGTGCTGGGATTACAGGCGCGAGACACTGCACCCGGCCATTGTGGGTGTTCTTAGCACTCTATCCCTGGCACATTTCTCATTTAATCTTTCATTCTCCCCTCAAATCATCTCTGTGGCTTCCAATGCCATTTCTATGCCCATATGACTTTCAAATCACCATCTTCTGCCCAGCCTTCTCAGCTCTGGACCTGAGGTCTCACAGGTGCACCCACCTCCACATGCCCCAAACGCACCACCTCCCTTCCCAAACCTGTTCCTCCCCTCCAGCACCCCAGCTTCATAAACAGCAGCACCCTTCACCCTGGTTCTCAGGCTGGTAACTTGGGCTTCTTCCTCCACATCCTACTTCCTCCCACACCTCACCTCCAGTAAATTCCACCTCTGGTCAATCCCAATAAAGATAATAGCTGGCTGGGCATGGTGGCTCATGCCTGTAATCCCAGCACTTTGGGAGGCCGAGGCAGGCGGCTCCCAAGGTTAGGAGATCGAGACCATCCTGGCTAACATAGTGAAACCCTGTCTCTACTAAAAATGCAAAAAACTAGTCGGGCATGGTAGCACATGCCTGTAGTCCCAGCTATTTGGGAGGCTGAGGCATGAGATTTATTTGAACCCAGGAGGCAGAGGTTGCAGTGAGCCAAGATCATGCCACTGCACTACAGTCTGGGCAACAGAGTGAGACTCCGTCTCAAAAAAAAAAAAAAAAAAAAA
>NC_045434.1:13571410-13590885 GCF_002776525.5 Piliocolobus tephrosceles
TTTTTTTTTTTTTGAGATGGAGTTTCACGCTTGTTGCCCAGGCTGGAGTGCAACGGCACGATTTCGGCTCTCTGCAACCTCTGCCTTCTGGGTTCAAGTGACTCTCCTGCCTCAGCCTCTCGAGTAGGTTGGATTACAGGCATGGGCTACCACAACCGGCTAATTTTTGTATTTTTAGTAGGGTTTCATCATATTGGTCAGGCTGGTCTCAAACTCCTGACCTCAGGGGATCCGCCCACCTTGGAGTCCCAAAGTCTTGGGATTACAGGCATGAGCCACAGTGCCAGGCCCAAAGTTCTTATTTTTCAACAAGCATTAGTTACAGGCATTGAAGACACTGTGGTGAACGAGACATGTTCCTCCCCTCATGGAACTTACATCCTAGACTGATGACAGGTAATAACTGAATAAATGGATAACTTAATTGCAGAGAGTGATAGGTGATACTGAAGAAAATAAGGCAAGGTAAGGGATGGAGAGTGACCTGGGCGGGGGTGAGTATTAGGAGAGATGGTCTAAGAGGGCCTCCCAGGGGAGATGACAGTGAAGCTGAGATGGAGTGAAGTTAGCCCCTGCAGTAAGGGGAAGGAGCATTACAGCTGAAAGCAAAAAGCCTGTGCAAAGGCCTTGTGGTAGGAATGAGCTTGGAGTAATTGAGAAATAACAAGAAGGCCTGGGTGGCGAGAGCTGTGTGAGAAACACGGAGAGTGATAGGCAGAGGGGCTGACTGGTAGCCAGGTGGCCCTGGCTGGCCACAGTAAGGAATCTGGGTCTTATTTGGGATGTGATGGGAGGGTTTAAGTGCACACCGGGAAGTGTAAGAACCTTCTGGCGCCGTGTTGGGACTGAGTACGTGGGTGGTGGTACAGAGAGCAGTGAGAAGTTTCCTTTCATGCTCCAGGGGAGAGACGATGGTGAGGAGGTGGCGAGAAAGCACAGTCCTGGCTGTAGCTGTCGAAGGTTAAGCCAGTCTCTCCCAGTGAAGGGGTGCGGGGGGAGGGACGGGCAAGAGCAGAGTCAGGATGTCTGGTGGGCTTTGCTCTGAGTTTACTGAATCAAGGGATGAGGGTATGTGAGTCTGAAGCTCTGGGGTAAGGTTGAGGCTGGAGATACAAATTTGAGGGGTGCTGGAGAGAGATGGCCTGAAGACCACAGAGTGAGCTCAGTGGGTCCCGTGGTTGATCCCCTGAGTCTAGAAGACTCTTTGGAGGGCTTTTTGCTACAAAGGAGAACAGAGCAATGGAGAGCGTTATGGGATAAACTGGGTCCATCTCAAAGGATGCTGAAGACCTGACCCCCAGCACCTGTGAATGTGAGCTTATTTGGAAACAGGGTCTCTGAAGATGATGAAGCTGAGGTCATTAGAGAGGGCCCTCATCCAATATGACTGAAGGAAATTTGGACACAGACACAGACACACGCAGAGGGAAGCCGGTGTGAAGACGCACAGGTCGACAGTCATCTCCAAGCCAAGGAATGCCCGAGGCTACCAGGAGCCAGGAGAGGGGCCAGGGCTCAGAGTCTCCTTCACACTCTCAGAAGAAATCGACCCTGCTGACGCCTTCATCTCGGACTCCCAGGCTCCAGAACTGGGAGACGGTCTCTGTTGTTCAAGCCACCCAGTCTGCAGTACTTTGTAACGGCAGCCCCAGGAAGCTAATAAAAGGAGATAGCTGACATAGATGTGGAATTCATGTTTTTTTTGTTTTTTTTTTAAATAGGGAAGACAGAATAGCATGTTTATAGGAAAACAAGAATGATCAGTGTTGAGGAAAAACAGGGGATGTGGGAGAGCAGAGGGAGGGTTCTCTGCAAGGCACCAGGCTCTCTGTGTCCTGGGTTTTTGCACATGCACCACCTCCCCTAGTGCCCACCTGTCCAGGCCTCAGCTAATGGCTCCGCCTCTCCAGGTAGGTCTGGAACTCTCCTCTGTGCTCTGACCACACTCGCTACTTTCTCCATTTCTGCACTGCCTTGCTGCCTTGCAATTGGTTGTTGCATGCCTATATCCTGTCTCCTCCCCTGCCCCGAGCTTGGTAGGGACCCAGTCATGGATGCTGTGTCTTGCAGAGAGCCCAGCCCACAGTAGGAGCTCCGTGAACACTATTTATGTTTTGTTTTGTTTTTGAGACAGGATCTCACTCTGTTGCTCAAGCTGGTGTGATCATGGTTCCCTGTAGCCTCAACCTCCTGGGCTCAAGCGATCCTTTCCCCTCAGCCTCCCCAGTAGCTGGGACTACAGGCAAGAGTCACCACACCCAGCTAATGCTTTTTTATTTTGTGTAGAGACAGGATCTCCCTATGTTGCCCAGGCTGGTCTCCTGAGCTCAAGTGATCCTTCCACCTGGGCCTTCCAAAACGCTGGTGTCACAGGCACGAGCCACTGTGCCTTGCCATGAACACTGTTTCAATGAACAAATGTGATGTCCCTCTGGATTGCTTTTGTCCACGTGGCACTGATTTTAGAGCTCATTTTGGAAGATCAGTCCTGGAATGCCATTCCACTCTCCCCAGTGACACATGTTGGTTTTGACCCGGGTTTATTCAATGCTTTGGGGGGCTATAAATCTGGAGACAGCTCCACCAGGAACTTTCAACTGGGGGCAGCCCCTGTGAACTGCCTAAGCTTGAGCAAGTTACTTAACCTCCATGACCTTTGGTTTTTCCATTAGTCAAACAGGGCAAAGAGCTGCCCTTTCTCTCCCTCACGATGGAGGATGTGGTAGCTCCAGCTAAGTTCTGAAGCAGAAAAGTGGGCGGGTGCATTCATGACTCTGCATAGGCTCTAGATTAAAGGCACAATCAATGGCTCCCAGAAAAGAGCTGTGTGTACACGGCTTTGCATGTACAGAGAAGGGGAAGGCTTAGTCACTCAGCGTTCTTTATTCACAACTCTGAAACTTTAAAACATTTAATCAAATGTTTAAAAAGCTGTGATAAAATATGCAAAACATAAAATGTACCACCTTAACCATTTCTGAGTGTACAGTTCGGGAGAGGTATGTACATGTACATTCATGTTGTTGTACCACCATGACTACGCCCGTCTCTAGAACTTTTTCATTTTGCAAAACAGAAATAACTCTATGAACCTCATATAATTGTGATCATGCAGTATTTATCCTTCTGCGACCAGCTTATTTCACTTAGCATCATACCTTCAAGGTTCATCCATGTTATGGCAAGTGCCAGCATGTTCTTCCTTTTTAAGGCTGAATAATATTCCATTGTGTGGATTTACCACATTTGGTTTATCCATGCGTCTGATCTTCTGGCTATTACTGAGTCACACTGCTAAGACATGGGTATACAGCCGGCACTCTGAATTTGTTATTATGGCTCCATTTACATGCCTTTCTTGGTCCAGTTGTTTGTTCATTGAGGGGCACAAGAAACCTGGAAGAATCGTGGCTGTTACCCCAACACAGTCTATGCTTTTAACTATTCTTTAACACAGGCAAATGTAGAGGGCTTTGTTGCTGGAGTTAAACACAAGATAATTTAAGGTATTATAATTCGTGAGTTAAGACTACTTTTTTTTTTTTTTTTTCCTGGAGGATCATCTGTTTCATCTCTACTTGACTTTCTAAAAATGCTGGAACTGTCTTTTGATTGAATACAAACCTTTTTTTTCCCCTTTGACGTTTATATGACTGAAGGTGGAAAAATAAGACCTTTGCTTATTAACAAAATGAATCAATCTCTTTCCCCTATGGGAACTTGAAAACAATTTAGAGACTAGAATAAACTTCAGATTTTCCTCTGCTATGAATTGGGTTGACCTTTCCTGCAGGTAAGATGTAAGACAGACCCAGCTGGGCTTGACAGAAAATGAGGTCACCCCAGGTACCGCTAGACTGAGCCCTGGCTGGAAGCGCCTTGCTCTGTAAGCCTCTTTGGGCGCCTCCAGAGACAGGAAAGTTGAGGCCGGAGAGGTAAAGTGTGCTGGCGAAGGTCAGCCGGGGAGACGGAGAGCAAGGGAAAATAGTGCTTAACTTCGGGCCCTTAATGAGGTTGCAGTGGACCGTGCTCCAGCAGTAAATCCTCAAAGGCAGCGGGGCTTACTGTGTGGGGTTCTTTTTCCCTCTTACTCCGTAGGTGCCAGATGTATTTTGGGAAATTCCCCATAAGATGGGCACACGGTTAACCCCTCCTTTGACCGGTTTGCATGTTCCACCGGCAGAGGCGGTGAGGACCCTGGAGTTTCCAGCCCTCTAGCCCGTGCAGCCTGATCTCTGGGCCTGCCGTGGGACCGGCTCCTGACTGCGAGTGTGAAGCGCAGAATAAACAAAAATAAAGAGACTGTGTTGGAAACGCGACTGCAGGGCTGAGAAGATACTCGGAAAAGTGGCCTCAGGCCAGCTCCTACTCTTTCCAAATACGCCAGGAATGCCGGGCCCAGAGGCAGGGGACAAAACAGGAGAAAGAAGGAAAAAGAACAGGCGTCACCAGGCCATAGTCTAGCCAGTCTACTTGTCAAAACAAAGCAGAAGAGAACTCCTAGCTCCAAATAAAAGTGGATCAAGAAGTTTCAGAACTCAGTAACAACTGTTACTAAAGTTTGCATCTAGAGATCCTGCACCCTGTCATCCACCCCTGCCCAGGGCTTTACTGGGGGCACCACGACACAGGGTAGCGAGCCCAGCGGAGCCCAAAACAAATGTCTTAGTCTTTTCAGCATCCCATTTTTAGGTGAGGAAGCAACTCAGAGGAACCCTCGGAGAAAGGATTTGTTTGGTACATGCGGCACGGAGCGAGCTGCTTGGGGCTGGGGATTTGGTCTGTGCGTGGTTTCCCAGTTTGAGATGGAGGATCATGACAAGGGACAAAAGGTCAAAGGGTACACCAGTAGGGGAGAAAAGCAAAACAAAAACAGGAAGTGGCCGGCTCAGGGATTTTCCATGAGAAAGCTGGGAAACAGGTCCGGGTAGAAAACAGTGTCAAAAACCAGAATGATAACAAATTTAGTTTAAAGACCGTGATTGGCTTGATTTGTGATTCTGGCATCGAACAACACTTCATTCCACACAATGGAATAAGTGTTCCATGAGCTGAGCTGAACAGGTTGGCTTTGTAGACAGAGAAGGACTGAAGAAAGCAGAAACAGGGAACAAAGAGTATATCAGTTACTTTTCAAAGTTACTTGTTCTTGTAAGGAAGGGACAGAGAGATAGAACAATAGGAAAATAATTCATTAGTTAACCTTGGGTGACTTCATGCTACCTTTTCTGTGGTAGGATTAAAGCAGAAAGAACTTCATTATCATTCTGATTGAAGATTTAAACTGGTCTTTTGGGAGACTGGCTGTTCTCTCTCTCTCTTGATTCTCAGAAGGTCAGATAACAACCTTGTTTTGGTTTGGTGGTATGGAACTTTAGCGTGGGTGACTCGTTTGATTTTTTTTTTTTTTTTTTTGAGACAGGCTTTCACTCTCTTGCCCTGGCTGGGGTGCAGTGGTGTGATCTCTGCTCACTGCAACCTCCACTTCCAGGCTCAGGTGATCCTCCTGCCTCAGTCTCCCGAGTAGCTGAGACTACAGGTGCATACCACTACACATTGCTAATTTTTGTTATTTATTTATTTATTGAGACGGAGTCTCACTCTATCGCCCAGGCTGGAGTGTGGTGGTGTGATCTTGGCTCACTGCAAGCTCCGCCTCCCGGGTTCACACCATTCTCCTGCCTCAGCCTCCAGAGTAGCTGGGACTACAGGTGCCTGCCACCACGCCCGGCTAATTTTTGTGTGTGTGTGTGTGTATTTTTTTTTTTATTAGAGACGGGGTTTCATCGTGTCAGCCTGGATGGTCTCGATCTCCTGACCTCGTGATCCGCCCGCCTCGGCCTCCCAAAGTGCTGGGATTACAGGCATGAGCCACCACACCCGGCCAATTTTTGTTAGTTTTTGTAGACACGGGGTTTCACCATGTTGGCCAGGCTGATCTCAAACTCCTGGGCTCCATGATTCGCCTCCCTCAGACTCCCAAAGTGCTGGGATGACAGGTGTGAGCCACCGTGCCTGGCCCATGTTGATTTTTGGTCTGGTCTGTTGGGCCCTAGTGCCGGAGCTTGGTTCAAAACAATGGCCTCCTATAATTTTTGTATAACAAGAGAAAGAGAAAAAAAAAGAGCTCCTTGAATCCTCCAGAAGCTGCTTGAAATGTGAAATGGGGGCCTCCTGCGGGAGCCAGCTTGTCCAGGTACCAGGACACACAGTGGGGAGACAGAGTGGAGGACTCAACACCAGCTCCTTGCTGGCCTGACGCCGGCCTGGTCTCCCCCTCCTCCACTGTCCTCTTGGAAGGAGGGCTTTTTTACCTCTTGGGTCCCTTAGAGAAGTGTGTTTGTGTATGTCTTCATGCCAAAGCACGCAAAGGGGTGTGAAACAGCCCAGAGAAAGCATTCCCACCTCGAAGTTATTATCCGCAGATGGGATTTCTGCTGTATGAGGTCAGAGAGTATTCGCAACTATCATTGCACAAATGGAAAAACATTTTTTTCACCTGCCTCTCACTTTTAGAACCAACTGACTCAGTCCTTTTGGCACCAGAATTTGGAAGGGGCAAGGCCCGAGAGTTGTAGGTGGGTCAGGGTCTGTGGGGCATGTCTCTCGGGAGACTCCAGGACAAACGGGATCAGACAAACGCAGAGGACCCACGTCCTGGTTCCCAGCCCCGGTGCTTTGTACACAGTGCAAGGCCTGACTCAGGGCAACAGAGGAGGTGCTGAGTACTTCTCAACTTGCATTAAAGTGCTCCCTGGGCCGGGCGCGGTGGCTCACACCTGTGATCCCAGCACTTTGGGAGGCTGAGGCAGGCGGATCACCCTAGGTCAGGAGTTCGGGACCAGCCTGGCCAACATGGTGAAACCCTGTCTCTACTAAAAATGAAAAATTAGCTGGGTGCGCTGGAACATCCCTGTAGTCCCCGCTTCTCCGGAGCTTGAGGCAGGAGAATCGCTTGAACCCGGGAGGTGGAGGCTGCAGTGAGCTGAGATCACGCCACTGCACTCCAGCCTGGGCGACAGACTCAGTCTCAAAAAAAAAAAATAAATAAATAAATAAAAAAAAAAGTGTGCTCCTTGGCCACAACAGGAGAAAAAAATCTCCAGTTCCCTCCTAGCCTTGCTCCACCTTGAGATCTTATTTTAGTCTCTAGTTAACTAAGGAAGTCAGGACTTCATGCGAAAAGGGAAGAATGTGCCAGCATGTTTCGAACACCATATATGCAAATGAGTCAGCAAAGTATGTTGCTGGCAGCCACCAGAGGTCAAATGTCAGCCTCCACACTCAACAATTATTTTGCTGAAAATACACTGCAAGCAGGGCAGCAGGAAATGAGTTGCAGCAACCTCGATTCTTCTGTGAAAGTTTCCAATTAGGAATTCAAAGAAGTTGCTGTTTAATGAAAAAGTGAAACGAGTGGCTTTTATGTGCCTCTCCACTTCCTTGGTGGTCCCTGAGTAAGGGCTGGATCCATTGCCAGGAATATGGATGTCATTCAGTTCACCCAAGAGCAGGGGCGAGCAGAATCTAATGTAATGGAAAGGAAGTTGATCAGATCCTCAGGTTTTGGGGCTGGCAAACTATTGCCTGGGCCAAATCTGACCTATAGCTTGTTTTTGTAAATAAAGTTTTATTGGAACACAACCATGCCCATTTGTTCACATTTGATCAATGGCTGCTTTCACAGTACAAGGGCAGAATTGAGTAGCTGGGAGAGAGACCATGTGTCCTGCAAAGCCCAAAATATTTACTCCATGGAGCTTTATAGAAAAAGTCTGCTAACTCATGCTTTAGTTCATCCATTTTTAGTTTTCCTTGTGTGATGGGACCCCTTTGAAATATAGTGAAAGCTCTCTCTATATCCCCTTTCAGAAAAATGCATGACTTCCTGGTTAAGAATGCTCACACGTAACTCTAACTAGACTCTTCTACAGGGCCAGAGGCCATCATAGTATATTCTGTAGCCCTCACAGGAACTGTTTCTGATGGTATGAAGGACATCTTCCACACTAACACCCACCCCTGCCCACTGTACTGGTGCTAGATGCATTACAGCAAAAGCAGCCTTGGATTACAGATGAAGAGACACAAGTTCTCTTGTGTCTGCCACCCTTGTGCTGTGTGACCTTGAGTAAGTCACTTCACTTCTCTGAGCCTTGGTTCCCTCAAGCATCAAATGAAGAGTCCAAAATACATGACTTCTTAAGGATCTTTCTGGCTTTAGGTTTCTGTGATCTCCAAGGGTCTGGAATTTATTTCTGGAGCTGAGGAGAGAGGGGTTGTGAGTTATATATTTTCAAAACGTCTGCATTTGCTTGGTCACCCAGAGAGGTCTATGGTAGTTAATTTAGTTAATTCCAAGCTGGGATTTGATTACCACACTGGATACTTGGCATCTGTTGGAGAAAAGTCTGCCATGTCCCTGTCTCCGCCCCTCCACCCCTGGTCAGCCACCCTGATCCATCAGGTTGCCACACAGGGACTGCGTAAGACAGTGTGAACATAATCCAGTTCAGCCCATCAGAGCTCTGGAAAAACAGCTTAGAGCCCATGACCTTCTGGTGGAATGTTCGCGGTAACATCTTCCATTAGAAAGAGAACATGTAAAACTTGCCTTGCACAGATAACGATCTGTTAGGCAAACGGCTTTTGTATTAGTGTTGCGTTTGGTTTTAAAATGAAAATAAATGTGTGCATATTTTCTCTTTTTTTTTTTGAGAGAGAGTCTTGCTCTGTCGCCCAGGCTGGAGTACGGTGGCGTGATCTCTACCCACTGCAACCTTGCCTCCCTAGTTCAAGCGATTTTCCTGCCTCAGCCTCCTGAGTAGCTGGGATTACAGGTGTATGCCACCACGCCTGACTAAGTTTTGTATTTTTAGTAGAGACGGGATATTACCATATTGGTCGGGCTGGTCTCGAACTCCTGACCTCAGGTGATCCACCCACCTCGGCCTCCCAAAGTGCTGGGATTATAGGCGTGAGTCACCACGCCTGGTCAATGTGTGTATATTTTCTGATCATAAGTATGCTTCATATGTATTGTAGGCAATTTTAAGAAATACAGAAAATGTGAGGAAAGTAAAAATCATCCCCAAATCCCACTCTGCAGAGGTGACCACTGTCAACGATTTGATAAGCCTCCAGGTGTCTCTTCTATGAATATGCACTCACAGCAACATTTGTATATAAATGGGCTGCACATATTCTATCAGCTCCTGTTTTTCATCTATCAGAATGATCCATGTGAATATCTTCCTGTGGCTTTGGATGGAGATTTCCAACACTATGTTTAATGGTTGTATAGTGTATGATCAAACATATTATAAGTCACTGACTCAATCACATCTAGGTTGTTTCAGCTTTATTTATTTTTTAGATTTATTTGCCACACTATGATGACTATCTGTGCATTTTTTTCTAGTGGCTCAACTGAGAATAAATTCCTAGTTTTAAAATTAATAAGACAAAGGGTACTCATGAATAATTTTAATGTACAGGGTCAAATTTCTCCTAGAAAATGTATAACACTAAACATCTACCAATAATAAGGAGAGTTCCCGTTTCCACACTCTCTGGTCAACACTAGCCGTTGACAATATTTAAAGTTTTGGCCAATCTGATAGGTTAAAACTGATGCTTTATTGTTGTATTGATTTGCCTCTCCTAGATCATTTTACTTTTGAATGGTACTGTTTATGGTTCAATAGAGGCAAAAATAGTGACTTCATATGAGGGTATCGTTACTACATGAGGAACTAAGACTGGCATGAAGGCAGACGTATGTTATTTAGAGAGCCATGGAGCCAGGTGCCCAGCACAGAAGAGTTTGATGACTATTTGAGGGTAATAATATTTTGTTGATTGATTTATGGACTCACTGGTAACTACTTTCAGGAACTGGTTGAATGGTATCTAGAAGCCTACATGGCTCTGGTCATAAAGGATGACAGGATGACATTTGCCTATAACTGCAAGGCCACTTGCAGGAGGAATGTGCTTCCCGTGTCTTGTTGATGTCTGTGCAAGATCCACCTGATCTAATCTACCTGACCTCCCTGGCGCAAAGGATCTTCTTGCTTCAACCCCCCAAGTAGCTGGGACTACAGGCATGTACCACCACGCCCGGCTAATTTTTGTATTTTTAGTGGAGATGGGGTTTCACCATGTTGCCCATGCTGGTCTTGAACTCCTGGATTCAAGCGATCTGCCTGCCTTGGCCTCCCAAGGTGCTGGGATCACAGGCGTGAGCCATGGCACCTGGCTTCCCTTGGTCTTGAACGGGTCTCCCCATTTCTTTCCCTCCTGGGATAGGAAGATGACAGCTTCACTTCAGCCAATGTCATCAAGAATTTCTCTCCCTTCTGGGACTGGAATGTGACAGCTTCATTTCAGCCAATGCAACCAAGAGAGCCTTCGGAAAAGTCAGAAGATGCCTAATGCTGCCTGTGACCTAGTGCAAGGGGGAACTGGAAGCCCCCGGGGACGATGGTGTAGAAACTGAGAACATGGGGCGGCAACTCTGCCTTGCTGGCCTCCGTGGTGGACTCTTGCCACGATGACCGGCCAGGGTGGGCGAGGCCCGCTGCAGGGAGCTGCTCCTTCCAGGGCTGGCGCGCAGTGGTTTCCTGCCTTGCTAAATGGCCGTTGCTCGGTGGTGATGATTCATGGCATTTGGAAAGTGTGGCTGTGTTCTGAACAGGGAAGTGAAAAATAACACAGCCAAGGTCAGTGCAGGACAGGATAGGGGCTGTTACAAAATGTGCAGTTTTACTCTGAAAAATGCAGGGGGTGGGGAGCCACAGCCACAGTCAACTCGGTCCTGGCGGTTCACGCCGTGTGCGTGGGGCCCTGCTTGCTCTCCTTTAGAGCATCAACTTTTCCGAGTGTCAGTCACTAATTTGTCCCTTGGAAGTGGCTGCTGGTCTTGGCTGAGCGGCTGTGGGTAGAAGGAAGTGGATCAGTGATTCAGTGAGTGTCTGCTTCCTCTCTGACTCAGGATTGGATCTGTTTCTGAGGGTGGTGCCAGGGGGCACAGTGTGGCTTTGGCTAGATTCTTTGAACTTGGAATCAAACCTGAGGCTCTGACCCCTTGTAGCCACTGGCCCTGCCTTGACCCCTTTGGATGAGTGAGGGGGCTCAGCTGGGCCCTATGACCTTGCTCCACGTTGAGTGAGCCCTTCTGACCCGAGGCCTTCCTGTGGTTTCTGCTGAGAGAGGCTAGTGACATAGAGAGCTGAGGCAACTCCTGGATCTGTGCCTGCCTCAAGGGCTCCCACCTTTTTGGGAGTTGCGTTTGGGTGAGCAGCATGGTTCTGAGGGGCTCCACCTAGGCAGGTGCTAGACTGATGGAGGAGGCAGTTGAAGGAGGAGGTAGTTTTCTTGTGGTCCATTTGTCCATTTAGCCAATGATACGATAGGAGAGGGTCGGGGGGAGCTGAGACATTCCAAAGTGAAAAGTCAGAAATGGTTTTTTATTCCAGAGCATGAAGTTTTCCAAGGATCTGTCGCTAGTATGCTGTCTGAACAGACATCGCTGCTGACACCTAAAACCTGTTCTAAGAAACACTCCAATTATTCAGATAATTGCTTGTGCCTAAGACTGTATAACCCTAAGAGTGGAGTGCAGGCTTGATAAAGAGTTGGAAGCCCTCTGGAAAACTGCTACAGGTGTTCTGTGTTCCAATGCCCTCCATCACCTTGGACAGTGGTCTCTTCTTCCAGCCCATTCTCTCCCATTTCCTCTTTTCTCCCTCCATCTCCTCCCATTTCCTGGGCCACAGCAGAGGCTCGGCTGGTCTAGTTCCGGTAGGATGGCCAGCATCTGATCACCGCCATATTCAACAAGGACTTGAGAGCTTCTCGAGAGAGAAATGGAAGTCAAACCAGCCAGGGCTTTTAAAAAGGGGCTTTGTGTGACCCCGGACACCTGCACTCGGAGCCAACACTGCCGTGTGCTCTCACTTTTCTCACACCTCAACTTCCTCCAAGTACTGATCTAAATCTCTTTGCTAAGCTTCCTTTCCATGGCAGGTAATGCACATGATGGCAGCTTTTGCTTATTGCACCTCACGACTTCACTGCCAGAAAGGGACACAGAGAGGACTTCATGGCCTTCACTGGGGCCAGGTGACCATCACTGGCTCAATCACCGCGGCCCGGGAAGAGCTGAACTGATGGCTGCTCACATCTGGACTCTGATTTGTGCTAGTGAGCGAGTACTTTCCAGAAGAAGGGGGCCCTGTCCTGGGAGACATACAATGGAGCCTACCACCCCGGGGCTGAGAGCTATTCCCAAGTCCTAAGGCGCAGTGGGCCCTCCCTGCTTGTCTCTGCTTCTCCTGGCAGTGAGGGGCATGGCCTGGGGGAGCGGTCACATCTGTCCACAGAGACGTTTGTTTTTTGGCTAGAAGATCCATAGGAAAATGGTTTTTGTTTTTTTTTTTTTCTCAGCTCCTTTTTTTGGAGTGAGGGCAGCAGTTGTGTGATTTTCTGAACAGAATGCCTTGGAGGATCTAAGCGGTGAGTGAAGGAAGAACAAAAGAACCATTCTCAGAAGCATGGCAAAAATGAAACCAAATAAAAACCCCATAAAAATCCCTACCGGGGCAGAGGAAATACCAAGCCAGTGCTTTTGGACTGCAGATTCTGTAATAAAGGAAAGACTCACGGATACGCTGTGCAACCTACTTATGTTTGGACTGGAGGGAGAACGTGCAGGAAAATGATATAAAAGAGTCATCCAAGAAAGGAAGGCATCGCTGTGTGCATTTGTGTGGTGTGTTGTTGCAATTCAGGAGCGGACTAAGGACCGGGGTTCATGGGGAGCCTGAAAGAGACTCTGGATGGGAACTGGTACAAAGTTTGTGCACAGCTGTGGAGGTCAGATGACTGTCAGCTGGGCCTGCCCCCTGCTGCCTCTGCTCCATTGCAGGAGGAACTCTGACCTCGATTTAGTCACCAAAACACCCATCTGGAAAGCTCTTCGGAGATTGATTAAGTAAACACTCACAGCACAGATAATCATAATTGAGTGACGTAGCTGAATGATCTGCAGTGCGTGGAAGAATGCACTGATGACAAAGCTCAGGGGCATGTTTCCTCTCTGTTCCTCTCATTTGGCTTCCTTACTTAGGGGTGCAGTTTTGGGCACTGGGAGTGTTTTGAGGGGATGGCGGGGAGGATGTGGAAACTTTCACTCTCATTTGGCAGGGTGACACTATCCCGGGCACAGAACACCACCCGTCACTGCACTGCAGCTGGTGTGGCCTGTGGCAGGTAGCGCTGTCCGCACAGCTGACCTGAGATGCTGCCTATAGGGGTTTCAGTTCTGCTTTGTGTCTGTGGGCTGCTGTGAGCCCCTCACAGATGGGAAGGCCTGGATTTCATCTGAGAGGGCCTCACCTCTCTGCATGGTGGTTCTGCTCTAGGCAAGAGCTGGTGGGCTTCTGTGGGCACGAAGCAGTGGCCACATTAGTTCCCTAATGATCTCTGCAGCTCCATGGGAGATAGCGATGGGAATGGGCTGTCAGCTCTGGACTCGGCTTCTGGACTCAGTATGCCTGGAGTTTGTTGAGTCCTCTGGATTTGGGGAGCAGTTTTGATGTTCATTCAATTCATTCATGATTGATCCATCCACCTATTCACTTCCTCACCGGGGCTATCATTTCATCATTCAGTCACATCGAGATGATGTCTCTTCCATCTTTTCTCTCTCCTGCCTGGCACAATGCCAAGCTTCTGCCAGGGTTCTGCACATTTGCTGACATCTCTTCCTGCTCTGCCTTTGTTACGGTTGAATGGCTAACCCCCAGGACCTCAGAATGTGACCTTATTTGGTGAAAAGGTCTTTATTTACTTACTTACTTAATTTTTGATATGGAGCCTCGCTCTGTCACCCAGGCTGGAGTACAGTGGCACGATCTCAGCTCACTGCAACCTCTGCTTCCTGGGTTCAAGTGATTCTCCTGCCTCAGCCTCCCGAGTATCTGGGATTACAGGCACATACCACCACGTGGGCTGGGCTAATTTTTGTATTTTTAGTAGAGATTGGGTTTCATCATGTTGGTCAGGCTGGTCTCGAACTCCTGACCTCAGGTGATCACTTCGGTGATCCCAAACTGCTGGGATTACAGGTGTGAGCCACTGTGCCCGGCCAAGTGAGAGGGTCTTTAAAGAGGTGATTAAGTCAGAATGAGGTCACAAGGATGGGCCCTAATCCAACATGACTGGTGTTCTTCTAAGAAGAGGAGATGAGGACACAGACACACACTGAGGGAAGCCTATCTGAGGACACAGGGTGAAGATGGCCATTTCCAAGCCAAAGAGAGGCATCAGAAGAAACCAACCCTGCTGGCACCTACACCTCAGACTTCCAGCCTCCAGACCATGAAGAAATAAAGTTCTGTTGTTTAAGCCAATCTGTGGCACTTTGTCATGACAGCCCGGGAAAACGAATACAGCCTTTCAACATGTTCGCTGAGCCCATAGCCATCTGCAAGTTATTCTAGACGGTCTACACACAAAAGTAGAGAAGTACAGGAAAAGAGGAACAGGAACGAGCCCATCTTTTCTTCATTTTCTCCTCCCAAGCCCTCCCTACTGAGCCTCTCCTTACCTCTATCCTCAGCAGAAAGCAGAAACTTAGGGGGAAATGAAACAGATGGCTCTCCAGCAGATGCCACCTTACAGAAGCTCTGGAGTAGAATGGAGACCCTTCAGTACAGAATCAGAAGCATCATTTTCTTTTGGCTGTCCCCCACTCTCCAAGTTTGTTTTTAGCTCACGTGTATGCACACACATGGCCAGAACACACATGGCCTGACGAAGCAGCCACATGTGTGCATCTCAGGAAGCCTGAGAACAGGGACCCCAGCTGTTGTGGACATGCTGTGACTGTGTGGCTGGCAGTGTGTGTGCCAGTGTTTGCCAGTCCCAGCGTTATGGGGCATGGTGGCTGGAAAAGGCTGCAATAAAATGATCCTCTAGGGTACAAATTATGTCACTTCTTGCCCTTTGTGTGTAAAAATGATGGCAATGTTGTGTTTCCACACAATTGCTACAGGAGGACTGTCCTTTGATTTATGGCCCTGGTGGATGGCTGTGTGCTCTGATCTCTGTATCTGCAGGAATCACGAGTTCATTTTATTGCGGAGTCATCTTGGGATCTCTGGAAACACCTCCCAGTCTTTGAACCTTCTGTGCCTATTAACAAGCCAGGCCCGTTTAAAACAGGCTCCGTATGGAAGACCCGATATTCCTCGTTCTTCTACAGTATCTACCATTTTGGATCAAAGGCATTTTTTCACCACACAGCACAATAATAATCCCGTCCCATTGGTCCTTTTGTAATCCTGACTTAGTTCACGGATTTTAAAGGGAACTGGGATTCCAGGAGCTCAGTCTTGACCAACTGGTCCCATGTTGCGTAGTACTGGGTCCCCAGAGGACTTTGGACAAGATGTGACTGCCAATGTGGCTGCAGTCAGCTTCTTTGTGCGTGCTGGGGAGTGAAACTTGCACGTCACGGTCACTTTTCCCTCATATCGATAGTGGTGTTTCTGAAGTCTCGTGGCATTTCTTCATTTAATGATGATGTTAAAACAAGCTTCCCTTTCTTTTCTATGTCTATTCCAGTGATGTTCTGAGGGCCAGCCCAGCAACAGCATCCCAAAGCTCCCATAATATGCTCAGCTTCTCCTGCCCCACCTCCTCCTGCAGTGCCTTCCTTTCCTGGCCTCCATTTCGGCCCCTCGGCCCTGCCTTCTTCCTCTTGCTCCCTGCTTATTCCCAAGCAGACTCCTCTTACTTGATGGCACCTTGGGTGTGCCCTACTCCTGAGGTTAGCTGTGTTTTAGATGAGTGGCTCCTGAATATCCTAAGCTTTCAATATCCGAAGAAATTATCTCCCAATGCTTGAATGGAGCCAAGGTTTTCTACCTGGACTGGTTGGGCAGACAAGTCTACTATGCTTACTCACATAACCAGGCCAGGTGATCTGCCGGGTTCTAAGCAGCACCCCTTCCTCGGTGTGTGTCTGTCTGCATGTTTGGCTGATGTGCAGACGCCTTCTCAGGTAGGTCTGGGGTGATGCAGACTCCTATCACTCAAGGGTATTTATTATGAATCTCGCTGCAAGTGGAGACTGATGTGGGCTCTTAGTGTCATCTCACTGCCACCTTCCCTTAGCCCCAGAGCTGTATTTACTAGCTAGCCAACAAAAACAAACGAATACTACAGCCCTACATGCGCTCAAACCCTTGTGTTCTTCTATGCTTTCATTTCATAAATGTTGGTACATCCAGAGAACTGAACTGAGCCCATAGCCATGTACACGCTTTTCAGTGACCTGATCACTTCCAATCTGCTCCAGCCAATGAGGATTCAGAGCAGTGACCCTTAGATAAAAGGCTTCATTTGGCATGAGTCATCTGTGGAGACATCCAGCCCACTTGGTCTGTGTTAAGTGCCTGGTTCCTGTAAATATTGACAGTCAGAAACCATCCCAACAGCTACTATGCAGTGATCTGGAAGGTAAGGTACATGAACATGACCAGTGATTAGGCAATGCTCATTCTTTGCTAAGATTCAGCCACTGATAAATATCACCCCATTATCTCTCTTCCCAATAGCGGCTCATTTACTTGTGTGTGACTCATAGTTGATATTTTATGGGGCCTGATTCAGCAAGGATCTCTGGAAACACCTCCAGTTTGCTGCAACAGAGAATGACATCCAAGGCCACTTCAACTTCTAGAATACTGGCTTCTCAACAAGAGTGGCCCGGAGAAGCTAAAGGGGGCGTGGAGGGATACAGAGCAAGAGTGTTTGTCACCAGTCAAAGCCGATGTGTTAAAACCCACTTATCCCCATAGGCATACTTCCATTACTGTTTATCTGTGGATGCCAGTGACCTGCAAGAGTCTCCTTCTCCTTGTTCAAGTCACTTTGCGCTTGTTAACTCTACCTCAAAGAAGGGGCAAGGATAAACCTCTATCCCTGCAGAAGCTGATTTTACCTTTTGCTCTCCCTTTCTGATTGCTTAAAATAAATGTATCATTACCTGAATGTCTACTGATGCTTTCCAGTGGTTTTGACCGCTTGGTTTATTGCGTTTTATTATGTGCAGGAACTTTGCATGTGAACCCTAGTCTTTATGAGTGCCCTTTGTTTATTTCCTACATTTGCTGTGGGCTGAGGGTCAGAATCAAGCTTTTCAGTAGGTGGGTTTTGAACATGGGCCTTTGGCAGACTGTGTGCTGCTGAAAAGCACTGTCCTGAGCTGAGGGTGTACACACACACACACACACGGCCATTGCCCTTTTGCATAATCACTTGGATTTACTCCGTGTTGCCCTGCAGTAGCAGCGCTGCTTGTGTGGACCTGTCTTTCCATGCAGGCCAGCACAGCGCTGCGAAGGAGGCATGGATTACCTTAATGGGAGCCATCTCTTTGCCACTATCTATGTGACTTTGGGCAAATTACTTAACTGCTCTAAGCTCAGGTTCCTTATTTGTAAAATAGGAATAATGATACCTACCTTGCTGGCTACTGTGAGTAGAGGTAATGTATTTAACACACATGGCTCATAAAAATTGCTCAGTGAATTGCAGTGATCTTCTTCAGCACCGAGCCACTGTAAACATTGTTGCTGCCAACAATAAAAAGCGGCCTACCAGAAGCCAGAGGTGCTATAAACATTGTATTAGCCCATCAAGGAGGTATTATTTTCCAAGGCTTGGACTCCAGCTGGCCAGGACTAGAGAGCAAGCACTGGCTGTTACCCTTGCCACCTTCCAGGGACACTGGAGGTCATGATTTTGTGTGTGTGTGTGTGTGTGTGTGTGTGTGTTTAGGGGAGGCTGGCAACTTATTGCATCAGGTGGCCACGAGGGCATCTGCTTCATCTTTGCTCCCATCACGGGAGCACAGACTGGTCTGTATGCTGTTAGCCAAACAGCTTCTCAATGCCCTTGTTAAACCACTTGGCAGTGGCTAAGGGCTCTGTCTTTTGTTCCAGTTGATCACACATCCGCTGAGTTGCAGAGTCCAGTGTGTTCTGGAGCTTATTCGTATTCCATATTTTTAATGGCATGTCCATGGGTGGGTAACAGGAATCCAATCTGTTGGGATGTATGGGCATGGGGGTCCAGGGTGAGTGAGGAGTGGGCAAGAAGTTCAAGTTGACAGCCAACTCCGCTCTGTCCTGGTGTTCAGAGGGTAACCAGCTGTGTTCAAGCAGAAGCTCCTCCTCCAAAGTCCCTCCCACCTCACCCCACTCCACCTCTCAGGGAAGCATCCTACATGAGAGGGGGATATTTCAAATCATGCCCCTGGAGGAGTGTTTTTATTAAAGGCACATCTGTGATGTCACGGATGTAATAGCATGTTTGCAAGAAAGAATAATTCAGTAGAGTAATGGTGTAGACCATGAAGGAGAGACAATTCCCCTGAAGTGACCAAAAAATAACTAAGGTGCGTTTCCAGGAGAGGAAACGTGAGGTGGAGGAAAATGATCCCTGCGATGATGCTGAAAAGAGAACCCGCTCAGCCTTAATGAATTAGAGCTGCGAGGCACCAGCACTTCAGTCAGGTCAAACCAAAGTTCCCTGCACTCTTAAAGATGAGAGAAGGTCCATGGAGGCCACCAAGGACAGGCCCATTGGCATCACTCTGGCAACCTGAGTCCCCTTAATGTCCTGGAAAACTGGAGTGTGCTTCCTCAAGAGCCCAGCGGTTGCCCAGTAAGGCTGGGGCCGGAAGCACAAAGGAACCAGCCTTGAAGCCTAGGGATTCCAGTTCTTCCCTTCCCTCCCACAGTTTCTGCAGGAAGGAAGGAGCAATGGGGAGGGGGCAGCTAGGCCAACTTTTGCTGCCTGGGATCAGAGCCATTCCTCAGGGTCTCTGCACAGTAAATCAGCAGGAGAGCAATTGTCTCCTCTCAAGAGTGACCAAGGCGGGCAGAAACTACAGTGGAGGTCAGACTTAGGCAGGCAGGGCCCCTAAAAGGCCCGCTTTGCCAACTTGAAGTTATACATGGGTTGCTTTTGGTCGGATACATCTGCTTCAAGTCTTCTTAAACCCTTCGGGTCCAGGATTTTCTTCGCTGGTGCCCCAAAGAGTTGACATACCCTTAACCTAGTTCCTACTTCCTGGGGTTGCTATGAGAACCAGCTGAGATGATGTGTGTCAGACACTCACCGTGTCTAGCATGTGGCAAGTGTTCAAGCTTGTTACTGAGTGTCATTATCATCAGTCATCATGGCACACTCCTGGTTTGGGTTTATACTTTAGAAGTCTGTTCTCTTCCAAACGGATCCAGCACCAACCCCATCCACCCCTGAGAAAGTTTCAGCTCTTTTTTGCTTTGTTTTCTAAATCAATTCATTCCTGTAGTTCATTCACTTGCTCATTTGTTCATCTGCCCAATCCTTATTACATTGGTGTGAAAGTAATCGCGGTTTTCACCATTACTTTT
>NC_045434.1:13590895-13634826 GCF_002776525.5 Piliocolobus tephrosceles
ACACACACACACACACACACACATTCTTTTTCAGGTTCCTGGTCTCATTTCTGAGTAGATTCACGTGACCTTGCTCCATTTTCTCATGCATATATTTTTTCCATGGCAGATCCGCTTTTCATACGAACCTGGTGTCTGCAGCATTTAGAGCATTTAGAGGCTTTGGTTGACAAAGTGCTCTAAAATTTACACTTTAGAAATCTGTTCTCTTCCAAACAGATCCAGCAGCTCTACCCCCATCCACCCCTGAGAAAGTTTCAGCTCCTTTTTGCTTTGTTTTCTAAACCTATTTATTCCTGTAGTTCATTCACTTGCTCATTTGTTCATCTGCCCAATTCTTATTACATTGGTGTGAAAGTAATCGCGGTTTTCACCATTACTTTTAGTGGCAAAAACCGCAATTACTTTTGCACAACCTAATAAACATCTACTGTGTGCTGTGCTCTTATGTTACCTGCTTGTGACGCTGCTATGCACCCATTCCTCCCCCAATACACACACACACACACACACACACACACACACAGGTTCTTTTTCAGGTTCCAGGTCTCATTTCTGAGTAGATTCATGTGACCTTGCTCCATTTTCTCATGCATGTATTTTTTCCATGGCAGATATGCTTTTCACATGAACCTGGTGTCTGCAGCATTTAGAGGCTTTGGTTTACAAAGTGCTCCCTGTTCTAAGGTCCTCTGATGCCCTTGCTGTCTAGATCAGGGAAGGGATGAGGGGGAAGCCAGTATACCCCACACCGAGAAAACTAGGCCTATGTGTACTCTGGGCCCGCTCCTTTCTCCGCCTGCCTGAAACCACACTAGCAGTCAGCACGTCAGAACCTGCGAGGTCAGGATGGATTCCTGCTTTTGAAGAGCTGCCTGGGCAAAGAATGTCAGAGTCACATTACTCTACAGACCAAATGGCAATTCACAGCCACAAAGGGAGTGGCCCTCTCCACCAATCCTCACCCTGTGGCTGTCGGGCCAGACCCCTAGGGTGTCCAGGGCTGCCCCTGTTGAAACAGTGGGGCTGACAAAAGCAATTTGAAGGGAAACAAAAATACTGCAGGATCAGGTTACAAATGTTTGCCTAGACTTGGAATCCTTATTCTAGAAAGTTCTATGCTAACCCATGGGGGCAGGTGTTGCTACCTTTGATGAGTAGAGAAAAACAACTGTAGCGGAAGCAGGGTGAGGGGGAGCAGAGCCAGGAGAAATCCTGGCTCAGCAGCCCGGGATGGGTCCCACCAATACAGTAGCCAGGGAGGAGGGCGCATGCTCTCCAGGATCCGATTTCAGGCCAGCTGGAGCTAGGATGTGTTCTTCGCCACAGGAAGAATTTTCCCTCAGACAGAACTGCTAACCCGGCAGGATGGAAGGAGGACTGTACCGCCAGTGGTGGTGACTGCACGTCCCAGAAGCCTTTCCCCCTTCCTTCCCTGGGCAGCATGTATTTTTGTGTTGCCAATTTACCCACCTCCCACAATAGCCTTCATTTTTTTAAAATGTGGGAATTTTTCTGAGCCTGTGAACTATGTTGCAAAACTATGAGCACTTTTCCACAGCTACCCTATGTCATCTGTCTCTTTGACATAAAGAGGAAAGGAGGAGGGTGGAGAGGGAAAAGGAGGGAGAGCGGGAAAGCAGCAGAAACGCGAGAGAAACATTTTGCTGACGTCAAAGAAGACCACACTCTACAGGATAGCATTACTTGTATCTCAACAACCCACTCCCTCTAATTTACTAGAAACCAAACGGACTGTTTAGAAGCCCTCAGCCTGGCAGTCTGGGTTGGGTTTTGCTGGGGGGTGGGTTGGGGTGGGGGTTGTTTTGTTTTTTTGCTATTTTCCTTTGACCAAAACGGCCATTAATTGTTGGGAGTTTGAAAACTACCTGATTCCATGAAACAGAGGGGATTTCCATGAGTAATAATTCAGACCGTGCTTGTGTAGGACGCTGTGGCTCGAGAAAATTGATCCAGCTGCTTGCAAAGCTCATGGAAAAGGGCCCCGGGGCGAGGACGGCGGCGTCTGCAGCTGGGGCCGCTGCGGCCGCTGCGGCCGCTGCTGGCGTTGTCACGTGGTCCCGCCGGCGTCCGCCCCGCTGGTCCGGGCTCGCCCCCGCGCCCTGCGCGCCCTCTGCGTCCCACTCCAAGCTCCAGGCGCCCTCCGTTCCCGCGCTGCGCGAACCCCTGCTTCTTCGAAAGGTCGTCGCCTTGCATCCCTGGCTGATTTCGCAGGCTGAAGGCGATTCTTCACACAAGTAGCAAACTCTTTTTGGGAAATACAGGATTCTGAGTCTGGTTGGGGGCGGCCCTAAGCTGCCTCTCGAATGTTACCTTTTGGTTCGCTGGCGTGTTTGTGCTTCCAGAAGCATCCCGCGGTTCTGTTGTCCAGACACACCAGGACCTATTTGCTAATACAATCAAATCTAGCAACAGTCACCTGTAACCCAAGGTTACAGAAATACCGATTCCACTACCCAGATGGTAGAGTTTAATGTGTTTGCTGGCTAAGGCCGCACAAGTTAATTTTTATCCTAGTAAAAAATAATAAACACTGCATTAGCAACTAAATGTTTATCAATTTGCAGTTCATTTCCAGCCAGATCATTTCGCTCCTGCATGTTTTTACTGCTAGCTGATGCACTGGAGTGCTTTTCCCCAAACCATATGTGGCTATTTAAGTCTTAGCCTCTGTAGCATTTATACGGTGCTTTTCACTTTAATTGGATAATATTATTTGGCTACTTCAGCCATGGTCTTCAAACATTGCATTTTAATGATAAAGAAACTGCAGTAAAGAAAGATTAAATGAGTTGCTGGGGAATCATCCTGCACTTCAGGGGTGAGGCTAAACAAGGAGCCACAAGTTGATATGCAGCACAGACCTGTATGGGCTGGACCACGTGGCTGAGCAGGGCTGAGTTTGTTGTGTTTCTTTTCCTCATCTTATGGGAAGATAATATTAGAGGAAGTGGCAGAGAAGAACTATCTAATGGAGTTAGCAACCCTGAATGGGAAAAAGACGCGTGGATGCACATAAGCAATGGTAGCCTGTTGAGAGTGTGATGGAAACTCAAGTACCTTCAGCTGCCCTACAGCTAAGCCCTTCTGCAAATGCTTTGGCTATTTTTGTTATCTTAGCGGCATTAGAGCCACCACTGGGTAGTGTCATCCACTGTTTATTACTAGACTTTCATAGCCAGAAACAGTGATTTGGCTAAGACAAAATGAAGCGATGGCTGTCCTGGGATGGTGCAGATGATAAACCCTCCCCGTCTCCCGGTATAAGTAGAAACCTTGATATTGCCGCTTGGTTTAGGGCAGATCTAAAGCTGCTACTTTGGGGAAGATGAGAGTAGAAGAGTCTTCAGGGCAGAAGGCAGAATAAGTCAGATCTATGTTCCAACTTTATTATCTCTGTGGGAAAATAACTCTTTCTTGAAGTCTAAGTTTCTCTCCCTTGAAAAAGTGAGGGGATAGTAGGATGTCCCTCTCAGGGCAGGTGTCCACATCAGGGACATATATACTCAGGGCCTGGCATGGTGCCTGGCATCTGATAGACACTGAAGAAGCACTGTTGCCAGGAAGAGTAGGCTTGGTGGATGCGGGCAGGTGATGGGTTGAAGATACCATGTATGCAAGCCCAAATATGAGGCAATGCCCCATTTCCCAATGGGTAGGTTACACACATTTTGTGTCCTTTTTTTTTTGCCATCTTGAATATATGTGTGTGTGTGTGTGTGTGTATGTATATATATATATATATATATATATATATATTTTTTTTTTTTTTCCTTCAGACGGCTTCTTGCTCTGTCACCCAGGCTGGAGTGCAGTGGTGCGATCTCGGCTCCCTGCAACCTCCACCTTTCTGGTTCAAGCAATTCTCCCTGCCTCAGCCTCCTGAGTAACTGGGATTACATCATGCCTGGCTAATTTTTCTATTTTTTAGTTGAGACAGAGTTTTGCTATGTTGGCCAGGCTGGTCTTGAACTCCTGACCTCAGGTGATCTCCCTGCCTTGGCCTCCCAAAGTGCTGGGATTACAGGTGTGAGCCAACATGCCCGGCTTGAATTTTTTTTTTTTTTTCTTTGAGATGGAGTCTTGCTCTGTTGCCCAGGCTGGAGTGCAGTGGTGTGATCTCGGCTCAGTGGAATCTCTGCCTCGCAGGTTCAAGCAATTCTCCTGCCTCAGCCTCCCGAGTAACTGGAATTACAGGCGTGTGGCACCATGCCTGGCTAATTTTTGTATTTTTAGTAGAGACAAAGTTTCACATGTTGGCCAGGCTAGTCTTGAACTCCTGACCTCGTGATCCGCCCACCTCAGCTTCCCTAAGTGCTGGGATTACAGATGTGAGCCACCATGCCTGGTGGCTTGAATATATACTTTTAATGATGCAAGTGAAATAGTCACTTTTCTAGTTAAGAATTTAGTTTATTGACTTAGTTACTTGTTTGTTTATTTATTTATTTGTTTGAGACAGAGTCTTGCTCTGTCACTGAAGCTGGAGTGCAGTGGTGTGATCTTAGCTCGTTGCAACCTCCATTTCTGGGTTCAAACGATTCTCCTGTCTCAGCCTCCGGAGCAGCTGGGACTACAGGCACGTGCCACCATGCCTGACTAATTTTTGTATTTTTAGTAGAGACAGGTCACCATGTTGGCCAGGCTGGTCTGGAACTCCTGACCTCAAGTGGTTCGCCTTGTGTGGGCCTCCCAAAGTGCTGGGATTACAGGAGTGAGCCACCACGACTGGCCAGTTATATTTAGAATCACATGCATGAATATTCTTATTTAGGAATCTTGCCTTTTTCCTTTTTGTTACTCATTATTCAGACTCTTTGTTATCAACTGTCTTTGTCATCACTTGTGCTCCCCATCTTTTTTTTTTTTTTTTTGAGACAGAGTTTCGCTCTGTTGCGCAGGCTGGAGTGCAGTGGCACAACCTCGGCTCACTACAACTTCTGCCTCCCAGGTTCAAGTGATTCTCCTGCCTCAGCCTCCCAAGTAGCTGGGATTACTGGGCGCCACCACACCCAGCTTATTTTTGTATTTTTAGTGGAGACAGGGTTTCACCATGTTGGCCAGTCTGGGTCTTCAGCTCCTGATCTCAGGCGATCTGCCTGCCACGGTCTCTTAAAGTGCTGGAATTACAGGTGTGAGCCACCATTCCCGGCCTTGTGTCCCTTTTTGAATGATCTGACTCAGTCTTCCAGAACACTTCATCTTGCTTCTGTCCAACTGCCTTTGAGATTTAGGACTTTTTAAGGCTGTATGCTATGCTCACTGGAAATGTTATCTCAAGTCTTCATAGCCATGTGCTATTTGCCATCTCCACAAAACTGACTTCTCTTATTGCTTTTAAAAGGGGTCTTCATGGGGCTATGCAAGGAAATGTTCATGCATTTTAGAGATGCATACTAAAGTAGGAAGGAGTGAAATGGCATGAGGCCTGCAATGCTCTTTAAAAGATTTCGGCAAAGAGAAAAAAAAGTAAAACACAATAAATGAAGCAAATGTCAAAAAATCTGGGTATTGTGCACATGTACCCTAGAACTTAAAGTATAATAATAATAATAAAAAAAGATAAAAAACAAAAAAACAAACAAAAAGAACATTCAAAGATATTGCCTGTAGTCTACCCTTTCTTAAAAAGAAAAAAAATCTGAGTAATTGTTAATCTCCATAATTATATGGAGAGTCACTGTGCTATATGCTCCTTTTGTCATAATAAAATTTTAAAATATAAAAATAAAAATTGTCACAATAAAATTTAAAATGGGCCTGGCCTGGTGACTCATGCCTGTAATCCCAGCACTTTGGGAGGCAGAGGCAGTTGGATCACTTGAGGTCAGGAGTTCGAGACCATCCTGGCCAACATGGTGAAACCCTATCTCTACTGAAAATACAAACATTAGCCACTTGTGGTGGTGGGTGCATGTAATCCCAGCTACTCGGGAGGCTGAGGCAGGAGAATTGCTTGAAACCAGGAGATGATGGAGGTTGCAGTGAGCTGAGGTTGTGCCACTGCACTCCAGCCTAGATGACAAAGCAAGATCCTGTCTCAAAAAAGAAAAAAAAAAAGTTTAAAATGAACTTTAAAAGTCTGGCTTACAGGCTGGGTGTAGTGGCTCACACCTATAATCCCATCTCTTTGCGAGGCTGAAGTGGGCAGATTGCTTGAGTACAGGAGTTCGAGACCAGCCTGGGCAACATGGTGAGACCCTGTCTCTTAAAAAAAAAAAAAAAAAAAAGGACTTGCTTACAGTATCTCTCATACTTGTAATTGTAATTGGAGGTCATACCTTCAAGAATAACTACAAAAGCTTTTATTTTTCTTTGTATTAAAAAACCAAATCAACAAAAACTATTCTTCCAGACCTCTATAAGCATTCCAATCTAAAATTGATGAGATTCCCTTCAGAATATTTTGTTGTTCCAAATAAAGAAATTCTGTAATATAAAGAGCTTTTTACAGACACAAGTATAAGGTGATGCCTTATACTTGCCTATTCATCCTATTTTTCTCTATGCTTTGCTGATCTGAGTAGACAGGGTTGGTAATGACCCCAAATGGAACACTTCTCTAAGTGATGGGAAGATCTCGTGCAGTGTCCTTCATCAGAAGTACCCATTACCTAGTGCCCTTGTTGGCACTGGAGCTGGAAGGCTCAGGATAGCAGGAAACAGGCAGCCCACAGTTCTGGAAGCAGGTCTGGTGGCAAAGGCCTGGGTATGGAGTGTCAGTGGTGGCAGAAGAGGGGAGAGTCACCGTTTTCTTCATTAGTTAATGCCTCTCCCCTGGAGGGAGGGCAAGACCCATGGTCTACACAGCCAAAGCGAGAGGGTGGTTGAGAAATTCTCCAGCATACTCAGGCAAAGTCAGGCAAGCATATTTAGGCCTAGGAGTCCTGGTTACCACAGCCTAAAGTGATAGGAACAGAAAGTGAAAGGAACAGAAAACCAGTCCATATTTGTTTTATGTGAATTTTGTAGCAATTGCTTTTCCAAAGGAGGAAAGAAAAAGTTATTCTTTTTAAAACACGGTTTTTCCTATGGACATGATAGGCCATTTACCGACGAGTTATTATCATAAAAAATACCTACTGAGCCTGTGTGGGAAGCCTGGAATTCTTTTACTTTATTGTATTTTCCTCTAAGGATATATTGCATTATTCCACAACAGGCTGGTCACAATCTTTGAGAGATTTACTTCTGAGACTTTTTGGTGTGGCTTCCTTCACGCTTCACATTTCATAAGAGAGACAATTTTGACTACTTTGAGAGAACCCTCCCTCAAACATAAACATCACAGCATCCTGACTTTAGAGTGTCTATCTCAACATTTCAGTGCTAGAAGGTTTTTTGGAATGCAGACAAATAAGATAAACAAAATCCCAGTGTGCTTAAACTGAGAGCAGGTTCTTTTTTGGAAGATGTGTGTGTGTATGTGTGTGTGTGTGTGTGTCTGTGTTTTGATGAGCTAAGTGTGGATTATAACCCAAAAAGAAGGAAAAGTGTGAGATTAGATAAGCGTCTGCTAGATTCATTATTGCCATGTGCATTCTGTGAAATGGGCTTAGAGGTCACTGGTTGTAGCTGCAGGATAAAGTTCACTTGTTTATTCTCAGTCTGATTGGGCCACCATTGAAAACAGAATGTGAACTACTGTCCAGAAGCCCTCTGTGAACTTCAGGTCTGCCTTAGGAGGGATGCTTCCAGCGAGGGAGCGCGTGATGAAGTGATGAAGTCTGCAGGCATTGCTTGGGCAACGCCAAGTGGCCACTGGCCAGGGTAGAAGTTAAACCAGGAGATGGCTGTCAAATGCAGTTGTTAGGTTTGGCACATCTTTCTCAAGCTGCTGAGCTGAGCAGGAAAGAGAGACGTTTGTTTGTGGATTTATCTCATCTATAAGACACTCTGATAGATGAACTCTATATCAGTTCTATGTAGAACTCTGTATCAGTTCTATAAGGCACTCTTTAATCTGAATCTTTCTATTTGCTCAAGAGAAAAGCAAGTCTGACTTGCATCCCATTGAAGATTTAGATTGGACAGTTTACATCTTTCACCTGCGCCCCTGTAGCGTCCTCTACTGATGCTGTCCTACATTGATTTTTCCAGCAACCTGGGGAGTAACCTCATAGATGGTTTGGGATGTCTTTTGGCTATGCTTAAAAATTTCCAACAGATTTGCTGCACATCTTAGGATAAATATGTTTCCTGTGAATTGTGATGATTTCTTACACTACATTTGCAAGCATGTGTATGCATCTGCAGGAAACATAGCCTGGCTCTGTGAAGGAATACTGCTGTGACCGCAAAACTGTTTCTGTGGAATTTTCTCTGGTGTGGTCATCCTGCCTTCAGGTCAGTGAATAGATGGTGTTTGAACAGTGTCTGGCACAGATACTTTAACCTTAAAGCTTAATGTATAACTGGTATTTTTTCCCCTTCTGTGTCAGCAATTGGCAACGGGACACTGTAAATAAGGATTCTGGTTTGTAAATGGACGTCTGTTCCTCCAGGGGAGGGGAAGGCTGGAGTAAGCAGTTTTGAAATTCATGCTGCAAGTGATAAGATAATTTGAGTAACCTGTAAGACCTGTGGATTCACAGGTTTCAAAAACAGGAAAGTCTCCTGTTTGAAAACCCTCTAAAGCAACATGTGGGCTTAGAAAAGAAGCCGGCTTGTGGTTTGGTGATTGTACTTCCTTATTGATATAATGGCCGCTGATGCAAGGCCTCCTGGGATTGCAGCGTGGTGACCGCAGGCCTGACGGTTACCCTGACTGGGTTCTGAAACAGCCCGGGGCTTTCAGCACAGATGAGAAGTCTAAAAATTTCCCTTTTCATTTCCTCTATTGTGTGACTTTGTCATTTTTTAAAAAACTGGTCACAGAAAAGGGAATTTTGCTCATGCTTTTAAGGAGTTTATCTCGACTGAGTAGCTTCCCCGCCACTCCTCTAAAATCCCTCCCCAAAAACCCCAAGTTAAAAAAAAAAGATCTATTCTTGTAGATTTTTTTTTGTGTGGGTCTATGTTTCATTCATCTGCTTTTAGGCTGGATTTATAACAAGCAGATCTTTTAAAATGGTATGATTTTAAAATAAAATTAAAAAAACACGCTGAGATCTTTCCATAACTTTGGCTTCTGGGAGTTGAAAGTGCAGGTACGTGCTACATCTTCTGGAAACCTAACCCTCGCACGCCAAGTGGGAGGCTCTTTTGGTCAAATACTCCCAGGACTTATGCTAGAGTTCTCAAATAAGTGAAAGCAGATGCCATGCCTGTGCGACACAGCTAACTGACCGCAGCCCAGAAAGTTCGGTTGGCTAGCTGTGTGGGGGCTGTCTGAAGCCCTGAAAACATTCTGCATCAGAACTCAGCTTTATAAAGGGGTTCCTGCTCTCCTGTCTGCCCTGGAGATAGTCATGCATGACAGCTTGTGGGCTGATCATGCATTTAGGCAGCTGCTTTTCCTCCCTCCCTCCAGGAGGAAAATAGAGCAAAAAGGTAGAACTTACTTCCACACCCAAGTTTCTCCTGAAAGCACCGTGCCTGTTTTGTTTGCTACACATCTTAGGTATGTATGTTTGCATCTACATAGGCCCAGAGCTCAGGTACGCACAGTGCTCAGGTACACGCAGTGCACACACTTGCTAGCCACATAGACTCTCAGTGCACACACAGTGCTCGTGCACACATGGTAGTGCATGACGAATCCACATAGTATCCATGCACACACACAGTACCCACACACACGTGGTACATACACATGGCACCCCTGCACATACACAGTAGACATGCATAACCCAGAAAGTGGTTCTTGTTCTCTCTGTAACCTTAAGACTTTGGCAGTTTTTGTTAACTGCCACACTTAGCAGGATTACATTTCCTTGCGGCCTCAATGACGTGATAGGGCAGATTTATTGGGCTTACAGAAAAAAAGAGAGAGGAGAGAGAGTAAGCAAGCGAGTAGTAAACTCTGCTGTGCAGCCAACCTGGGCCTTGGTTTTAAGGTGCAGATCGTCAGGGCCAGGGGAGAAGATTTGGCAACATGGGGTCGTTTGGTGAGAGTCAGCAGGTTTCACTGGTAATCTGCTAGAGCACTAAAATACATACTTCCAAAGGTTACCTTCTTTCAGTTCACTGAAAAATAAAAGGAGCCCCAAGGCTGGACCAGATAACATACATAAATAACACATGCATTCCTACATGTGTTATTTATGTATGGGCACATGTTTATAGCATGCATGCATGTGTGCTATGTGTATATACCATGCACTTGTACACATATCCTGTGTGTGCAGCGCACCAGATGCCACAGATATGGTAGTGGCAGGGTCAGTGACAGAGAGTTGGGGGGATGCAGGTGTGAGGCAGGCCTGCTTGGGAACAGGTAAATCACTTAAGGACACAGTGCTTCTCATCTGCTTTGCTGCTCTTTTCCTCTTAAGCAGCATGCGCTGAGATTGCAGAAACCTGAAAGATAGGCAAAGTGTGTATCCCACCTCCCCTTCCTGCCTGACTCTTAAGTAAGTTTTCTTTAAGTATCTTTTTTCTTCAGCCTCAGGAAAAAGAGGACCTTAGAACTGAAGGAGCAAGGATTCAACATCACACTGTTTTTGTTAGCTGCCTATGTGTGTTTGTTTGCTGTGTATCCAAAAGACAGAGGAGATGAACAAGGAAAAGAAAAGAAACAAGGAATCAGATTGGAAAGACAGTATGAGTTTGTGCTTATGAAATAAAACTTCTGTCCCTCTACACAGGACCCGGAGTCTGTCCCAATTTCCTGTCTCTAACCTCACTGTAAGTGCTGACCCACTTCTGGCTATTTTTATTTGTTTCTTTGAAAATGCTCACTGGGATTGGAGTTGACTTGCCGACTCTGTTCTGTATCCTTCCCACCACCTGATCCCAGAGGGCAGAGCTTCCCACCTCATGCCAGTGATTACGGGTGAGCACAGAGCCAAAGGATGGCAGGGTTTTGTTGGTGGTGTGACAAACGGTGACCCCTTTCCTTGCAATCAGAGACACAGGGACAAGCAGCTTGCACCTGCACGTGGAGCTTTGCACATGGTCTTTTGCCTGATTTTCCTGAGGCAGGCCCCCTCCACGAAAGATGGGCACCTTCCCATGTTCCGGAATTCTTGGGGGTGCGCTGACTCCAGGCTCTTGCCCTAGCTTTGCGCCCCGGGCAGTGAGCGTGTGTAGTTACTTATCTGGGATTGCAACCTGAGTCAACAGTGAAACCAGGAAGTGAACTCAGGGTCCGGCATTGTATGGAAAGTTGGGTGTATTTACTTTTCTCTTAAAGCAAACTTTGATTGACTCTTTAATAAGTTACCATGGAGGATATAGTTCTGGTGAGATTTGACTTGGCATCCAAATCTAAGTCACATATTGATAATGGAGGAGAGGAACAGGGAGTCTTTTACGTTTTTCCAGTTTTATCATTAACCCCAAGTTCAGAAATCTGTTTGCTTTTAAAATTATCAGTTTCCTCGTTTAGGAAGGTGACAGTTCTCTACTGATGATGAGGTTGTTTTAGACGGAGTCTCGTTCTGTCACCCAGTCTGGAGTGTAATGGCACGATCTTGGCTCACTGCAACCTCTGCCTCCCGGGTTCAAGCGATTCTCCTGCCTCAGCCTCCCAAGTAGCTGGGATTACAGGCATCCACCACCATACCTGGCTAATTTTTTGTATTTTTAGTAGAGACGGGGTTTTGCCATGTTGGCCAGGCTGGCCTTGAACTCCTGACCTCAGGTGATCCGCCCACCTTGGCCTCCCAAAGTATTGGGATTACAGACGTAAGCCACCGCGTCTTGCCTGATGAGGTACTTCGATGTCCTTTGTGGAAAGGCCTTATCAACCAGCTGGCAACATCTGGGGCTATGTGAGGAATTAGAGTGACCTTGACTTCAGACAGGCCCGATATGGGTCTCGACTCTGTCACTTACGGTGTCACCTGAGGAATCCTTTCCCTTCTTTGGCCTCAATGTCCTCCTCTGGGAAATGAGAGTAAAAGGTCTCTCCCTTGTAAGGTTGTTAGAGGGCTTGGCAAGGAGATGGATGTGAAGGGCTGGCAGGGGGTGTGGAACGTAGCATGTGCTTGGTGGGGCAAGCTATCAGAGTTATTTATGACTCAAATCATTTTAATTGTGGGCCATAAAATTTCTGTTTTCTCTTTCCAGAGATTTCTCCAGGATGTTACCTGTATGAGGTACACAGTGTGAGGACACGCTCCGTGCTTTTCCTACTTGGGTCCACGTGAGTGTCTGGAGCTGCCCTTAAAGGAAGGGAATAGAAGAATGATTCTGCCTCCCTGCTGAGAGGGACGTGGGTCCTGCGGGTGGTCGGGCTGAAGCTTCCTCTCCTTTCTGCTGACAGCACTTCCTCATTAAACGCAGGGATCTGCAAAAAGGGAAAACAAAAACACAAGAAGAAAAATGAGGCATCAAAGCCCCTCCTCTTATGCCCATGGGGATCTGGAGGACGTGCTATTTCTTTACTTTCCCAAAGGGCCCAAGAAGAGCTTCCGGGGAGAGGGAGAACACCCTTTTAGGGGATTCCCAACAGGCCTGTCTCCTGAGGGCTCCCGTGGGAGAGGTAGTAACTAGGGTGCAGACCATTTTCTGTGTTATGGGCATCCAAGGAGAGAAGAGAGTGACCCCTTATGACTTGGGAGGCCCATAAAGATGGGGTCCTGGATGAGCAGTAGCAAGGAGGGTACAGGGATGGGTGTGCCTCGGGGGCTGGCAGTGAGGGTGGCATTGTCCCTAGAGAGTTCAAACAATATCAGCGATACAATCTCCTTCTGTTGGGCAGCCAGTCCTTCTGCTCCCTCCTGATGTGTCCTGAGTGAGAGGGGTAGGGAGGAGCTAGTGTGGCCCGAAGACAGAGGAACCCGAGATATTTCTTTCCTCTTCCAAGCAAGAGAGGCTGGAGACAGCAAATGAGTGCTCAGGGATTCTTGGGGGTCAAAAGAGTCACCTGAGAGAAAGGAAGAGGGGAACTGCCACACCTCAATGAGGGGAGCACCGCAGGCTCTGCCTCTCTTCCCCACCCGTCTAGGAGGAGGGTCTGGAGTGGAGTCCATGAGGGGCTGGGCGGGCCTGGGGCCCTCCTTTGGAGGGAATGTGGTAAGCAGACCATACAGGCAAGCAGACAGTCCTTGGAGGTTGAGGGTGAGACAAAGAACTGTAGTATCCTCTGTGTCTAAAGACACCTTTGCCTCCTGTCCTGACGCACAGATGGGCACTTCTCCTGCCCTGCCGTGCTTCTGCCATTTCTGGTGGAAATAGCTCGAAAGACTCCTGCTTATCCACAGAGCGGGGGCATTTACCCATTACAACCCCCTGGCGAAGTGACACGGTTATGCCCATTTCATAGACGAGGAAATGAGGCCCAGAAACGGGCAGGCATCTTCCCCAGCTGGGAAGCGGTGGATCTGGGACTTGTTTGCCCCAGAGGCTGCCACCTGGACACCTCACTGCCCTCAAAGGCTGACGGGGGCCCCCAGCAGCTGTAACCATTTCTTTTGAGTGCTTCTCATTGTGTGGAAGATCATTTTGGGGGTGCACAGAACTCCCAGCTTGCTGTGATTCAGCACAACCCTTGTGTGTCACCAATAGGAGGTGGCCTTGATGGGCATAGTGCCAGCCAGCCAGAGACCCTCAATGAACAGGGGGCGTTTCCAGAGGGCCTGGTGTTTTCTGCATGGCAAGACTCCTACAGAGAGGCCAACCTGGTTTTTGGAGAACAGTTTGCATTTCCGGTGGCCCTGGGGGCACATGTTCCTGTTGGATTCCTGCACTGGAAGGGAGCTTGTGGGGCCGGGCTGCCAGCAGTGCCTGCCTTGTGCCGGGGCTTTTTTGGTATGGAAACTTCAGAGAGGCGTCACCGCCATCTCTTTTTTGCTCAGGATTTGCTCATCTCTCCGCACCTGCTTTTTGGGGCTCAAGCCTGGAAGAAGCCTCAGGACACGGGAAATGTCCGCCTGCTGAGCAGGACCCGGTGTGAGGGAAGAAGCCCTCTTCTGATTCCTCATGGCCCAGCCACCCCTCGCCTGAGCCGAGCCTGGCCACAGGGCCCGCCTGCAGGAAGGGCTGACCCACGGCTTCATTGTGTTCAGGCTGTGCTAAGAGCCCAGGGTGAGGGCCTCTAAGCCCCGGAAGCCTCAGTTGGCCAAAGTGCTAGATGCACGTGGTCTGCCTTCATCCCTGCTTCCCTCAGAGCTTGCATTTTTCCAAATTCAAGAGAGTCTCCACCTTTGAGAAGACCCGCCTGTCCCGGTTATTTATGTGTACCATATCTCCCTTTGTTCCGCAGAGCAGTGCGCATAAAAGGCTTTTGGGGAAGGGGAGAAGTGCCGCTCAGTGACTTGCACAGGAAATTGGAAATTGGATCCCAGGTCTACCCCCACTCCTCTGACTCATGCTTAAACAAACCCAACACATGCCCTGACCTTTGCTCTCTCCCTCTATTGCAGGCCATACCTGCCAGCAGCCCGCTCTCCTGACCATGCTGCGGCTCACAAAAGTCCAGCATTTGGCTAGCTTCCTGGGGGAATGAATCTTTCCGAGCCAAACTAATGCTATGCATGCAGCCTATGCTTTTTTTTTTTGGTCTTCCACAAAGTGAATACTTGCTTTTTTTTGCTCTTTAAATTGTCATCCATTATATTCATCAACACAGAGAGATGGAACATTTGGCAAAATTATTTTAAGTAGCACTCCAACCTGTGATCGTAATTTCAAATCAAGGAATTTGCTGAGCAGCTGTGGGGAAGAACAAAGGGCCTGAGAGTGATTTAGGGCCTGGGGGAGGGGAAGTGGTGGAGTTGAAGGCCCCAGCCGGTAGCAGAAACAGCTGGGGAGGTAGGTTGTGCACAACCGGTCGGGGAGCCGGCCTTCTCAGCCCTGCCATCCCATCCACACGTGCCTCATCAGAGAGTTTTCATCTGCTGAACATACCACATGCAGCACTTCAAAACAGATAAACTAAGCAGAGGATTCAGATTCAGTTTAATACCCTCGCTGAGAACTTCGGCTCAGGAGTTGGACAGGCCTGGCCTTGAATCCTGGCTCTGCCACTCACTGGTCTCAGTTGTATCATCTATAAAATGGGGCTAATGTAGCAATCACTTCATAGGGATTACTGTGAGGCTGAGTGTTTATTTGACCCAGTCACTGGCATAGAACAAGTGTTCAAAATACTATTATTATCACAAATATGCAGAAATGTTCAATGGATACACTCGGTTTTTGCAACCAATTAATTCAATGAGCATCTATTGAGCACCTGTTATATGTTAGGTGCAGGGCTGGGTGCTGTTTGGGTACAAATATGTAAAGCATAGGAATTAATATGCTATTAGATATACTAAAAAGACTTCTATTGACTTAAAAAGTAATAATGACTTCCAATCATATTTAAGTAATTAACAAAAGAGCCTTTCTTTTTTTTATTTCCATTTTTGAGATGGAGTCTTGCTCTGTCTCTCAGGCTGGAGTGTAATGGTGCTATCTCAGCTCACTGCAACCTCTGCCTCCTGGGTTCAAGCAATTCTTGTGCCTCAGCCTCCAGAGTAGTTGGGATTATAGGTGCGCCACCACGCCCAGCAAATTTTTGTGTTTTTAGTAGAAACAGGGCTTCACCATGTTGCCCAGGCTGCTCTTGAACTCCTGACCTCAGGTGATCCACCAGCCTCGGCCTCCCAAAGTGCTGGGATTACAGGCATGAGCCACTGTGCCCAGTCGAAAGAGCCTTTCTTGACAGATGGTCTATTAGAAACAATTTGAAAAGAAAATGTAGAGTTGAAAAAAATAAAAGGGAAGCTGCATTCTTTTTAATTGTTTCTGAACTTGTTGCTTTTCAACACAACTATTATCTAAATTAACTTAATTTCTTAAAATAAGCCCTGCTTCATACCCGGGAAGCTTCAATCAGATAATTTGCAGATAATCAGACCTGTTTACAAATAGTCTGGTTTGTCTGAGTGACTTTCGGTGACACATGCATACTTAGAAAGGGTATCATTTGCCAGGGATTAGCCAGTTCTGCTGAATGACAGTCTTCGGAATTAGAAGTCATCTAGTTCAACCTTTCATCCTTTTAATAGAACTTCTGGTAGATAACAGCTGAGCTTCTGCTCAGACTGCTAGAAATGGAGAACTTACTACTTCAAAACGTAGATACTGCCTGTGTTGAACAGCTCTAAATGTTCAAGATGGAATAATTAATAGTAAACTAATTGAAAAGAATTTGCATAGCACATCTCAAGGACAAAAATCCCTTCTGTTGTTTTTTCCTTTCGTCTTGGTCTCCATCTCTGTCATTTGGTGGTGTTTGGACTGCCTGTCTTCCCCTTTGACTCCGAGCGGCCACCTGCCCTCTGCCCCCTGCCCCTGGGGGAACAACAATGGCTCTGATCACAATTGGGTGGCCAAGCGTATCATGCCGTAGAAGTTTGGAGCCAACACTCAGTTTAAGTTGCTCCTCTCCTTGTTCTCTAGGGTGGCTCCACTAGGTTCTGCTTTCTTGGAAAACAACAGTGAACTTTGTTTAGCCAAAACCCTATTTCCCAAGCTGATATTTGCTCACTGGCCTCCCCTCCTCCAGCTGCTCCCAACTGCTGACCACTTCTTGAGCACACTGCTAGCTGCTTCTGCTGTTCCAGCACTTCCTGGAAGGCAGCCGCAAGCGGCCGAGGCAGATGGAGCCCAAGCCCTGTTGCTTGTGGCCTTGGCTTACTGAGCCTGAATCCACGACCGGATCATTAGAAAAGGAACGGTGTGTGTGCCCACCTTTGAAGCCAGTAGGCCAAAAGAAGGGTGAGCAGGACAGCGCCATAACACCTAGAGTTACCGTGTTTGGTTCACACTTCTGGTTTCCTGCAGAATTGTTAGAATTTTTTAAAAAAGGAAGCAGCAAGTTGAGAGCAACTAAAGTGAAAAGAGAAAAGTGATACAAAGGGAAAGGTTTATTTTTGGAGCTCTTAGCTTCTGAAACTCCTTCTGACTCTTTTATCCTTTTACCTCTCCCATTCTCCTCACTGGGCTCTTTGTCCTCACGGGGACTGTGCGCCTCTGATCTCACTCTAGCTCTGGGTCCCTTAGGCTCTTCTGGCTTTCTGGCTCCTGGAGTGAGCCCTTTCAATGAGGCCCTCCCTCAATTTCCCATCCCTCTTGTTCTTCTGCCATCCAGACTCATCACAGCCCAAATCGGAGACCGGCTGGCTGCATGGCTGGCTACTCAGAGCGGCTGGAGACAGCCATGCCCCAGGGCGACTTGTTCCACAGTGATCTAACTGGTTCACCCAGGGGTCTTGGACCTCACAGACCTCATTGGGAACATCAAATGAGGTTTCTTTGGCAGGAATGATATTTAAAACAATTTGATTCAGTTATGAGCATTTAAGAAACAGGAGATCACCAGAAAATCCAGAGTTTTAGCTCCACAAGCAGAGCTGGGGAGCTGGCGGTACCCCGTCTTTACCCATTCCGGGATGACCACTGGCTAGAGCTGAGAGGCAGCGGCCTCTCTGACATGGGGCACACACTCCATTTTACTACCATCTCTGCAACAACAGAGAGTGTCTTCCTGGACCCCCAAACTGAGAATTAGATGCCTTTGATCAATGGGTTTGGTTCCTCCTACTCCCCAGACGACCTGATTCATGAGATGCCTGCCTGTTCCCCGTGGGTATCTTGAGTTTGCAGCCCATGCTCAGTAGAGTTTATTCAGCAATCCTTTTCCTGACCTATAGCAGATTCCTAGCCCATCACATTTCTAATGCAGTTGTTGCAAGTCTTGTCCAGACCTTTCAGACCCTTGATCTTTCCGGGAGATTGTGCCTCATACATTATTGAAAAGATTGAGGCCACACAACAGGTAGTCTTAACGCCTCAGCTTTCTGCCTTTCTGCTTCTAAGGTCTCTCTCTCTATTCCTTCCTCTTTCCCTCCTTTCTAACTCTCTTTTTCTTTTTTTCATCACTTTAAAAAATTGTAAAATAGAGTGTACCTACAGAAAAAGGAGGCCGAGGCAGGAGAATCGCTTGAACCTGGGAGGCAGAGGTTGCAGTGAGGCGAGGTCATGCCACTGCACTCCAGCCTGGGCAACAGGAATGACACTCTGTCTCAACAAAAAAACAAAGACGAAAAAGAACCAAAAAAACAAAAACAAAGATATACAATTCAGTGATTTATCACAAAGTCAAAACCAGTGTCATTATCAGCCTGATCGAGAACTAGAACTCTGCCCTCCTTCACCCTGCACTTACTCCTCATTCCCCCGTCCACCTCTACCCTCCCTCCCTATCAGAGGTGACCATTATCCTGACTTTTTATGTAAAGCATCTTTGATTATCTTTACCACCAAAAATATATGTATAAACAGATGTTCATAGCAGCTTTATTCATAACTGCAAAAACCTGGAAGCAACCAAGATGACCTTTAATAGGTGAATAGATAATAAACTGTGATACATTCAGGCAATGCACAATTATTCAGTCCTCAAAAGAGATGAGCTATCAAGCCATGACATGATATGGAAGAATCTCAAATGCATATTACTAAGTGAAAGAAGACAATCTGAAAAGACTATATGCCTTATGATTCCAACTATATGTCATTCCGGAAAAGGCAAAACTGTAGAGGCAGTAAAAGGATCAGTAACTGGCCAGGCACAGTGGCTCACATCTGTAATCCCAGCACTTTGGGAGGCCCAGGCGGGTGGATCATGAGGTCAGGAGATCCAGGCCATCCTGGCTAACATGGTGAAACCCCATCTCTACTAAAAATTAAAAAAATTAGCCAGGCATGGTGGCAGGCACCTGTAGTCCCATCTACCCGGGAGGCTGAAGCAGGAGAATCGCTTGAACCCGAGAGGCAGAGGTTTCAGTGAGTCAAGATGGCGCCACGGCACTCCAGCCTGGGTGAAAGAGCAAGGCTCCATCTCACACACACACAAAAAGGATCAGTAATTGCCAGGGATTAGGGGGAGGGAGGGATCAAACAGTGCAGCACAGAGGGTTTTTAGGGCAGTGAACTGCTGTGTATGATACTGTCATGATGGGCACCTGTCATTCTACATTTGTCAAAACTTGTAGAATGTACAAGACCAAGAGAGAACCCTAATGTGAACTATGGATCCTGGGCGATACCGATGTGTCAGTGTAGGCTCATGGATTGTAACAATCACAGCGCTCGGGTAGGGGATGTTGATAGCGGGGAAGGCTGTGCTATGTGGGGGGCAGAGGGTATTTGAGATATCTCTGTACCTTCCGTTCAGTTTTGCTGTGAACCTAAAACTGCTCTAAAAAAGTAAAATCTTAAAAAAAGGGAGAAAGGTCTCTTTAAATGCTAAAATTTAGTTTTTGGCTAAACTGAACTTTAGTATTTCAATGCTAAAGCCTGTTTTGTGTGTGTGTGTGTGTGTTTTAACTTTATATAAATGTAACTAAACAGTACGTATTCTTTCATGTGCCGCACTTTTTACTCAACATTATACTTGTGAAAATCATCCAGGTTGTCATGTGTAGGTGTAGTTTGCAGTTTTTATCAGTGGATAGTATTGCATTTAAAAAAATGGCATAATTTGTTGGTCTGTTCTACTCTTGGTGGAGATTTAGGTTGTTTCCAGTCTAGGGCTATTGTAAATGATGCTGCTATGATCATCCTTGCTGTTGCTGTTGTGTGCTGGGGGAGGCACATGTGTGTTTCTGAGGAGTCGGAGTCTTCTTTGTGGAAGGGTTTAAATGATCAGTTCAGTTTATTGAATAGTTATTGGGCTAGTTAAGATTTACGTATTTTCTTGTGTCCATTTTTGATAAATTTTCTTTTTAAGGGATTCACCAATTTATCTAAATTTGCAAAATGTTTTGGCATAAAACTATTCATAATACCTTCTTATGGTCTTCAATAAAGGTGGTTCTGTTGTGATGTCTCTTTATCATGCCTGACATTGATTATTTTAATCTTCTTTTTCTTTCTTTTGCCCCCTTGATAAATCTTGCTAATTTTTGTTTGTTTGTTTGTTTGTTTTTGTTTGTAGACACAGGGTCTCACTCTGTTGCCCAGGCTGGTCTTGAACTCACGGCCTCAAGCAGTCCTCCTGCCTTGGCCTCCCAAAGTGCTGGGATTACAGGCATGAGCCACCATGCCTGGTTTTGCTAGGGTTTTAAATCAATTTTATTACTCTTTCCAAAAAATCCAGATTTTGGTTTTGTTGATACAGATGCTCCTTCATTTACAATGAAGTTGTGTCCCACTTAAAGTGTGTTTTTAACTTAAGATATTTTCAACTTATAATGCGTTTATCTGGACATAATTCCAATGTAAGTTGAGGAGCATACTGCATGCATATTGCTTTCATATTATTGGAGTGATAAAATCATAAGTTGAACCATTGTAAGTTGGGGACCATGTATATTTCATATTTTATATATTTTTTTAGTGCATTAAATTCTTCTTTTCTTGGGTTTAATTTTCTGTACTTTTTCTAATTTCTTGAGATGGCTGCTTAGTTCATTAATTTTAAGCCTGTCCTATGATCAATATATGCAATTATGCAATTATAGTTATAAATATTCATCTAATCATAGCTTTAACCTTATCCCATGACCTTCAGTATGCAATATGTTTATTATCATTCTATTAAGATATGTTAAAATGTTATTTTGATTGTTTTCATGGATTATTTAGATGTATATCTGCATTTTCAAATACATGGGGCTGGGTGCAGTGGCTAATGCCTATAATCCCAGCACTTTGGGAGGCCAAGGCGGGTGGATCACCCGAGGTCAGGAGTTCAAGACTGGCCTGGCCAACATGGTGAAACTGCATCTCTACTAACAATACAAAAATTAGCTGGTCATGGTGGCACATGTCTGTAATCATAGCTACTTGGGAGGTTGAGGCAGGAGAATTGCTTAAACCAGGGAGACGGAGGTTGCAGTGAGCCAAGGTTGTGCCATTGCACTCCAGCCCGGGTAACAGAGCAAGACTCCATCTTAAAAAAAAAAAAAAATTCATGGGAGTTTTCTAATTATCATTTTTGTTACTGGCTTTTTAGCTTACTTGCAATGTATTTAAAAAGTGTATTTTGTGTAATTTTAGTCATTTGAGATTTGCCAAGACATGCTTTATGACTTAGCATATGGTTGATTTTTGAAATTGTTTCTTGTGTGTTTGAAAATAATGTACACTTGTAGTTGTGAGTTCAATATTCTATATATGTCCATTAGGTTATAGTTCCTGATTGTGTTGTTTGAATCTTTTATATCCTTACTGACTTGTCTGCTTGTTCTGTTAAATATTGACAGAAGTGTGTTAAATTCTACCATGATTGTGGATTTGTCCATATGTAGATATGTTGCTTTTTGCTTCATGTATCTTGAGGTATTAGGTGTATATAATTTTATAATATTGGCTGGGCGTGGTGGCTCACTCCTGTAATCCCAACACTTTGGGAGTCTGAGGTGGGTGGATTCTCTGAGGTCAGGAGTTCAAGACCAGCCTGGCTAACATGGTAAAACTTTGTCTACTAAAAATACAAAAATTATCCAGGCTTGGTGGTGCACACCTGTAATCCCAGCTACTTGGGAGGCTGGGGCAGGAGAATCGCTTGAACCTGGGAGGTGGAGGTTGCAGGGAGCCGAGATTGTGCCACTGCACTCCAGCCTGGGCAACCGAGTGAGACTCCATCTCATAATGATGATGATGATGATGATGATAATAATAATAATAATAATTTCATGACATTATAACTTCCTGGGAAATTGGAAATCTTGTTATTAAGACAGGCCCTTCTTTATCTCTAGTAATGCTTTCTGCTTTAAATTCTATTTTGTTTGATAATTAGTAATATAGATAGTCCATTTTTTTTGGATTAGTATGGTATATATTTTCCATACCTTTACTTTTATCCATTTTGTATCCCCGCCCCCCCCTTTTTTTTTGGCTCACCTCAATTTTTGCTCACTGTAACCTCCACCTCCAGAGTTCAAGCAATTCTCCTGCCTCAGACTCCTGAGTACCTGGGATTATAGGCGCCTGCCACCATGCCTGGTTAATTTTTGTATTTTTGGTAGAGACGGGGTTTCACCATGTTGACCAGGCTAGTCTTGAACTCCTGGCCTCAAGTGATCTACCTGTCTCAGCCTCCCAAAGTTCTAGGATTACAGGCATGAGCCCCTGCCCAGCCCATTTTATATCCTAAATGTAATCTTCTGTAAACACTATATAATTGAAAACATTAATCATCTGGCAATCTTCGTCTTTTAATTGGACCATTTAGTCCATTTATATTTAATGTAATTCCTGATTTCTCTTTTTGGTGGGGAGACAGGGTTTAGCTTTGTCATCCAGGCTCAAGTGTAGTGGTGTGAACATGGCTCACTGAAGCCTCGACCTCTTAGGCCCAAGAGATCATCCTGCTTCAACCTCTCAAGCAGCTGGGACTACAGGCGTGTGCCACCATGCCTGGCTAATTTTGTATTTATTGTAGAGATGGGGTTTCACCCTCTTGCCTAGGCTGGTCTTGAATTCCTGAGCTCAGGCAATCTGCTGGCCTTGGCCTTCCAAGTGCTGAGATTACAGGTGTGAGCCACTGTGCCTGGCCTAATTCCTAATATATTTGGATTTAGATCTCTCATGTTGTGTGCTTTCTACTTGTCCTACTTATACTCTATGTTCATCTTTCTCTCATTTTATTGCTTATTTTGGATGACTATTTTTTTAATGTTCTGTTTCCTTCCTCTATTATCTTGGAAATTATATATCCTTTTTACTCTTCTTTTGGCAATAAGCTGCAAGATCACAGTATTCCTTCTTGTCTTATATTAATTGGTGCTTCATGCTCTTTTCAGGCATTTCAAGAACTCTGAAACACCCTAACTCTACTCCTGTCCCCAATTTTGTATTATTGTTGTCGTGTATTTTAAGCTATATATATATATTTTTTTGATTGATTGATTGATTGATTGATTTATTGATTTATTTTGAGGTGGAGTCTCGTTCAATCACCCAGGCTGGAGTGCAGTGGCGCGATCTTGGCTCACTGCAAGCTTCGCCTCCCGGGTTCACACCATTCTCTTGCCTCAGCCTCCTGAGTTGCTGGGACTACAGACGCCTGCTACTATGCCCGGCTAATTTTTTTTGTGTTTTTAGTAGAGATGGGGTTTCACTGTGTTAGCCAGGATGGTCTCGATCTCCTGACCTCGTGATCCCCCTGTCTCGGCCTCCCAAAGTGCTAGGATTACAGGCATGAGCCACCGCGCCTTTTTTTTGTTTGGAGATGGCGTTCACTCTTGTTGCCCAGACAGGAGTGCAGTGGTGCAGTCTCGGCTCATGGCAACCTCTGACTCCCGGGTTCAAGCGATTCTCCTGCCTCAGCCTCCCGAGTAGCTAGAATTACAGGCATGCGCCACCATGCCTGGCTAATTTTGTATTTTTAGTATAGACGGGGTTTCTCCATGTTGGTTAAGCTGGTCTCGAACTCCTGACCTCAGGTTATCTGCCTGCCTTGGCCTCCCAAAGTGCCGGGATTACAGGCATGAGCCACTGTGCCTGGCCAAGGAATACGTATTTTAAATTCAACAACATTTTAACTTTTTTATATAGTCACTCTCAATTTGTATTTACCTATATTTTAATACTTGCTATTGTTTAATGTATTACTTTCCTTCTTGCATCTCTGACTTTCCATCTGGGACTATTTTCCTTGGGCCTGAAAAGTATTCTTTAATATTTCCTTTATTGTGAATGACAAATAATTCTGTTTTGGTTTGTTATCTTTAATTCATCTTTATACTTGAAAGATATTTTTGGAGGGCATACAATTCTAGGTTGGCAGTTACTTACTTTTAGTATGTTAAGGGTATTTCATTATTTTCTGGATTTCCTTGTTTCTCTTGAGAAATCAGCTGCCTGTCTAATTGTTGCTCCTTTGACAGTGATCTGTCTTTTATTCTGTGGCTTTTTAAAGATATTTCCTTTTCCTCTGGCTTTCAGCAATTTTACTGTAATGTACCTAGGTGTATTTCCTTATTCTTGGAGTTTTTATGGACTTCTTGAATCTGTAGCTTTATGTGTTTAATTTGCTTTGGAAAAAATCTCAGTTATTATCTTTTCAAATATTGCTTCTTTCTCATTTTCTCTTCTATCTTTCCAGAATTCCAATAACATGTATACTAGGTATTCTTACTCTATTATTTATCACTCTTAACTTCTCTTCTGTCTTTTTCATTCTTTTATTCCTTCATGCTTCATTCCAAATATTTTCTTCTGATCCAACATCCAATTTACTTCAGCTTTGTCTAATCTCTTATAAAACATACTCATGACTTACTAAATTTAATATAATATAATAATTTAATAAATACAATATATAATATATAACAATATAATATAACATAACAATATATAATATATGATATAATAAACATAATAATATTTTTTCATTTCTAGAATTTCTGTTAACACCAATATCTGGAGACTCTCTGAGTGTCCATTGTTCTATTTTCCATTGTTATGCTGGTTTTTATGTTTATTATCTTTTCTTCTTATTTAGTTATTTTTGCTGTTATAGTGGGCATAGTTATAACATTAATTGCGGAAATTATTTGAGACCTAGGATGATGTTATCTTCCTCCAGAGAGGACTTACTTTGCTTTTGTCAGGAGTCTGGGGCCAAGAGTACCCTGAGATTAATTTAATCCAATTTAATGGATTGAAATGATTTGAAGGTGAGCTGCAGTGTCTGCAAAGGCCGGGCTATTTCTGGATAATATTTACTCCTACAGTATAGTCCTTTAGGGTCACAACCCAAAGATAAGGATTTTCCTGGGAGACTCACCTTGGTGGACCCTGGACCCCAGTATCAGATCCTCTAACCATATCATGCTGTATGAAGTGTTGCTCAGATTCTCATCTTCTCTGCTGTGTGACCTGAAGTTGGCTAACAGTGAGGAGGAAGAGTGACTTCAGACTCTGGGTTTACCTTCTGGGCCTCCATTTTTCCTGTTCCCTGGCTTGCTAATTCTTCACTCTTGTGTTAGCTATCAGATGCTTCCGGAAAGATGATCCTTATATTTAATGCAGCTCGTATGTTTGTTCTCATTGGGAAGATTGGTATGAATTACCTAGCTGCCTCTACTTTCTCATCATTGTTTCTCAGCCTTCTTTCTTTTGTATTTCATGGAATTTCAGGTAAAGAAATGTCCCTTCTTCTCTCTAAAGCCAGCCCTTATAGGTGCGACTTGGTCTCCTTTCTCTCCATACTTGTCCAGAATCATAAAGCATCTTCAATCTCTCCTTTAACACTAGAGCCTTCCCCTACAAACACATTCAGCTATCCCCTACACAAACAAATACAACCAACAAACACGGTTTTCTAAACCTTGCTATTCTTCCCAATCACAAGCCTATGTGGTACTATTTTTGGTGACGACTCTTGCCAGAACAGTTTATCAACTCCTTTTTTTCCCAGAGTAATGTTGACAAATCTGCTCAAATCAGTGTTCCCAACTTGATTGACTTGGCCAGAACGAGTTTACATAGAGAAGAGTGAAGGGGGAAGATAAAAAAAAATGAAGAGATGCAAGAGGAAATTTATAATGTTTTATTTTTGTGATGGTGTCTTGCTCTGTCACCCAGGTTGGAGTGTGGTGGCATGATTGCGGCTCACTGCAACCTCCACCTTCCGGGTTCAAGCAATTCTCCTGCCTCAGCTTCCTGAGTAGCTGGGATTACAGGTGCCCGCCACCACGCCCAGCTAATTTTTTGTATTTTTAGTAGAGACAGGGTTCCCCCATGTTGGCTGGGCTGATCTTGAACTCCTGACCTCAAGTGATCCATCTACCTCAGCCTCCCAAAATGCAGGAATTATAGGCATGAGCCACCGTGCCTGGCCATAATTTTTTATTTTTTTGGACGGAGTCTTGCTGTGTCACCCAGGCTCGGCTCACTGCTGCTTCTGCCTCCCGGGTACAAACAATTCTCCTGCCTCAGCCTCCTGAGTAGCTGGGACTACAGGCATGCACTGCCACATCCGGCTAATTTTTGTATTTTTTAGTAGAGACGGGGTTTCACCATGTTGGCCAGGATGGTCTTGATCTCCTGATGTCGTGATCCGCTCGCCTTGTCCTCCCCAAGTGCTGGGATTACAGGCATGAGCCGCCGCGCCCAGCCCATAATGTTTTAAATTATGCAGACAAGCCTGGGGTTTTTCCATAAAAATTATCTGCCCCTTGTTCTTATTTTCTCTTTTTCCTCCCTTTTTGTTATCAGAGTTTTTGAAGGGGCAATTTATCTTTGTTATTTCTATTACTCAAACACACAGTCTTATTTAAACATCACCAAAAACCTCCTAGTTGCCCATCCAGTGGCCTTTTCCCAATCAAAACTCATTCTCCTTGTTCTCCTTGTAGAACTTGTCAGGGCTTTCATCCCTCAAGTTTCTCCTCCCCTACGTTCTGGAAAGCTTGACTTTCTCAGCTCTCCTGCCTACTCATTCTTTTCCACCTTCCATTCCTTTCTTCTACTTCCTAAAGATAGAACTTCCAAAGGTTCTTGGCCCTTTCTCTCATCTTCTCATCATAGAGTTTTTGCCTTAGTAGATTTATGGCTTCCACCATTCTTTTTTGGGTAAGGACACCCAGGTCTAAATATCTGGCCTAGGTTTCTCTGAGGGTTCCAGTTTTGCATTTCTGAATGACTGCTGTTTTTTCTAGCGGTGTGTCCTACAAGTCCTTCAAGGATATTTTTAAAAGTTGAGCTCATAATTTCCATCCACAAACTTCCTATTTCTTATTTCCCAAGTCGATTAATATCACAACGGCATCTCTATACTCCTTCTTTTTTCTCTACATTAAATGCCTTTTCTTTCATCTCCATTGTTCAAATTCCATATAGCTTTGAAAATTCAAAGGTTTCTCCTTCAGAAAACCTTAGAGTCATATGAAAAAAGTATGGGCTTCAGCAGTGAGAGATGGGTCTCAAATCCAGGCTCTGTCACTAACTGTATGACTCTGTACAAGGTGTTTACTGCAAACTTGAGTTTTTCTCATCCATAACGTGGGAGTCAGGGTGACTGGCTCACAGGGTTTATTGATAAGATTAAATGCATTATTTATGAGCATGCTCTGTGTCTTTTGTTAGACTGTAAGCTCCTTGAGAGCAAGATTCATGTCTGATTGATCAATATATCCCCAGGTACTGATTAGTTATCACATGAATGAATTAATATTGCACATTTTGCCAAACAACATGGTGCTGATGTCAGCATTTTATTCACCCACTAAAGAGATCAAACCTACTTTATTTTGGTCAATATTGCCTAATTATATGCAGGCACTACCTTGATAGCCTTATTTTATTTCTACTCAGGTTAAATGACTTGACTTAATGTCAAATGAGTACTAAGATGGGAGAAGGAATTGAAGGCTTTTAGACCTACCCTGGGGTCAGTTTTTTGTTGCCCTCCCACATGCAGAAAAGTTGGAATAATTGTCTAGTGAGCTTAATAGTGTAGACAACCGGCCCTGGCTGGAAAGGTCCCCAAGTCCCATTGCCTCTTTTTATTTTTGTTTAATTTATCTGGATAATTCCTTCATCTCTTCACTTCTTTTGATCTTTGGTGAATAGCCTCTTGGGTGCAGGAAGCCATCTGTTCCTACTTCCCTATTCTCATTCTCTCTCTAGCCTCCTTCCTCCTCCTTGTCCTTAAAAATGGGCGAGACTGGCTGGAGCTGTCCTGCAAAGCCAGCCCTCACCTGGGAAGGGATCTTTTTCCAAGGGCATACCAGGCCCAATGCACTTGTCTGCTAGAGTGAACATGCCAAGCACTTGTCCCTCTCTTGGCCTATCAGATGCAGCTGAATACACTTGGCTGCTGCTCCAGCAATTTGGTTATTCATTTTCGGCTCTCGGCTGAGTGTCTACACCTGGTCAGAGCTTGGCTCACACACTTCCTAGTTCCCTTGGCTGAATGTCTGCAACCATTGCATATTGGCTCTTTCCCTTTATCCTCACTTTCCCTCATTAGGTAAATCCTTCAAGGGAGGAATAAATGGAGGTGAGGTAGGAGATGGGCACACACAGTGGCATTCCCTTTGAATAGCTGGAAAAGATCTTAGAACAAAGTTTTCTGGTCAAGGCCAGTGTAGTAAGGTGAATTATTGCCTCCCCCAAAATATCAGGTCCTAATTCCTGGAACCTATACATGTTATAGCTGAATATTTGTGTCCTCTCCCAAATTCATCTGCTGAAATCCTAATGCCCAAGGTGATGGTAATAGGAGATGGGGCCTTTGGGAGGTGCCCTTGTAAAAGAGAGTGCAGAGCTAGTCCCTCCCACCATGCGAGGACACAGCAAGAAAGTCCATCACCACATGTATGAACCAGGAAGCAAGCCCTCCCCATGTTACTGGATGGAAGGTCTTGACTGTGAGTTGTCTAAATTCTTGGGGTGTTGAACAAACAGTTGAACAAAACACACAAAGCAACAAAAGAATGAAGCAATGAAAGACAAATGAAGCAACAAAAGAAAGAAGAAACACAAGTAAAGATTTATTGAAGTGAAAGTACACTCCATAGAGTGGGAACAGGCTTGAGCCAGCAACTCAAGAACCCCCCAATTCAGGTTTTTATTAAGCTAAAATAATCTAGTAACACCCCAGATGCCATTTAGAGGTCTCCAGTTGGTTCCATCTTATGAAGGATTGGCCTGTGACCAATCAGAGGCTGAAGTGGAAGCTTGGCCTGCCATCAATCAGAGGCTGAAATGGAAACTTCTGTCTTGTTATCACAGGAGTAAAAATGTGGCCTGTATGCTGCCTCATCTTGCCTAGAACTGGCTGCACCTGCTGTTCTTTTGCTTATGCCTTAACCCTTGGTTACCCTTATTCCCTATTCTCCTGTCTCACCCAAATATCAACTCTGCCAGTGTCTTGACCTTGGACTTCCCAGCCTCCAGAACCATGATAAATGAATTTCTGTTGTTTGTAAGCCACTCAGTTTATAGTAGTTTGTTTCAGCAGCCTGGAAAAACTAAAACATTTACCTTATTTGGGTAAAAATAATTTTGTGGGGCTGGGTGAGGTAACTTATGCCTGAAATCCCAGCACTTTGGGAGGCTGAGGAGGGTGGATCACATGAGGCCAGGAGTTTGAGACCAACCCGGACAACATGGTGAAACCCCGTCTCTACTAATAATGCAAAAAAATTAGGTGGGCTTGGTGATGAATGCCTGTAATCCCAGCTACTTGAGAGGCTGAGGCAGGAGGATCACTTAAGCCCAGGAGGTAGAGATTGCCATGAGCTGACATGGTGCCATTGCACTCCAGCCTGGGCAACAGAGTGAGGCTCTGTATAAAAAAAAATAAAAATAAAAAGGATTTTGCAGATGTGATTAAGAATCTTAAGATGGGGAGATTCTTCTGGATTATCTCGGTGGTCCCTAAATGACATCATAGGTATCTAGTTCTAGACTGAATGTTCGTGGGTGAGTCCACTAAGAGCTGCTGCTCCCGCTACCACCAGGAAGCTGGCCACCCACTGCAAAGCTGCCCTACAGCTGCTACAATCTGTGCCCCAAACACATGCCTCACACCCAAGGCTTCTGTCCCCTCTGAACCCAGTTTGAAATTCAAGTCTTGCATGACTGCCTGTTATTTGAGGAATCTAAATTACAACTGGGACTTCGGTTGCAGGGGTGCCTGGGAAATGCGGTTTTTAGCATTCCAGCTTCTGCATTTCAGGAAGGCAACTTCCCGTTGTGGCCGTTGTTGCACTCCAGATGCCATGTGTGTTGAGTGGGCCAGTCCAGAATTTCTTACACAAACACCTACTACGTGCATAGCAGGGCTGTAAGCCATTTAGAAAGCCCTGCACGCAAGGCACTTACTTTCTTATGGGTGTAGCTAGTAAGTTCATCAACAAATAAACCCAGTAATTTAAGATACCGTTATTTGCCACAAAGGAGATAAAGTAGTGTAATGAGGTAGTGACTAAGAGTAGGGGTTGCTTTAGTTATGTAGATTTATATATAGATTTCGCTAACAGAACAGAAGAGTTCTCTTGACCTGACGTTCTTTGTCTTGATCTGAATGATGAAGAGGCAGCCATGTGCAAGTCTGGGGAAACGGTGTCCCAAGAAGAAGGAACAGTAAGTGCAAAGGGCTGGAGGTGGGAATACCTTGGCATACTCAAGGGAGAGAAAGAAGCCAGTGTAGCTGGAGTGTGGTGAACGAAAGCAGAGTGGAAGGAAATGAGGTTGAAGGACTAGGCAGATGCTAGATCCCAAGGACCTGATGGGGATTTGGATTTGATTCTTGTGACAACAGGAAATCACTGGGAAGTTTTAAGTGGGGGAGTTAGAGTGGGTTGAATAGTGCCCTCCAAAATTCATGTCCACTGGGAAACTCTGAATGTGACCTTATTTGCAAATAGGTTATTTGCACATGTAATGAAGCCAAGGATGGAGATCCATCCTGGATCAAGGTGGGCTCTGAATCCAATAAGAATGTCTTTGTAAGAAACAGAAAATGAGTCACACAAAGAAGAGGGTTTGGGGCAATGCAAACCAAGGAGTGACAAGGATTCCCAGCAACCACCAAAAGCTAGGAGAGAGGCAGGGAATGGGTTCTCCCTCGGATCCTCCAGAAGAAATGGAACCTGCTACCATCTTGATTTTGAACTTCTGGCCTCCCGAATGCTGAGAATACATTTCAGTTGTTTCGCACCTCCTAGTTTGTGATACTTTGTTATGACAGCCACAAGAAATAAATACAAGAGTGATGTGATCTTATAAGTGCTATAGAAAACTCACTCTGGCTGTGGTCCGGAGGTGAAATCTAGGAGCCAAGACCGATGGTGGCAGGGAGACCTGTTAGGACTGGGTGTGGCAGGGGTCCAAGTCGGAGATGCTGCTGCTTAGACTGGAGGAATGTCTGGCTAGATGGTGAAAAGCTTTCAGTTTCAGGATGTGCTAGGAAGGTAGACCCTGTGGGTTTTACTCTTGGATTGGATGTTGGGGGAAGACTGAGAGATGAGAAAGAGGAGTTAAATCCGACTCTTAGGTTTCTGGCCTGTGCTGTTGGCATGATTTATTGAGATGAGGAGGCTTACAGAGCTAAGTTGGGATTGAGACACTTTTTGGTCATGCGAAGTTGGAGATGCATATTTGAAATCTACACGGAGATGCTGAGCTGGGCAGTTGGGCTAGACCAGTGTAGGGCTTCAGCGATAAGTAGACACAGGGATAACATTTGAAAGCCATCTACATATAGGTGACATTTAAAGTCTCAGGACTAGATGAAAGAGTAGATGTGGAAGAGAGAAGAGCTAATGTCAGAACTCTGGGGCATTTGAGTGATAGGTAGAGGTCTGGAAGAGACAAAGGAAACTGAGAAAGCATGGGGAGGAGGGAGGAGAAAAACCAGACAGAGGTGGGCCGCAAGTCACCCGAAGGAAGTATTTGTGAGATGAGATGATCAACCCTGATGCTGTTGAGGGCTTGAGCTAGATGAAGACATTGGTGTGAGCATCAGCGTTGGCTCAACATAGGTCTTTGGGAATCTATTTTAGGAAGAGGTGGAGGAAAAGCTAGACTGGGGTCATTGAAAGAGAGAATGGTTGGCAAGGAGGTGGTGATGGTGTCTGCACAACTCTTTGGAGACGTTTACCTCTGGAAGGAAGCATGGAAAGGGCCTGGGTGCTGGAGAGGGGTGTGAGAGAGGACAGCGACAGGAGAGGTGTCCACAAGGAGCGTGGTGATGTGATTCTGGGAACGAGTGGAGTTGTCGGCCCTCGACAGGCCAGGTGCAGTTCTTCTCTTGTGACCTAGGAGAAGGCAGAGCAGATGCACCAGCTGCCGCCAGGGCTGGTGGATGGAGCTGGTGGCTGGAAGAGGTGAGGGAGGTCAAGCTACCACCCAGTGACAAGGGCTGGGTCCCTGTTTCAGAAACCTGTGGGAAGGCATTCTTAGTCTCAGATGTAGTCTGTTCAATCATCTCAGCAATGTCCAGGTGGCAGGAACCCAGGACTAAGCTCTAGCACTCTAGACCAGTGTAGAATGACTATAGTTAACAATAAAATATGACCTGCTTTCTGGCAGTTAGAACGAGGATATTGAATGTTCCCAACACAAGGAAATGATGAATGTTTGAGATGATGGATATGCTAATTACACTGACTTGATCACTATACATTGTAAGTATGGAAACATCACTATGTACCCCATCGCTACAAATATGTGCAGTTATTATTTGTCAATTAAAAAAATTAAAAAATAATTTTTAAAGTCATTTCTCTGTCCAGGATTTAGAACCACTGCTTTCCTTTCTTCTCACCACCCACTATCCCCCACCTTTCACCCTTGGGGATTTGGTAGGGCTCAGCGAGTTTTTCTGTTAAACCCTATTTATTTATTTAGAGACAGGATACTGCTCTGTCATGCAGGCTTGAGGGCAGTGGCGCAATCTGGGCTCACTGTAACCTCTGACCCCTAGGGTCCAGCGATCCTCTCACCTCAGCCTCCTGGGTAGCTGGGACTATAGGCGTGTGTGCCACCATGCCTGGTTAGTTTTTATATTTTTTGTGGAGACAGGATTTCAGCATGTTGCCCAGGCTGGTTTCAAACTCCTTGACTCAAGTGATCCGCCTACTGCCACCTCCCAAAGTGTTGGGATTATAGGCGTGAGTAGCAATCTGCCCTACGAAACCCTTTACATATTGAGGGTCTGATTACATCCCCTGTGCCTAGGAGAATGGGCTACTTCTTGTTCCTTCTCTTAGAAAGAAAGTGGCCCAGTGTGGTGGCTCACACCTATAATCCCAGCATTTTGGGAGGCCAAGGCGAGTGGATTACGAGGTCAGGAGTTCAAGACCAGCTTGGCCAACACAGTGAAACCCTGTCTCTACTAAAAATACAACAATTAGCCAAGCATGGTGGCGTGCATCTGTAGTCCCAGCGACTTGGGAGGCTGAGGCAGGAGAATCTCTCGATCGCTTGAACCTGGGAGGCGGAGGTTGTGGTAAGCTGAGATCGTGCCATTTTACTCCAGCCTGGGTGACAGGGAAAGACTCTGTCTAAAAAAAAAAAAAAAAAAAAAAGAAAGCTAATAAAGTAACTCCTCTTCGAGTCCTCTTGGAGAGTAAAGGACTATCACTCTGCACCTATCTTTTAAAGTAGAGCCACCTTGGGGATCATAGCCCTTAGGGATCATAGCCTGTTCTCTTCCCTCTCACCCCAGTCCTCTGGTAGGGCTTTTCTCAGGGGGCAGGCTTTTCAGTGCTTTAATTTTTTCCTAAGAAAGGGGAAAAGCCTCCATAAATTTAATCTTAGCTAACTAGTAATATGGTTTGGCTTTCTGCCTTTTTACCTTCCAGACATGTTTAAAGCGTTCTATAGAAGTCTCCAGTCCTGTGTAATAACCTGCCCCCAAAGATTCTATGTTCAAACGAATTTTGGACATCTTGTTTATTAAAGGTTTGGAGAAGTCCTGTAGTTAAAAAATTTTTGTTCTGTTTTAGTCAACATTTCTCAAACATATTTGACCACAGTGTTCTGCAGAACACATTTTGGGAAATTTCTGCTTATATAACCCTCAGTTTATCAGAAAGAAAACAGTCATTTCCATTTACCATCTAGATGCAATGGACCCTATAAATATTTTTCAGTCATTTTACATATAATTTGTAGAAATAAAAATAAAAGGAGAGTGAAAAAACCTCTGCTAGAAATTCAGACATCAGAATTTAAACACACCAAGTCCACTTTTTTAAATTCTATGTTTTCTTGATTTTGAAGGTGTATATAACTCACAATGAACAATACTCTCCAAAGGCAACCAGCTGCTCATCAGCTGCCATGCGTGAATCTGGAACATCCGTCTTAGATATAGTGATTCAGATTTCAAACCCATCTCTAATTAAAGTTCACACTTACCATTGCTTCTGTCTCTTGTACTTGCACTGTCAGAATACATAAAACAAATTTGAAGCCTTCAAAAACAGTTTTGTTAAAGAGAGGATGACCATCTTCTTTGCTTCATAATTGCAGAGCATTTCCGTTTTTAGATTTGTAAACACCATTTAAGATGATCAAACCACCAGGCTTTTTATTTCCTTCCAGTGACCTTTGTATACACACTTGCCTTCAACATCTGTTCATGTAACAAAACATTCAAGTAAATTTCAGGCTGGGTACAGTGGCTCACGCCTGTAGTCATAGCACATTGGGAGGCTGAAGCGGGAGGATCACTTGAGGCCAGGAGATCAAGACCAGCCCAGGCACCATAGAGACACCCTGTCTCTACAAAAAAAAAACTACAAAAAAAAAAAAAAAAAAGAAAGAAAGAAAGAAAGAAAAAAAAAGAAATTGGCTGGGTGTGATGGCTCATGCCTGTAAGTTCCAGCTACACAGGAGGATGAGTCAGGAGGATAAGGCAGGAGGATCTCTTGGGCCCAGGAGTTTGAGGCCTCAGTGAGCCATGATTACACCACCGCACTCCAGCCTGGGTGACAGAGTGAGACTCTGTCTCCAACACACAAACATACAAGCAAGCAAGCAAACAATTAAACAAACAAAAAACCCAAGTAAATCTCAGTGTACAAACATCATAAAAGTTGAAAAAACACTGCCAGGCATCTTTTTAGCAAATGACATAGTCCAGGTCCTGTTGACAGAATATTATGTAATAAAGTCCTTCTGGCGGAATAGCTAACTGGATGAGAGCACCGTATTCCCTTTAGGTCTATGGAAATAGATCATTTATCCATCAAATTTTGAGTCTGAGAAATGTATTGATGATATTGTCATCTGTAGATGTACAGTCTGAGATCTCACTTACATGGTCAATTTCATCATCGTCATTAGTATCTAGAGACTGGCTATCTCTTTGCTTTCTCCTTCAGATTCATCTAACGGTTGTGAAACATCTTCCTACATATTTTTTCTCTTTGCCATTATAGACTGACTATAAAAAATTCTGAATTTTCAACTGCATTCAATGCAAGCAAAAAGCAGGCTATCGAGATGTCTCTAGTCCTCTTTATACCTTCTCGAAGATGATGCCATACTTCTGCCAAGGCCACAGGGAAACTGACAATGATGGCAGTGTAATGATTAATCTCACGATCGCATCATTCTTCTCATCTAGGTCATTCTGCCATTCTTTTTCTAAAAGTATACTTTGAAATAATTCATGAGTAATGATGAAATAGCAAAAATGTTTCAAGATACAGAAAAAATAAGAACCCTAAGCCCCTCAGATGTAACTTAGATGTATATGAGGGTCCAGTGGGTGCATACGGTAATTGCAATATAGAGCGAGTCTTATTTTTTTAGGAAAAATAAGTAATTACTTTTTTTCCTGTGGAAACCCTTTAAAAAATAATAAAAATCAAGTAATATGAATCCTTATGAATACAACTTCTCAAAAAAAACCTTATAAATTGAAATTAGATCCAACATATCCCAATAAGAGTTCGTTTTCTCCCATATTTTGACTCATGTATAATTTTTTAAAACTTTCTGTAAATGGAAACATGCTTTTCCCTTTTGAGTGATATATGATAAAGAAGTGATTTTAAGTAGAACATTTTATAGAGTTTTTTTTTTTTTTTTTTTTTTTGAGGCAGCCTAAGCAATATAGCAAGACCCCGTCTGATCTACCAAAGCAAAAAAAAAAAAAAGGTTTCTTTTGAGTCAGGGCCTTACTCTGTTGCCCAGGCTGGAGTGCAGTGGTGCAATCACGGCTTACTGCAGCCTCAAACTCCCGGGCTCAAGCGATCCTCCCACTTCAGCCTCCTGAGTAGCTGGGACTGTACACATGTGCCACCATGCCCGGCTAATTTTTAAATTTTTTTGTAGAGACAAGGTCTCACTACGTTGCTCAGACTGGTCTTGAATTCCTGGGCTCAAGCAATTCTCCCACCTCGGCCTCTCAAAGTGCCGGGATTACGGGCATGAGCCACTGCACCTGGCCTAGAATAGTGTATTCTTAATTCATGTATTGAAAGTGTATTTTTGGACAGTCTTTAAAATATTCACGATATTTGTCTTTTTTCCCTCTTAAGTGACACATGTCACTAAGTGGATTTGAGATATGTAAGAAAAGTGTGATTCATAGAGATAAAGTAAAAAAGGCAAAAAGTAAAAATAAAGTAAAAAAAGCAAAAAAGTTTGATTTTTCTAACCAAATATACATATTTTATAATGTTATAGCATATAAAAACATGTAACATATATATGTTATAACACATGAAAATCAGCAACTGTTTTTATTTTCCTGACATTTGGAATGCTTATATTTGAGACTTAAATATGTCTATTTTTATAATTTCTGACATTTTATTTCTTTTTTTTTGAGACCAAGTCTCACTCTGTCACCCAGGCTGGAGTGCAGTGGTGCAGTCCTAGCTCACTTCAAGAAATCACTTGAACTCCCCCTCCTGGGTTCAAGAGATTCTCCTGCCTCAGCCTCCCGAGTAGCTGGGGTTACAGGCATGCGCCCCCATGCTGGGCTAATTTTTGTAATGTTGGTTGAGATGGAGTTTCGATCAACTCCTGACCTCATGATCCGCCCACCTCAGCCTCCCAAAGTGTTGGGATTACAGGTGTGAGCCACCTGACATTTTATTTCTAATGAACATAATCAGACAGGAGATCTCAGCTGTTCTTTTCAAATAATACATTATAGTATATGGATTCTCTTCACCCATAAATAAAAAGCCAAATTAGATAGAATCACCAATATATACATTTTTTTCTTTCAACTTACATTTTTGAAGTACCAAAACTCTGTGTCTGGTGAAAATAATCTTCAGATAAATTTGCTGAATGATTACCATTTTGTTTTTTGTTTTTATTCTTTCAGAAACAGGGTCTCACTCTGCTGCCCAGTCTGGCTAGTTTATTCTCAATGTTTTGTAGCGATGGGGTCTCACTATGTTGCCCAGGCTGGTCTCGAACTCCTGGCCTCAAGTGATCCTCCCACTTCAGCCTTTCAAAGTGCTGAGATTACAGGCATAAGGCACACTGTGCAGCTCATTTTATGCTTGTTGTGAAGTTCCTGTATTTCATCATCAGGGTTCTTATCCTTCTTGTCTTCAGCCAGTGCTCCACCGTGGATGTAAAATAAGCAATATATGACAAAGACTAACTCAATGAAAAACTGTATAAGGTCAGATCCACTAAGGGTCACAGGGAGTGAGTGGCTGAGTCACAAGTATGCTCACTCGTTTCTGCAAACAGTCACACAATGGGGACATTCTTAAACAGTTCTGTTTCAGAGGCGGATACTTTAAATAATAATTTTGTTTGAGTTAAAAAATAGAAATAGGGCTGGCATTGGTGGCTCATGCCTGAGATCCCAGCACTTTGGGAGACTGGGGTAGGGGGACTGCTTGAGGCCAGGAGTTCAAGATCAGCTTGGGCAACATAGTGGGACTCCATCTCTACAAAAAATAAAAATAAAAAGATTGGCTGGGTGAGGCGGCTCACGCCTGTAATCCCAGCACTTTGGGAGGCCGAGGCGGGTAGAACATGAGGTCAGGAGATCGAGACCATCCTGGCTAACACGGTGAAACCCCGTCTCTACTAAAAATAAAAAAAATTAGCCAGGCGTGGTGTCACGCGCCTGTAGTCCCAGCTACTCAGGAGGCTGAAGCAGGAGAATTGCTTGAACCCAGGAGGCGGAGGTCGCAGTGAACCGAGATCATGCCACTGCGCTCCAGCCTGGGCAACAGAGAGAGATTCCGTCTCAAAAATAAAAATAAAAAATTAAAAAAAATCAACTAGGTGTAGTGGCCCGTGCCTGTAGTCCTAGCTACTAAGGAGACTGAGTGGAAGGATTGCTTGAGAGACTGGGAGGTTGAGACCGCAGTGAGCTGTGATCACACCACTGCACTCCAGCATTTAAAAAAAAAAAAAAAAGGAGAGAAATGGACACAAAATACTCTTAGTTTTTTTAGTGATTAAAACCCTTGGGTCTCTTTGTGGTGGTGGTTGTTAGAGATGGGGTCTCGGTATGTTGCCCAGGCTGGAGTGAAGAGGTTATTCACAGGTGTGACCATGGTACACTACGGCCTCCAATTCCCACCCCAGCCTCCTGAGTAGCTGGGCTTACAGTGTGTACCACCATACCTGGCTTCTGGATCACTTTTGAGAGATTTTGGAGTGTCACCGGCTGAGGGACCTCGGTGCTGGCCGTGGTCTCTGGTTATGTGGGGCAAACCTGACTCATTCTTCCTCTTTGAGGCTCCTTTGCATAGATTCCTTGCACACATCACTTTTTCATTTTCTATAGCTCAAAACAGATTTCAGTATCCAAGACTGTAACTCAGGGTATGTGCATTTACATTTAGTTTGGGATATGCTAATGTGGTCAGCAGCACATTTCTAGAAAATTGCTCCCAATGGCTGCTACTGCAGGGTTAAAGTTCTGATTTGATGTTGACCCTCACTGGCTGTGGGCGGGGAGGCTGACATTTTCGTCCTCATCCCCAGGATCTTGGAGGAGTGTCTCCTGTGGGTATGGTAGCCTCTGGGGCCCTGAGCTGCTGACAGCGGATGAGAGGTGGAGTGAGCCTGAGGGGCAGTCATTGTCACACAGAGCCTGGAGAAAGCATTTGGGAGGAGCTTCAGCTCTGGCATCTCCTCTTATCAGAGTTCCTCTGGGCCAGTAGGCGCACGTGTCACTTTCTTGCCTGGTCAGTCAGGCCTGCATAGACACATCCCCGGCCCCTTTCCTTTGGAGCTGTGGTGTAAGCCCAGGATCAGTTCCCATCCATGGCCAACAGGGTCTTCCCCAACCACTGGCCCCAGCAGAAGGCCATCCCTCTAATCCCCTGCTCTTGGAAAACATCGCAGAGGTGGATGTGCTTTGCTGGGTCAGCAGTTCCAATAACAGTACTGAGCCATGAAGCCAAGGGCGAGCAGGAAAGAAAAGAGGATGGAAGAAAGACAAAGAGGAAACAGTATGCAAAGAGAAAAGAAAATTGAGTGAGGGAAAATGTGTAGAAAGATGAAAGGAAAATCAACACGCCTCGTGGGATGAGTCCTGTGCTGGTGGCGGTGCCTCTCTCATTGGGTGCTGTCACTCCCAGACTGGACTGTCTGTTTTGCACAATGAAGATCAGGCAGGATGTGAGTGGCATAGCAAGTGAGAGCCTGCTGACGTGGCGTGCTCTGGGGGATCGATGCCCATGAAAGAGAAATGTGACTACATTAGAAGCTCTGCAGAGGCAGATATTCAGAGCGTGTTCATTCACGTACCCCAATGCCCAGGAACAGTGCCTGACACATCCTAAGCACATGATAAATATCTGTTGAATTAAATCGAATGTTAGGTGAATGCCGAAGAATGAAGTTGGACCTGCTGTTGTCCTTGCATTCTCATGGATCTAAAGGTGAGTCCTTCTATTCCTCTAGGCTCCCATATTTAGAGACTATAGCTCCATGTCTACCCTTGACTTGGAACGATTCTCCCCCAGTAATGAGGACACAACCGGGGCAGCATGGGAGGAGCTAGCTGCAGCCAGGTCGGTGGACTGGGCCCGACACAGGACAGACAGTATACGGTGTCGCTGGGAGTGTACCTTTTGGGTTGCTAGCATGCGAGCCCTGGAGGGAGGGGGATGGAGATCTAGAATAATGGCCCTGTGCCTTGGACGTATGCAGTACTTACATCTTCATTCTGTTGTAAAGTAGGTGGGGTTAATATTTCTCAGGCGAATTGTCTCCCTCAAGGGGAAGCAGAGCTTGGGCATCACATGCTGGGTGCTGTGGGTTTCAGCTCTCCTGCTGTGCTGAGTTGGGTGCTGGCTGCTACGCTGGGAGCCCTGGTGTAGACTGGGGAGGGGACAGGGCAGCTGGAGTGCTCTAGCCATGTTTCTGCTATTTTCCACCATAACGCTGATGGGAGCAGAGCTGTTGTAGCAGTTCCTGGACAAAGGTAGGCAGAAGTCTCAGGATCTCTAGGATGCAGAACAGGTTTATTCCCTTAGGGATCTGTCCACGAGCAGACCAAGAACTTTTCCAAATGACAGTGGTCACACTATTTAGTCTGAAACTGGGGTTTCCAAAAAGCCCGATTCCTTGTATAAAGTCAAATCAGCAAAATCCCACTTGGACCAGGCTGCATACTTGGCATTTGCAGCCTCTCCCTATTGATGAATTCAACCTAACTACATGTTTTGAACACATTCTACATTCAGGGATGCCATGAACAGATGTGCAGGTTGTGCACTGCACAAAGGTGCTTGGCTTAGCCAGGAGTGTGGAGTGTGTGGGGGGAGTGGAAGGTGCATGGGTGCTGAAATACAGATTGTGCTCCTCTGTTGGATGTGCTCTGAGGGTTGCCTCCACTAGGAAAGAGGTGACTTTTTCTTCACACAAGGGCATAGCTCCACAGAGCTGTCATGCAGGCTGGTAGGCACTCTACATGTGAGGGGGCCCCAACTCTTTCCCCTAGGTGTGTGGGTGTTGGGGATATGATAGAGAGGAAGACAGATCTCCTTCCCTCCAATTGCAAACAGACTCCTAGAAAGACAGGCACCTAAACCAACAATTGCAATCACACCACTTCTCCTTTCCTTTCCTGTAAATATTCCTTTCTGGTTTGTTGGAAGGCTACAGAGCTGTCAGGGAGGACTGACAGTCTCTGTGGAGGAAGTTTCCCCTTGCTCCCCTTTGGCAGGAATGTTCAGTAGAAGCCCAGCTGAGGGACTCAGCAAGGAGTCCTTCCATCCCATAGCCTTGTTCCCTAATGATGTGAAGGCATCCCAAACAGGCACAAGTGGGACAGGATGCTGAATCCCAGCTCCGGCCATTGGAAACATTGTAACAGAGGACAGGTAACACCGTACAGCTCCCAGCCTGAAAGGAAACCCAGTCAGCAGAACTTTCGTTCATCAAACTAAAAGGGACGTTGTAGGTGTGTCTGTGAACATATTGCTTCCAGGCCAAGGCAGCTGCTCTGTTGGCCCCAACCCCATGGACAAGGAGGATGTGAACTGGGGGGTTTCTGGGTTGGCATCCAGACTACTGGTCCTTGCTTCTACCTGGAGCTGTGCATTGGGGAGCCAGGTGGGCACTGACCCAGATACCAGCCTGGCCAGGACAGCCAGGAGAGGTGTGGCAGCCCCACCCCAAACCCCAGTGAGTGGGTCAGGCTCTGTGGGCACATGAGCCATCAGCCAGCCTGGCAAGACACTGGTCAGGAGTCACCTACTGGGGACCTGAGGGGCTGCAGGGACCCCCTGACCCAGCACCCTAGAAAGCAAAGTCTGTCAAAGATTGAATTCCTATAAGCTTTTTTTTTTTTTTTTTTTGACAGTCTGGCTCTGTCGCCCAGGCTGGAGTGCAGTGGTGCGATCTCCGCTTACTGCAAGCTCCACCTCCCGGGTTCACGCCATTCTCTTGCCTCAGCCTCCAGAGTAGCTGGGACTATGGTCCCCGCCACCACACCCGGCTAATTTTTTTGTATTTTTAGTAGAGATGGGGTTTCACCGTGTTAGCCAGGATGGTCTCCATCTCCTGACCTCGTGATCCGACCGCCTCGGTCTCCCAAAGTGCTGGGATTACAGGCGTGAGCCACCGCGCCCCGCTGAATTCCTCTAAGTTTTTACCTCCCATCATCCCTATTAAAGAAGGAGGGAAAATGTCTTAGCTTGAGCTGTTGTAACAAAGTACCAGAGCCTGGTGGCTTATAAACAACACACGGTTCTTCCTCACGGTTCTGGAGACTGGGGGTCTGAGATCTGGGTGCCAGCATGGTTGGGTTCCGGTGAGGGCCTCTTCCGGACTGCAGATGGCACATTCTAGCTGTGTCCCCGCATGGTGGGAAGAGAGTGAGACTCTTCTCTGGGGTCCCTTTGATAAGGGCACTAATCCCACTCACAGGGGCTCCAACCTCAGGCCCCAATCACCTCCCAAGGGCCCCGCCTCCTAATGCCATTCATTGCCTTGGGAGTTGGGTTTTTTTCAACATAGGAATTTTGGTCGGGCTGTGAGGAGCATAAACATTCAGTCCATAACAGAAAGGAAGTCAGCACGGGTGAAATGTAACTGCTCTTTCACTTAATTCTCCCAGCAAACCAGCAAGGGAGGCAACATGACTCTTCCTATTTTACAGAGGAACAAAATGGGCTCAAGAGGTGAAGGAATGCTTTCTGGGTTAGAGAGTTAACCAAAGTAGAGTTGGGGGCCCAGCCTAGCGGGTAGATGCCAGGCCCAGCTGTCCCTGCAGAGAGCAGGCAGTGACCTCCTCTGATGGGGCCAAATCCCCTTTTCTCCTTGGTCTGAGGAAGGTGGACAATGAAGAAATAATAGCACATGCTCTTCACCCTTCCAGGCTCAAGCCAAGTTCCACCTCTTCCATGAAGTCTTCCCTGATCCCCCAGCTCTGAATAACTGCTCAGCCCTCCACACTGCCATACATTTTAGCAGCCACTTTTACCCTGCTTTGCCTACCAAAGAGTGAAGGACCCAACTGCCCCTTCTTCAGGACAGGGTCAGCAGTCTCTGTAACCCCTCAGGCTCTGGGACGCTGCCCTGCCCTTATTAGGAGTGGAGCAGTGTAGTAACAAGGGGATCATGTGCTGGCTGCTGGACTCCGGTGGGCAGAGAATAGAGCCAAGGCTGCCAGGTGTGTGCACACCTGTGCCACGGGCCTGCACCGGGAGCTGATTACATTGTCAGTGAGGAGATGTATCCCCATGAAGGGAAAATCCATCAGATGATAACTACTGTTTTGAGATATTAACTCTCCCAAGCTAATTAGTTCCTCCCAAGCCCACCTGGGGTTTCTGAAACTTCTGGTTGCCTGCCCTGCTGGCATTTTCACTGAGGGAGGGGCACAGTGTGGAGGGGGAGAGCTGGGGGAAATATTCTCAGCTTCGTCCCAAGCATCTAAGCTATATTCTCTGTGGATTCTCTTCTTCCTGCCTGTTGGTAATCCATCATCTCCCTTCCGGCAGATAAACAGCTATTCTCTGACACCAACCCACATTTGCTGTCCACTTCTGCTCCCCATAGTCATGGTGTAAACCTGCACTCCCAAGCTGTGGCTTTGTTCTTTATGTGTGAAGGCATCCTTCAGAATTCTAAGGGAAATCTCTTTCTCATTGCAGCCCGGCTTTTGCAAATCAAAAGTGCTTTGCTTTTCAGACTATTTATTGCTTCTGCTAGAGATAGACAAAGCCTACTTGAAAGCCGGGAAATGAAGAACCTGAAGTTGGTGTGCACAGTGGGTAGAAAGTGATCCTGCCACCCGAACCTTGGGGAGCAGTGGGCTCAGGCAGGTTTGTCACCAGCCATCCTAGGGCCACCATTCATCTCAGCCTTCATCAATGTGTTCATAAACGTGAACAGACTCAGTAAATGTGACAATCATCTGAGCGGTGGTGTTCTGAGGAGGGGGAACGTTTTTCTGAATTTGCGAATGAGTCCATGGGGGTCTTTGACAATGGGTACAAGGAAGTAGACGAGACAGCAACTTTTAATGCCGACTGACGTCCCACTATAATGAAGCAACATGGTGGACACACAGGTAAGGACAAGGACGGGGTTGCAGTTGCTGCAGAGTCAGGCAAGGTTGCCACAGGGAGGGAGGGACTGGAATTTGGCTTCGATGAGGCGTTGAATGGGCAGATCAGAGGGAGAGGCATTTTAAATAAGATGTGGGGGGCGGGGGACACAGGTATGAGGGATGGACGTTCATGCAGCGGCAGGGGACAGTGTGATGGTGTTGAGGCTTGGGGTTGGAGAATAAGAGAAGAGTGGGTTGGCGGATTTGGGTCCTTGAAGGCCAGACTGAGAGGTGGTTCAGTGGGCAGTGAAGGACCCTGGAGAAGGAGAGCAGCCTTCCAGAGGGAGGCGGAGGGCAGGGTAGAGGTGAGGCGGAGGGCAGGGTAGAGGTG
>NC_045434.1:13634836-13667256 GCF_002776525.5 Piliocolobus tephrosceles
GTGAGGCGGAGGGCAGGGTAGAGGTGAGGCGGAGGGCAGGGTAGAGGGAGGCGGAGGGCAGGGTAGAGGTGAGGCGGAGGGCAGGGTAGAGGTGAGGCGGCAGACACCCGGACAGAGTCTGGAGAGGAGGCCCTTTTGGGCTGAGGCCGGGCCGGGTGGAGGGCGGTGGGTGTGAGGAGGAGGAGGTCAAAATGAGGAGATATTCAGAAGGGGAATCCACAGGACTCCAGGGCTCCTTGGAGACAGCGAGGCTTCACGTCTGTGTGGCTGGAAGCTGATCAGCCTTCACCAGAAAGGGGAGCCATGAGGAGATCCTGTTGAGGACACATTGGTGGGACTTTAGGGGTGCGATATCCAGTAGGCAGCTGGCTTTGAGAACCTGGAGACTGCAGCGGGGTCAGTGCCACATGCCCGTCCAGGGGCCCGCCAGGCCGGAGGTGAGACCGCGGGGGACAGAGGCACCTGGAAAGAAGTGCGGAGCAGATGTGACCCGGGAAAGCCTGTGGCGGAGGCCACTCCACACAAGAACCAAAGAGCTTTGGAAAGGAAGCATTGCAGTGGGCATATGTGCCTCTCTGAACTTGTGCAACGGGCTGGTGATTCCTCATTGTTCTGTGATGTTGGTTTCAGTTTTGTAATGAGTTTTCATGAAAATAATGAGCATAATGAAAGCCCACATCCCTCTCAAAGTAGCAGAATGGAAAACAGAACTCTGAAGAACCAGCTCTCTTGACATTCTGAGGCCCAGATATTTCTCTCGGGGTTGTAGAACAACCTCGAACCTGCGTGTCTCCCTGGCCCCACTGGACACCTGCCCCTGGACCTTCCTACCATCTAGGGGGTGATGCACTTGAGTGAAGATTCTCCATGCGGCACCGGGGATTTCTGCCATTGTGAACTTTTTAACAGGTGTTCTTGGGATGATGATTTTTCGGGTGTACCCCCCACCGGCAGCAGTTGCGTTTCTGGGCTTGCGATTCAAGGCATGACTGAGCAGGTGGGAGATGATGCCATGCATCTTTTGGCATGAGGTCTCTTTCAAGTAAACGAAGAGGCGTTTTCGGAAACACTGCAGAGAGAGAAATGTGAGCACATATTTTTTTGCTCTGGCCACCATGATTCTTTTGCATCTGGTCACCATTTCCCTGCACTCCATGGTACCCCCTTCCCCAAGCTCCCGGGCCCACTAATTGTGAGATCAACGAAAAGCATTAGCTATGGACTCAGCACGCCTCCTCCCCTGAGCACTCCCGACAGCCAGCAGAAATCAATAAATTAGGATAAAGAAAATGACATTTAGCTTCGTCTGGGCTCTCCCGTCTGTATGATTTTGCAGGCTTGGTGTGGAATGAAAATTTGGTTTCCTCCCCTCCCTTCCCCTAAACCTACAGATTGGCCTTCCTGCTTCCCTATGAGTGCCTGCTTTGACCCAGACAGTTCTGACACTTTGACTTACTGATCAACTTTTTTTTTCTTAAACCACAGTTTAAAAAAAGTTAAACACAGTCACAGGAAACAAAAACACACAAAACAACAAAGCCTGTTTAAGAGCTGAGTAAGCACTAAGGCATGCATTCCCTCCAAGAGCAAGGGCCAGGATGAGAATTCTTGGTTCAGCTGACTAATGCAGCTCACATTTTAATAGTCTGCAGCTCTTTCTAAGCTGTTAACGCTTTACTGTCTTAGAGGATGTTTGGGCTAAATACCTCCCATAGTTCTTCCACTGAGAATTACCTTCTCCATGTTAGAGAAAAGTAAACAGGAGTGTTGCAGAGAAAGATGAGTCAGGGGTTGAGTGGGTTGGTGCCAAGACAAAGCAGGAACAAACCAGTGTTCTGGTGCTTTCCAAAAGGTATGTGGTTAGCTCCCACTGATAAGTGAGAACATGATGTATTTGGTTTTCTGTTCCTGCATTAATTCGCTTAGGATAATGGCCTCCAGCCACATCCATGTTGCTGCAAAAGACCTGATTTCATTCTTTTTTGGCTGCATAGTACTCCATGATGTATATGAGCCACAACTTAATCCAATCCACCATTGATGGAAACCTGGGTTGATTCTGTGTTTTTGCTATTATGAATAAAGATGAGAATAATAGTCACCGGGGACTACTTGACCAAGGAGAGGGGAGCAGGGGCAAGGGCTGAAAAACTACCTGGTGGGTGCTATGCTCATTCCCTGGGTGCCAATCATACCCCAAAGCTCAGAATCATGCTATATGCCTTTGTAACAAATCTGCACAGGTACTCCCTGACTCTAAAATAAAAGTTGAAAAAGAAAAGAAAAAAAGGAAATGTGTGTATGTGTCTTCTACACTTGACTGGTCAGCCAGGGCTGTCTTGTCCAAGCCTCTGTTCTCATCTCTCTCTTCACCCTGATGGCCACAACATGTCCAGAGCAGAAGAACAAAGCGTGCTTGAGGTCGTCTTGAGTGCAGGTTCCAAGACAATTGTTAACACACACAAAGCCTTCCGAACCGCAGCAGAAGGGTGACATTTTCTTCTGGTAGAGTTTGTAATTTAAGATAAGGCAATGGAGCCTGAAGCTGGCAGTGTGGTGTGGACGCCAGCCACATAGCAGCCTCACTTCTCAAGAGGAATCACAGTTTCTGTTTCTAGGTCTCTGGATTTGTACAGCCCGGACCAGATACCATGAGGATGCTGGATGGAAGTCTCTGTATAAAGGGCTGGTCCCGGAAATGAGTCTGTCATGTCTGTAGAGAGGTCACCAACAGCTGATGGATATCATGCTGCCCTTCTAGTGGCATTCATTTGCTTGGAGGAAAATGCACACTTATTTCAATGTTAGATAAAGAGGAGTAATTCTTCTCCACCAGTGAGCCTGACTCCAGAGAGTTTCTGGAGCCTTGAGGATGGGTTTGTTGAGCACTTAGCAAGGGGCTAGGCACTGTGCTATTGGCAGTGGACAAGGCCAAGGGCCTTGAGGCCTCTACTATCTAGGGCAAGGCCAGCAGATGTCTTCTGCAAAGGGCCCGATAGTAAATGGCATGGCTGTGTTGTTATAAGACTTTATTTACAAAAACAGCTGCTGGCCAGACTTGGACCATTTGTTTGCTGCCCAGATGTTTCCTCTGAGCTTCTCAATGATAAAAACAAATTGTCATCCGTTTTTTGTCTTCCTAGTGTCTAGCATGAGGCCTGACCCATGGTGAGCCTCTGGTGACATGTGCTGAGTAATACTCCGTGAATGTCTTCCAAGGAAAATGCTGTGGCTCTCTAGGTGTATTTACAGTTTGCAACTTGAGCTGTACTTGGAGTTACGCTAAATCGTTTAAAGGACTGTAGCATCTGTGTGTGTACACACACACACACACACACGCAATGTGCACACACATCTTAACTCCCCAGGTATATGGGCAGTGTATAACCCAATTCTGTTGGTCTTTTGACTCTTTCCTTTCCTTCTCCTTCTCTGTTCTTCTCTTTTCTCTTTTTTCTTTCTCTCTTTCTTCTCTCCTCTTCTCCCTTCTCTTGCCTCTTTCCCTAAATATTCATTATGTACTCTCTGTGTGCCAGGTACTATGCTAGGCGCTAGGGATGTGAGGAAGAGAATCAAGACCTAACGTCTGTCTGCAAGAAGCTTACAGTCCAGTAGCTGAGCAGGCAAAGAGAAAAAAATTCTTGCCAAGGGAGCAGCGTGTACCAAGGGTGCATTGTGCTATGCTGGGGAAACGTGGTCATGGGGGTGGTGCTGCTTAGTGGAAACATGAGAGACAGAAAATAGTTGCTGGTGGGGAGGGCGGGCAGAGACTCTGTGTGCAAGACAATGCAATGTGTTTGGAAAAAGTCAGGCACTGGTGTAGCTGGAGATAAGGAATGAGGTGGGTCTGGGCCAGCAGGAGGCAGGATGAAGGGGAGGCCAGCCAGGGAGAGCCACTGAGGGCTTTCAGCTGGAAAATAAGGTGATCAGAGCTTCCTGCCTTAGACGGATGCCCTGGTGGTTTGCTGAGGATGGACAGAGAAAGGCAAGCCTGCAGGAACGGTTGGAGAGCAGTGCAAGGCCAGATGAGAGGTGCTGAGGTCGGGAAATGGTGCTGTTGCTGTGGGGATATGGAGGAGTGGGTGGGAGCAAAGACCTTACTAAGGTTGAATCTAGAGGACTTGGAATCTACATAATTGGTAGTAGACATTTTGAAGCAAAGAAGAAGGTAAGTTGAATATGTGCAGGGGGTTGGGGAGAGAAGGAAGATAAGAACCATACATTTGGGAAGGAAGTAGGGGGAAGATGAGGCATTGAGTTGGGGCATGTTGAGTTTGAAAAATCTAGTGTCCAGCAGGATGCTGGGCATTTTGGATTTGGTGCTCACAGGAGAAATTCGTGCAGAAGATATTGGCTGTCAAAAGCAGCAGGTGGTTGGAGTTGCAGGATGGAGGCACCCTCTCAGGGAAAGGGCGGGTGGCGAGAGAAACCTCTGGGCAGCATCACTACTTCCAACAGCCATGGGCCATGATGGGAAAGTTCCTACTCAAAGGAAAGCACAGGCAGCATCATCACCTCCAGCAACCATGGGCCATGATGGGAAGGCTCCTCCTACTGATGGGAAGGTGCTGGAAATCACAGCACCATCACCTCAACAGCATGGGCATGATGGGAAAGTTCCTACTGGAAGGAAAGTGCAGGCAGCACCGTGGAAGGAGAGCACAGGCCCTTTCTGGAGGTTGTCTGCACGTTGCTGGCACAGAAATTAATCGACTTGGCTGAGGAAGGCCTCCTGCAGGAGGCGAGCCCCTGGATTGGGAAACCCATGGACAGAAGGAAAACAGAAGTCCTTGTCCATACATTCCAGGTGTTTCTTCCTTCCAGCAATGATTCCTGGTCTGGGTTAGCAGTGGGCCTCTGTACACACCTCTTTCTTCCTTAAGCAATACAGGAATAGGGCTGTCGTTTTCCCGATGTCGAACCAAAGTGTGTGTTTTGGGTCATCAGCCCTACGGGGTTGGAGAAACCCCTGAGTGCCTTGCCCTGCCTTGGGGAGGGTGCAGCTCTGGACACACAGGGGTGTCCACTTTAGTTCTGCTTTTTCAAACTAAGGAGTGAACTTAACAGCCTTTGATAATTGTCTCAGCCTTTAAGCCATAGATTAAGTTTGAAAACCATTCTGCAAATGCACGGTCCTGGGTGGTTTTCTGCTTATAGGAGCAAGGCAGTAACGTGTGTCTACTGTTTTGATAAAGCTTTCTCATGAAAGTCTGTGTAATTGGTTTTAGACATTTGCAAGCAAAAAAAGTTGGTAAGTCCTCATTAAGGGAGGAGAAAACTAAGCTAAATAGACAATACAAAGCTGAGGGAAAGGAACTGGACCAGACAATTTTGGAAAAACATGATACAGGGGTAGCCTTTGTGTGTTTAAATAAATTTTACTGAAAAGACCAATAGCTAAAGCAGGTAAATACTGAGAGAGCCTTTCCCTGGATGGGGAGGTCTCCCTTCCCCATCCCACCTGCCACCTCCCCTCAGGAGCTACCCATGGGCCTTTGCACCCTGTCCTTGGTAGAAGTTTATGTCTGTCCTGCTGACTTTCCCAAATTCCCAGTAAGCATTATCTCCAGGCCATTTATTCACATCTCTCAATCTAGATGAAATCTTCTGACACATGGCACGTTAACCTGCCTGCTTCCGTCTAACCCTTGCATCACAGAGAAACTCATTTGTTTCTAAGGAACATTCCAGCCATTGCATTTTCTGGCCTGGGACTTGATTGACCTCTGGCTTGAGTTGACCTGAAACCCTGTGTCTGCAGGGGACAGTCATGGCTCTGGGCTTTGAGAGGAAAGAATCCCAGAGACGCGTGCACGCTCTTTGGGTATGTGGGTGTCGACAGTGGCCTTGGCCAGGTGCCCCGGGAACTCTGGGCACCACATTCACATGCTTCCTTGGGTGGAAGGGAAGGAGGGCAGAAACAAGTTGGGCAGGTGGGAGATCTTGGGACCTGAATCTGGAGGAAGAGTTGAACTCTTAGCTCTTCAAGTCTTCTAGAGAATCAAGGGTCAACACTCAAAAGACAAATAATTCATGCCAGTAAATCTCACTAATTATGCAACTCCTGACAATTCTACTTTGGAATTTGCCCATGAAAAGAATGTCCTAATTTAATAATGGTGGATTCAGGAACTCAGCAGGATGATGACATTCGTTCAGAGGCTGAGGTCCCGCTGAACCACTCGGGGTCACCTCTCATAGCCTGGTGGCTAGTCACAGCCTAATAATGATAACAATGAAGGCTTACACGAATTATTGTTTTGAGTCCTGAAATTTGTGTGTATTGTCAGCAGCCTTGAGGATGTGCAACCGTAATTCTAGTTAAATGCTTCCTCATAGTCACTTACCGTGTGCCTTGCACCGTGTCACGCTCTAAGCATGTTCAATGCCTCATCTCATTTAATCCTCACGACAGCCCTGAGAGGTACATGCTCTTGTTCACCTGAAACCAGATAAAAACCGTGGTGAGCATTTATTTTTTGGTGCAGACTCACTACAAGACAGGTTCTGGTGTAAGCCCCAACCTGTGTTGTCTCAGCAGGCCCTGGAACCTGGATGGAGCGCAGGTTTCATGGACCCACTTTCTTTCCCAGGAACTGGAACAAAGAAGGCAAAGACATACAGGCCGCTGGCTCCTGGGTGAGCACAGGTGCAGGGCTGTGCGTGTGCTGACACCCTTATGAGCATGTTCTCCATAGTGCTGGAAGGGACCCGTGGCCCCTGGATACAAACTGATCTAGTCTCTGAAGGTAAAAAAGATGAAAGACAGCCTTGGATGGCCCATGTGGCCACTGCCTTGCTTCCCTAACCTGCCCAGTGTTGCTCTGTCCTGAGGAGATGCTGTCACCTACCGAGGTTCCAATCTGTAAAGAGACCCCCAAAGAATTCGGAAGTGAGTATCACCCATCAAGTCACTCAGCTGAAGGGGGCTATTTCTGCACAAGGCCCCAGGACAGAAGGAGGTAGCCTGACCCGCACCAGCTGCCTCTTTTATTTTGATTATTTTATTATTATTATTCTTTTTTAATAGGGACAAAGTCTTCTATGTTGCCCTGGCAGGTTTCAAAGTCCTGGGCTCAAACAATCTCCCACTTCTGCCACCCATAGTGCTGGGATTACAGGCATGGACCACTGCACCTGGACTGGCTGTCCCTTTTGGGAAGTGGGAGGAAACTGAGGCTCTGTGTGAGCTCTGCATGAATGGGAGGGGCTGGGAGGAGGTGTGGCTGTGGCAGTAGCAAGTGGCAGTGGTGAGGTCTGAGCAGGAAAGTGCTGTGGGGTGCTAGAAGAGGGGCCCCAGTGGTGCCAGCTGGAGGAGGGTCCAGCAGAAAGCAGAACAGCTGGGTGGGGGATGGTGAGCCCAGCCTGGCCAGGCCCAGAGAGTGGTGGTGGCTTTGGTCTCTGGGGACACGAAGCAGGGAGCACTCCCCTCCTCCAACAAGTATGCCTGTGTATCAGAAAAACTACTAAGTTTTCTGTGAAATTGGGTGAAATGTGGGTTTAAGACATTTTAGGCCAGGTGTGGTGGCTCACGCCTGTAATCCCAGCACTTTGGGAGGCCAAGGTGGGTGGGTCACTTGAGGTCAGGAGTTCAAGACCAGTCTGACCAACACAGTGAAATCCTGTTTCTACTAAGAATACAAAATTAGCTGAGTGTGGTGGCAGGCTCCTGTAATCCTAGCTACTCGGGAAGCTGAGGCAGGAGAATCACTTGAACCCAGGAGGCAGAGGTTGCAGAGAGCCGAGATCATGCCATTACACTACAGCCTGGGCAACAAGAGCGAAACTCGGTCTCAAAAAAAAAAGAAAAAAAAAAGACATTTGATAAACCCAGGAGGATGAAATTGCAAAATTCTCGAAGCATGTTTCTCTCTCTTCCCGGCCACAGCAGTGGGGATAAGACAGGCAGAACAGGACTGTGTCTATGCCCAGAGCTTTCTTCTTCTACAACGTTTCTACACCACTCCTTCACAGCAAGACCACAGAGAAACAGAGAGGCACGAGGAGCGAGGGATGTGCCCTCAGGTTACCTAGAATTTGGGGGGTTCTAGGTTCTTGAGTTAAACTCCCAACTCTGTCTGCTTTTCTGTGTAGGGCAATGATCCCAGTAGAATTTTTTCAGTATTCAGAAGGAACTGAACTTCCAGAGGTAAACAGAAAATAGCTTTTGGCTGCAAAAGATAGAAAGGATGTTCTGGCTTTGGGCTTCCAAGTCAGCCAGCGCTGCTCCTGGGCCTCAGCGGGAGGGCAGGACCCAGGCCTGTTCCTAGCAGCCCAAAGAAATGGCTCCTCCAGGGAGGGGCAGCTAGCATGCAACTCGGTGGCCACATGTATCTGTGAGGCTGGACACTGCCTGGAGCTCATGTGGGCATTAAGACATGGGGGAGAGTCACCTCCCTCCCCGGTGGTCGCAAGCTGTCTGCAGTCTGCGTCCTGAGGGATGCCTGCCCGGAAGGACCAAGGACTCTGGTTGGGGAATTCGCTGTGTGTCTCTCAGGCTAGGTCCTGGGTAAATGTGCCCAAGAACAATGGAGCATGAAGGTGAGGAAAGAGGAGGCAGAGCTGCCTAGGTAAATCAGAGGCCAGGGCTGTGCAAGATGGAGGGCACCAGGGGTGGATGGTGGGGGGCCTTGGTGGCCAGAAAGGCCTGCAAGGGAAAGGCCAGAAGCTGGAGGGTGAGAGTAAGGGGGGGCAGGAGCAGGAAACGCAGGAGTCTCAGGTGGGTGCAAAAGCCTTGGCCCCAAGGTAGAGGGTCTTAGAAACCAGGAACAGGATATGAGATAGGATGGAGGGGACGGGGCCTCTTTTCCCCCAGAAGGAACAATGGTCATTCTTTAATTGAAAGCTGACATTGGTTGAGAGAGGAAAGGCCTCCCAGTGTGGGGGAGGGGGCCCAGGGACAGGAAGGAAGGGGCCCCAAGCCTGCCTGACCCAGAAGAAAGCAAGAGGCCTCTGGAATTGCATATGGAACTCGATACACCCGTCTCCAGCCTGTGAAGGGGACAGGCGAGCTCGCACTGATGGCTTTACAGGAGTGTGACTTTCCCAGGCGCCACGAACTTAACCTCTGCCCTCACCCTCTGTGGCCTCCGCCAGGACTCTGGAACTGCAGGCCGGGTCGGACGCCTCAAAGCCGTCCAGGGCAAGGGTCTCACAGGCTGCGTGGTTATGTGGTTCTGTAACACTTGCCATCTACACACACGGGAAGAAGGATTTCCCAGAAAAAATAGAGGAAGCTGGCCAATACAATCAAACTCACACAAACCCCGCCTCTTCCCAAATAGACGCCTATCTCCAAAACAATCAAAACTGCCCCATTAAATAACACTTGTTCGGTACAAAGGAAGTACAGCATGATGGGAATCACACACCGCTTCCAAGTAAAACATTCCCAATTGTTAGGCATGCAACAATGAACAAAAAAGCTTAATGGCATTCGCACGGGAGAAGCGCAGGGCTCAGGGCAGGCCCTGCAGAACCCTTGAGTGCCAGTCCCCCAGGGCGTCACCGGGTGCTTCTCCCACGGTCTGTCTCTGGGAGAGGTGTGCTCATCACCCACAGGTCCTCACCTGCTCTGCAGGCAGCAACCTGGGCATTTTCCATCTTACTTTCCTCTGGTCTCAGCCCCTTGGCCCCCTCAGCGGGAGGCAGGCCCTTTACCCACTGCAATTGGTGGCACCAAGGACTTCATTTGGCAAGAATGATGGTCACAGGGCCCAGGGCAGCTGAGAGGAGGGCACATTCTTCAGTTCTCACTGGAAGGAGGGCTTTGGGGCCCTCAGTGACAGCAGTGCTGTCATTTGTATGGACTGACTGTCTGTGTCCCCGCAGCAACACCAGTTCATATGTTGAGGCTCCAGCCCTCCATGTGACTGTGTTTGGAGATCGTAGCTTTATGGAGGTGGCTGAGGTTAAGTGAGGTCGTTAGGGTGACCCCAATCCGATAGAGTTGGTGCCCTTCCACGCTCCTCTCTCTCTCCACCACGTGAGGACACCGGGAGAAGGTGATTGGCTGCAGGCCAGGGGGCACCCTCACCAGGGGCCCAATCAGCCGGCACCTTGATCTTAGGTCTCCCAGTTTCCAGACTCCGAGAAAGAAATTCCCCTTGTTTAAGCCACCCGGCTTGGGATAGAGTTGTTACAGCAGCCTGTCTTAGTCCGTTTTTTGTTGCTTCTATCGAATTACTTGAAACTGGGTAATTTGTAAAGTAAAGGATTTAGTTTTTACAGTTCAGAAGGCTGGGCTGGGGGGTCCACCGTCAACGGGGCACATCTGGTGAGCGCCTTCTCTGCAGCGTCCCACGGCAGAGCAGGGCTTCACACGGTGAGGGGCCGAGCGGGCTAACTCAGGTCTCTCTTCCGCTTGTCATAAAGCCACCGGTTCCCCTTCCACGATAACCTATGAACCCATTAATCCACAAATGGATTAATCCATTTATGAGGGCAGTGCTCTCATGACCCAGCTACCTCTTAAAGGCCCCACCTCTCAATACCGTCATATTGGGGATTTGGTTTCAACATGAGTTTTGAAGGATACCTGGCTTCAAACCACAGCACGGTCTTAGAACACTAATACATCATCCGATGACAAATCTGAAAGCCAAAAAAAAAGACAGGAAGTCTCAGGGGACAAGAGGACCCTAAAGGCCATCTCAGGCGTCTGCCTCTCCATCTGGTGATGGCTGCCCTCCCAGGGCTCCACCAAACGTCCCCCTAGGGACCTGGCCAGTGAATTCGCTTGGCGTGTGTGTATGTGTGTCAACTTGTGTGTGTGTGTTTTCTGTAATAGAGGAATAGAAGCCCAAGGACGTCCACACCCTTCTTTAAGCCTTCACTGTCTTTTTTTTGAGACAGAGTCTCATTCTGTTGCTCAGGCTGGGATGCAGTGGTGCTTCTCAGCTCACTGCAACCCCCACCTCCCAGGTTCAAGTGATTCTCCTGACTCAGCCTCCTGAATAGTTGGGATTACAGGCACTCACCACCACTACGCCCAGCTCATTTTTGTATCTTTAGTAGAGATGGGGTTTCACCATGTTGACCAGGCTGGTCTCGAACTCCTGACCTCAGGTGATCCACCCGCCTTGGCCTCTCAAACTGGCTGGAATTATAAGTGTGAGCCACCACGCCCAGCCTGGCCACTCTGTCTTTTTGTGGGGTACCGCTCACCTGTGGGCTAAAGTCAGGTGTGATCCCACCCCGGGTCATGTCATGTGTGACCCTGGGAATCTTCTGACAGGCAGTAAACAGCAGGGAAGGGATACATTCTTAATAAACTAAATCCTGTTTTTATGCAAATGCGCCTGCTATTACAGAATGAGAGCGCAAGAACTACGGAATATTTATGACGGAGAGAAGCAGGCCTGTTTGGAAACAGACGTTTTATTAGGTTCCCGTGAGGCACCAGCTGCTCTTTCAACACTTCTATTTCGGGGCTTTATGTAGAAAAGTGATCGCTCTATAAATAGCAGGGCAAACAAAGTTAGGAAGGTGGCTGTTGACAGGTGGGGAGGCTGAGGCCCAGAGCCAGAGGACACCATGTGGCTCTTTCCCCCAGCCTTTAGGGGTGTCCGGGCTTGACTGTTCCCCCAGAGTGATCAGTCTCAGTGACTCAGGAGTTCCAAGTTCTTCCTTCAGCACCTTCTGCCAGCCTGCCTCTGTCCACCTCGTATTCTCCTTACGCTTTTTAATCTTTCCATTGTTTTCTTTGCTTTTTTATTTTGGAAAAAAGTTCACACCTTGGAAAAGTTGCAAGCATGGTAAAAGGCCCACCTGTGTATCTCTCCTGTGAATTTATAAAGGAACATTTTGCTTTCTCTCTCTCTAGGTATGGATATTATTCCGATTTTTTGCTGAATAATTGGAGATTAAGATGTAGACATTATGGCTCTTCACCTTTAAATATGTTAGCAACCCTTAGGAACAAGGACTTTCTCTTACATAACCACAATATGTTTACCACATCCACTATTGTTATCTAACATAAAGTCCTGATTCACATTTCACCAAATGTCCCAAGGTTATTCATTGTATTTACATGTCCGGTAATCTGCAGCAACGCTATAGGCTTTCTTGAAATGTCACGGCATTGATATTTGGATCAGTTAGACTCTGACAGAGAAAAGCAGAACGGTTATGAAGCTAAAGGAATGAGAGATTGATTAGAGGGATGCAGGCTTGGCCCCATCGTGGGAGGAGCTGGGAAGTCAAATCTGGGAGGTCTCTGTGTGGGGATCAGAGGCAAGGGTTCGCTTGGGAACACCCAGGGGAGCATGTGAAGACACCTGTGGAGAGCTGTTGCCTTTGATCCAGGTGTTTGGCCTGCGGTCTCTGCAAGTCAGCACAGCGAGTTGTGTGGAGGAGAGAAGAGGGAAAGTGGAGCCTGCGGGGACACAGTGGCCATCTCTGTCCCCACCACATTGGTGCCCTCCACCATGGAGCTGCACCCGCAGCTGATCCAGCACTTGTATTGAACCAGGTGCAGGTGCACCTGAAGCTGAAGACGAGGATGCGTGGAAGCCAGAGGTTGATGCCAGGCTGTCTGTGGTTGATGGCATGGTGACCCAGCAGACAGTGGCAGTGCGTAAGCCTTAGCAAGCCCCTCCCGTGAGCCCCTCCACCTCTGCCTCCCAGCTCTTGTACATATTTCTCCCTCAACCAGCCCTAGCCATTTGTCCTCCAGTGACAATGAGTCTGATAAATGCAGGATGAATGGACATCCTTGTTAAGTTCCCTTCAAGTCTCAGCTCACACATCAAAGGACATGCTCCCTGACCAGGCAGAGTCCCAGCCATACACGGTACCTCACGCTGCCCTGATCATGTATCCTTCATTTTATTGCACCTGCTGGTTCTCTGTGGGATTGTGAGCTTTCCTCGGGAGGCCAGGGCCCAGTCTGTCCTGTTTACAGCTGTATCTCCAGAATCTAGTCCAGTGCCTGGTGCAGAGTCTTCACTCATAAAATAATTGAGAAATGAAAGGATGGACCACTGGCTCTGCTTTTCTGAACACCATCTTAAGGCTGTTTGGGCAATGACTGGTACTTTTTGGTTCTCACGACGAGGAGTGTCTTTGTAGACAGGATCTAGTGGATTAGACCTGCCCAAATCTAACTATCTTCAGTGGCGACTTTGTTTTGGGATAGAATTGTTGTAAGGAGGCAAGGTAAGGGGGGTGGGGAGGCCCTCAACTCCATAGGCCGATCCCTACTTGGGGACAGTCTGGCCTGGAAACCCCTAAAGGAGGCAAAGTGGGGGAGGTGGGGAGTGTCCTCAATTCCAAGGTACAAAAGGGCCAACGTAAGTATGGCTTAAACAAGATGGGAGTTTCTTTCACGTAAACCAAGTCCAGAGGGAAGTGGTCCACTAAGACCTCAGGGGCCCAGATTCTCTAGATCCACAGCTCTGTCCTTGTTAAAGTACCTGTCTGCAAAGCCATTCCTCATCCTCGCGGTCGGAGATGGTGACACCCACATTTCAGGCAGTAGGAAGGAAAAGGAGACAAAGAAGAAATGCCAAGTGCAGCCACAGGACACTTCAGCTTACTTGCCGCTCCCTAGCCCTTACTACATGGCCACATCTGGCGGCAAAGGAGGCTGAGAAGGTGGTGTTTATTCTGGGAGGCCATATGCCCAGGTAGAGGTGCTGCTTCCATGGAGGAACAACAGAACGGCTTTGGCGGGCCACCAGCAGACAGCGCCCCGCTGTGTTTTGGAGAAGGCCCTGTGTCTTCCTTCTCACTCCCTCTTTCATATGCAGAATGGGCAAGAGATCGGAAGCCCCCGGCCTGTGTTCTCACACCAAGGCGCTGAGGATGATCAACTTCAGCTTTTCCTAGAAATGGGGCGGGTTGGTAGCTGCGTGTTGCCATTGGATCATTTGTACTGAAAGGCACGAGGTTGTCCATAATGCAAATGTGGACGAGGAGGGGGTGGTTGGCACTTAAATGCATTGGAAACAAAACAAAATGCAACAAAAACACAACTACCCAAAACCCAGGGGAAGTTTATTATGATTCAAAGGCCATGGTGAGAAGAGAGAGAAGCCTGTGTTTATACGGCAGGGCCACGGGTTTATCATGGCCTATATGTGGCTATTTTTGCTGCATTGCAATTGAGGAGTGCGTTTACTGGAGGGTGGGAATCTTAAATCTCCTTTCTAAAGCATGGGTCTCCAGGGAGCGTGTCAAAGGCAGAGAACTGCTCCCAGAGGGCAGATTCGAAGCTGCTTGTAGCCGAGTTTATTTTGCCTGATTAAGAAATGCCCAGCCGAACATTTCCTCCTTTTCTCATACTTTTGGACTCGAGAACGTAGAGAGTGAGTTCGCGTCTGAAGAGCACATCCAGGGGGATGTGAACAAAGGATCCTCCCTGTGACTTGTCCCTTTGCTGCCCTCTGCGGGGGGGTAATGGCTTTGGGGTCCAGGTGAATCACCCTAAATTCCAAGTGGTCAGTGAGGGGTTGGGTGAGGTGAGGTGTGGGAGAGGCAAATGCTGTTTGGTAAAGGAGGTGCAATGTGCCGTCGCCTCAGCCAAATTCCACTTGAAAAATGAAATGCTGCTGTTTACTTATATCCTGGGGGCCTGGGCTATTTTTATTCCTGTCACTGCCACTGTTGGCTGGGAGCTGGCATGCACAACTGTGTGCCATTGTGCTGGGCACTGGCAGGGTTGGGGCTTGTCTTAGTCCCTTTTCTGTTGCCTATATCAGAATACCTGAAATTGGGTAATACATTCCTTTTCTTTAAAAAGGAATTTGTTTCTCATAGTTATGGAGGCTGGGAGGTCCCAGGCCGAGTGGCTGCATCTGGTGAGGGCCTTCTTGCTGTTGGGGACTCTCTGCAGAGGATGAGGTGTGCAGGGCATCACATGGTAAGAGGCTGAACGTGCTAGCTCAGGTCTCTCTTCCTCTTCTTAAAAAGCTGCCAGTTCTATTCCCATAATAACTCAATAACCCACTAATCCATTAATCCATGAATAGATCAATTCATTCATGAGGGCAGAGCCTTCATGACCCATTCACCACTTAAAGGCCTCCCCTCTCAATACTGCCACACTGGGCTTCCATTTCAACATGAGTTTTGCAGGGGACAAATGCTCCAACCATAGAAGGGCTTATTTATTTATTTATTTATTTATTCATTTTAGCTGTATCTCCTTCCCTCTGAGCCCTTATGCTCTTTGGCAAGTCAGAGAGGCAAACACAGGAATGTTATATAAGTCCATCAACTAAGGGAATAAAATATAAAGCATTAGCAACCACCATTAATTTCGTGCATACTGTGCTCTAGGTCCTGAATACACAGGTCTCAATTCATCCTCTGACAACAACCACAAAAGGCAGAAATTGTTTTCTCACTTCGGAGATGAGGAGAACGAGGGTGTGGATGGAACTTGCCTTCTGGTCTGTGTGTGATGGGATTAGGGGGTTGGGGTGGGACAGTCAAGAGGAGGAGCAGCCCAGCCCATTCACACTGTCAGTGGGAATTTGTGCAGGAAAGGGAAGGTGCTCCCCCTCAAAGGTGGGGGCTTTGAGGGCTGTGATGTGATGGATGGAGGGCAGAGCAACATCCCATACAGTATCGCCTCCACCTTCCACACACAGCCAGCCCGGGGCAGCCACAGTGCTTGACACACTCTACACTTAGCCACACTCTACACTTAGAAGCAGCCACAGTGCTTGACAAAGGCCCTCTAGCTGACCCAGCCCCTGGTTTCCTGTGGTATTGTTTATGCCAAGACAATATTAGCACTTTAGCTTGGAGTTGGAATAAAGAATTCACTTTAGAGCGTGAGGTCTCCTTTCCTGAACGTTTCCCTTTGAGTTCACACCACCAGTTTAACCCTTCATCATTTGAATCTGTTACTGTTTTCATGTCTACTGGTTTCTTATGCTCTGGAGAGGAGGCGGCACACAGTCCCCAAATCCTCTGCCTGGTACAGTACCGACAGCAGAGAGCAACACATTCTTATAAACTGATTGATAGGTTTAATAATAAAAAAAAGTTACTCCCTTACCTTGTGGTGTCACCTATAAAGCAGAATCTGGTTTTTGTTTCTTTTTAAAAATTTTAGTTTCCAAGATACATGTGCAGGAAGTGCAGGTTTGTTACATAGGTAAACATGTGCCATGGTGGTTTGCTGCACCCGTCAACTTGTCAACTAGGTATTAAGCTCAGCATGCATTAGACATCCTTTCTAATACTTCCCTCCACCCCACCCTACCCCCCGACAGGCCCCAGTGTGTGCTGTTTTCCTCCCCATGTCCACGTGATCCCATTGTTCAGCTCTCACTTATGAGTGAGAACATGTGGTGTTTGGTTTTTCTGTCCCTGCATTGGTTTGCTGAGGATGATGGCTTCCAGCTTCATCCATGTCCCTGCAAAGAATATGCTCTCATTCTTTTCTATGGCTGCATAATATTCCATGGTGTGTATGTACCACATTTTCTTTATCTGGTCTATTATCAATGGGCATTTGAGTTGATTCCATGTCCTTGCTACTGTGAATAGTGCTGCAATGAACATACATGTGCATGCATCTTTGTAACAGAATTATTTCTATTCCCTTGGGTATATACCCAGCAATGGGATTACTGGGACAAATGGTATTTCTGGCTCTTGCTCTTAAAGTGGCATCTTTATTTCTATAATAATTTGTTTTTTCTCCTGTAGCTAAAACATACATGAAACAGTCCATCCGTTGCTTTTGCTGAGCTATTCATAGGCCAATGTATTTCCTACTACACTGGCCCATGTATATCCTGTCCTAGGAACTAGATTCATGTAAGCTGTGGTTGCACTGAGCCACCACCACACAGACTCTACCCTGTTGCATCCCCAGGTTCAAACCAGTGATTTCTCATTCATCAAATAATTATTTTTACATCTCCATGCATGAAATAGCTGGCAAGTTCTGCCCCAAGAAGCCTTTGTTTCAGGGTTTCCCACATTTTCTTCCAGATGTTTTCTTGTTTCAGTGAATCAAAGTATTTCTAATGTGGCTACTATGTGCTGCAAGCAATATCGAAAACGTATAATTCGTGGTCTCTGCCCTTAAGGAACTTACAATCCAATTGCAACTTATAATCCAGTTGTGAGGCCAGAAATAATCAAGAGCACACAAAATAACCGAGAATCATAAAGACAATACAATATCAAGACCTCCGCTGAAAACTGCAGGTTGGAAATCTTTAGTGGGTGGGTTGTAAAATCAGTTTAATGGGTCATAGTCAGCATTAAAAAAGAAACTAGAATGGTAAAGGTCAGAGTCAATCAATGTAGTAAGAATAACAACTCCTTTGTGAAAATTTGGTTCTGTCTTAACATGTAAAGATAATCTGTTTCTGGCCAAGTGTGGTGGTTCACACCTGTAATCCCAACATTTTGGGAGGTTGAGGCAAGAGGATTGCTTGAGGCCAGGGGTTCAAGACCAGCTTGGACTACATAACAAGACCCATCTCTACAAAAAATAAAAAAATTAGCTGGACATGGTGATGGCTGCCTGTAGCCCTACCTATTCGGGAGGCTGAGGTGAAAGGATCTCCTGAGCCCAGGGGTTTGAGGCTGCAGTTAACTATGATTGCATCACTGTACTCCAGCTTGGGTGACAGAGTGAGACCCTGTCTCCAAAAAACAAAAACAAAACCAGGATAATCTATGTCTTACTGTGGCTCATGGTGAAATGTTTGAAAACCTCTGACAGCAGGGCCTAGCATATGAAGGAACGCCACATGAAGGATTCTTACCTTGTGTTTGGGCCATGGACTCTTGAGAGCCATTTGAAAGCTACTGGGAGTCTCTCCATTTCTGGCACACATATGCCCGCATTGTGCACATGATCTTGGTAGATACTGACAACTTTGCAACCTATTCACAGTCCTGGTTAAATCCCTCTGATCTGAACCAGGGATAAAGGGAGGCTGGAGGAGATAAAGGACTGATACCTCCCAGGGCCTTGGATTTCTGATGAGGAGCAAACGCCATCCATCTCCCATAGAAGATCAACAAAGGCTTCCAAGGAAGGGAAGCTCACCATAAAATTCATATTTTAGGAAGATTGTCCTGAAAGCACTTAGAGGCCAGAAGTCCAACTTAGAGGCTACTGTCATAGGTATGTGAGACATGGTGGAGCCCAGGTAGACAGGAGGGCACAACTGTGAGAAGTTTTTAGAATTTAAAAAAAATCACTGGACTTGGTATTTGTCTGGATATGGGGAGAAGCGAGGGAGGAGGAGTTTGGGGTAGCTCTTGGGTTTCTAGCTTTGAGTGGACAGTGGTGTTAATTGCTGAGTCTGGAATAAACCTGTAAGGAGGTTCGTGGAAGAACAGGAGGTTAGTTTTGTAGTTAAGGGATTGCATGGGTAAATATCCAGTAGCCCAGGATATCCTCCTAGCATTCTTTCTGCAAATAGAGGTCTCTGTGACACTAGAGAGCAACTGTCAAGTTAGGGTGGGGTGTGGGGCCGAGAGGGCTGGAAGAGGAGGGGGCTTCGTACTTTGTTTGCCTTTGTGTTCTTTGGCCAACAGTTTGGTGATGGCAACAGGAGTCCCTGAAAGGCTCTGAGAGCTCTGTTCACAATAGTAATGGCAGGTGAGGTGCATTGGGGTGAACTGGAACAGAGAACGAATGATTCTTGAAATGAAACTGGAGCCTCTGGAGGCAAGGGGTCCGCACACACAGACTGGCTTTGGAAATATAGGAGTAGGCGGCCTCGGAGGGTGCTGGGAGGAGACACATAACAGCCACAGTGAGGAAGGCCCAGCAGGTAGTGGCGAGTGGCAGGGGACTGTGTACACATATCCAGCCCCACTTGGGTCTGCATTCGTTGAGTTTAACAGCCTCACTCCATAAGCACCTGCCAGGAAGGGCCTTAACCTTAGCATCATGTTCCCGGCCTGTGTCCTGACTGTGGCTTGCTGTGCTTCTGATGATTCAGCCGCTGAGCTCTTGCTGATGGACTGGCCCTGAGCCCTCGTACTTGGTGCTGTCCATCGGTTCTGACCCCTTGCTTCCCCTCTATGCCCTGCCCATTGACCCACATTTGCTCTTATACCTTAGACCGAGGTTCCTCCGGTCTGTCTGGGTCACACCTTGTCTCATCCAAGGCCCTGCCTCGCCTGGGCTCCTGTGGCCTCATTTCTGCTGGGTTCCATTGAGTCTGCCAGCAGGAAACAGATCCAGGACCTCCAAGCCTGTTTCAGGCTCAGGAAGCTTAACTAACGGTGTCTGTTTCAGCTCTAGAGGAGAAGAATGCAGTCAGGAACTTAATGCTCGTTCATTCTTGATATGCACTCCTGTGAATCTAGGTTAGAGTCAAATTTGTATGTGATTATCTGGGTGAACTCCTTAACTATTTGTTTGTAATACCACTAAGTATTTCCAGATGTTAGCACAACATGCATACTGTGCTGCTGTGATGGGGTATTCAGTGTTGAAAGTTTTTTTTTTTTTTTAAAGTAAGAAAAATGCATACAGGGAAATTAAATCTCCCACTATAAAGATCCTGCATTATTTGCCAACCACAAGAGTTTTTCCTGGGCCGGGACCTGTGTCTCCTCCTAGCATTTATTCCAGCTGCTCAGGCATTCTGTGATAAAGTTACTCATTAGCTCCAGATACTAACATTACTAGAGTCCTGTTCGGCGGTTCAGTGATTTGGCACCCAGAGAAAAGCAAAGGCAATTTCCGAATTCTAGCAAACCCCAAATAGAACCAAATAATAGTCCTGACCTCTTGAGGCTATCATGAAAATTAAAGGAGACAAGGTGTAGAAAGCACCCAGTACAGCATCTGGCATCTACCGAGGTCTCAGTCAAGACCGGCTCTCCCTCTCTCTTTTTTTTTTTTTAAGGAAGGCCATGAAACACCAAACTAACAGATTTTCACATCAGCTGGGACAGTGCCATTGAAGCCTGTGATATGGGTTTATCAGCAGTTGAGAAATTGATCCAGAAGATGATATGCAGGAAAAGAAACTGGTAGAGAAAACAGGAGTTGTGGAGCTGGAAGACCACGGTTTGAATCTTAGCTCTGTTTCTTCCTAACTTCTCAGACTCAACATGTGTGTGTGTGTTTTTTTCCTGTATTTATCAGGGCAATGGTGTCATTTTTTCCTATGTAACTTTTTCTTTAGGAAGAGAAACAGGTCTGATGTTCCAAAGCTCAAAGTTTCAAACACTGGAATATATGAGTGTCCAGGGAGCAATGGAAACAGTGGTCATGGTGCTGGTCTAGGAAATCCGAGTGCCTGATCCCACGGGAGGACTTTGGAAATGTATAGTTCTGCACTTAGGAAGCGGCCAGCCTTTCTGGAGGTGGCTGTGATTCTGGGAGAAAACAGCTGAAGAAATATAAAGGTTAAGTCAGGACCCACACCCAGGCCGCCAGGCTGGCCAACCCCAAGGCCAAGTGTATGCTTGCTGGAAAATGAATTGTCAGGGAGGAAGCATGTGGTTGGATGAAGTTCCTTCTTGTCTTCCCAGCTTGTAGAATCAACCAGACATTTTTCCACACAGAAAGCTAGTTCTTTAAGACACAGGCTGGGTGACATGTTTTCCTTAAAGTGACAATATTTCCTTATAGTGACATTATCCTTGACTGGTCCCATGCAGAATAGGAGGAGAAGGTTTCTGCTGCGGGACCTGGAGTGGTACTTGGTGCTCGCAAGGTGCTAGACAATGTTTGTGAGAAGCATGCAGGTGAAATGCTCACCCTTGAGTGACTGCAGTAAAGTGGTCCTTGTCATGGTCCTCTTCCTCTTTCTGCATTCATTCTTCATGTTGGGCAACATGAAGAGAAAAACAAAAACCACCTTTCTTGCCAGGGTCTTAGTACCATTTTTCTGCTCTTATCTTTCAAGGAAGGGAGAACATCTAAGAAACTTGTTACTGTATTCATTCTAGAATGTTAGGGATTTAATGCTTCACCTACTTTCCTGAGTGGTCTGGGCTACCGGTTCAGAGCTAAGTGGACAGGGTGTAAGTCAGGATTCTGTCCCTCGCTAGCCGTGAGGCTGTGGGTAATTCACTTCATCTCTCTGAGCCTTCATTTTCTCACCTGAAAATTGGGCATGCTAATACTTTTCCATCTCCTTCCCAGGGTTCACAGGATTAAATGAAATGATTAACACAAAGCCCTTGGCCTGGTAAGGGGCATGCAGCCACTGTCCCAGTGCTGGACACTGAGGGTAAGAGCTTGTAAGTTACTGGTCAGGCGCGGTGGCTCAGGCCTGTAGTCCTAGCGCTTTGGGAGGCTGAGTCGGGCGGATCACGAGGTCAGGAGATTGAGACCATCTTGGCTAACATGGTGAAACCCTGTCTCTACTACAAATACAAAAAAAATTTAGCTAGGCATGGTGGCACACGCCTATAGTCCCAGCTACTCAGGAGGCTGAGGCAGGAGAATTGCTTGAACCTGGGGGGCAGAGGTTGCAGTGAGCTGAGATCACGCCACTGTACTCCAGCCTGGGCAACAGAGCGAGACTCCATTAAAAAAAAAAAAAAAAAGAAAGTTATTGACATGATTTTCTCTTTTGCCTTCCATAGTCTATAACCTTTATGCCAATTGGCTGGTGCTAGAGTAGAGAAAAAGATTAGGATTTGTTACGGAAAAAAACTCTTCACCGTTTGGTTACCTCATTTCAAAACAGGGAGCTGATTGAAGGCAGAGTTAGAGCTTGTGTTTTAGACAACAAGGAGAATGCATTCCAGTGATCCAATATTTAGCAGGGATGCACTAAGCCAGAGCCGGGGGAGTGGTCTTCCCTGGAGCCTGCAATAACAGGATGCATTTTCTGCAGAGAATTTTAAAACAAGAGTAAAATTAACCAAATATTGAGTCTACTTTTTATTATCACCAAGCACAGGCAGTGTTAGGTAATATCTGTGATAAAAGTCATCTTGTGCAAAAAATTATGCTCTAAGTTCTGAACAATTGACACAGTTACTGTTGAGTTGTAATAAAATAGGTAGGCGTCTTAGCAGTTTCTAAATGTCTTCTTTAATAAGGAATTGTATTCTCTGTGGAAAGTCACAGAAAGTAATTTGGAGAACATTCAGGTATGCAGGTTGGTTCCCCCAACACGTGTATTCAGAACTACGTTTCATTTTGGGAGTGAATTTATAATGAACTGGAAGCACTCATTCTGACTGTGGGTGTAGTTTATGTCTTCAGTCCCTGGGCACAAAACATTCCTTTATAAAATGGTATATCAATTTAATAGAATACAATTCAATTGCCTACAAAAATAAGGTAGATTTATACAAACTGATACACAGTATAATAGAATACCTATGGTACAATCTCCAATATATAGTGTTAAATGAAGTAAGCAACCTGCCGAACATTTAACAATATTTTAAAGGGTGATGTGTGTGCATGTATATGTGTGTAGACATACATACACACATATGCTTTGTACATGAACAGAATATTTTTCAAAAGACAGATAAAAATTTCTGTGGATTCAGAAGGAAGAATGATACCTTGTAATTGTGAAGACAGAAACATAAACCTGAACTACTTCAGTTCTGTCAGTTTATATCACTGCTTGAAGATTTTGTTTATGTTAAAAATTTAACACAGTGAAGCAGAGTGTGAATTGCAAGGTGTAATATTTTTGTTTGGTGAGTACAAATTTTAGTTCGTACATAAAATATTTTTCTGTTTCTGAATGGTATTTTCAACACTGACATTTATTTTTCTTTCCAAATTTTTAATTGTTGATTTTAAAGATAAAGAAAACATCAAGAAAGTAATGGCCATTACTGATTATTATGTGATCTTTATGTGAATAATTTTGTGGCATGCAGGGGTTGTAAAACGCTGTGTGCTACGGACTTTTAATCAAAATTTTAAAAGTGCTTTTCAGATATTCTTTTAATTTTACCCTCACCAGATTTGCTTGGAGGAACAATTTAATCTACATTTGCAAATCAGTCACCTTTGGGTTCACGCTAGAAGGCTTTGAGTGATTTCAGGAGCACCCACCTTATTAATCCTATCAATGTCATACTCAATCCCATTTCCAACAGCAGCAAGGAGCTTCCTACTTACTGATACTGTGATTCCTAGGAAAATATTTTATTCTGTTTTTTAGACATGGGGCCTCGCTATGTTGCCCAGCCTGGAGTACAGTGACTATTCACAGGCACGATCCCCTTATTGATGGACGTGGGAGTTTTGACCTGCTTCATTTCTGACCTGGGCAGGGCCTGTTCACCCACCTTAGGCAAACTGGTGGTCCCTGGCTCCCAGGAGGTCACCTTAATGATGTCGAGCTCAGTGTGGACACCTGATCAGCACAGCACACCGCAGCCCAGAACTCCCGGGCTCAAGCGATCTTCCTGCTTCAACCTCTAGAATAGCTGGGACTACAGGCATGTGCCCCCATGCCCGGAAAAAATCCTTAGAGATGAAAGGCTAAACACATAAATGCTGTTGAGGCAGCATCTTAGGTGGCTGGAAGCTCTGCCAAAGGAGCAGGGAGCATCACTGCTGGGGGACCTCTCTGTTTGGGTGAGGGGAGAATTTGAGGAGCCCACCAGGGAATTCAAGATCCCGAAGTAGGGCAGGGAGCTCTTCCCCGGTGGGAAAGCAGGTAGGAGAAGAGAAAATCAGGAGTAAAGCCTCCAAGGACCTCTCTCATCTTCCTAAGGTAGATCCTATTTCTTCAAGTGGGCAGGGCTGTGCTTTGGCCATGACACTGAAGGCAGAGCCACTTCACACAATGTATGGCAGGTCTTTCTTCATCCCCTTCCCTTGGTGAGTGGGGCATCTGGGATTATAAATGACCTCTCCCCTCTACTTTCTGGAACTGTATTAGGAAAGGCATTGTCTTGTAGCAAGGCTTCCCCACGGATGGAATGAGGCCTGTGCCAAACGCATTTCAGCTATGCCAAAATTCTGTGACTCCCACCTCCTTGGGGCCAGCAGCAGCCAGGAGTCCTGGGCCAATCGCCTGCTTTGAGCAGCAGCCTCCCATTTACCCCTGCGTGCCGCAGAAATATTATTTTATACCTGTGCCATTTTGTGTAAAAGGTTGAGAAGAACTACCCCGAGGGGCAAAGACAATACTATACCTACTGTTTGGGAGAAATGAATCTGTTATGTGCAGATAAGAAGAAGGTGGTCTGACCGGTTTCATTACTTGGTGAAAATGATCTTTGGTGGTGCTATTGTTTCCAGATGAATTTGAGTGTTTTGCAACCTGGCATCCTGGTGTGTGTGTGTGGCTGGCTGAAAATACATCCCCTTGTGACATGAAGCTCAGCTGCTGTTCCCCAGCCTGGGTTGTCATATTGCTTCTGCTACCCCACACACCTCTTCACGTTCTCTTGCTGTGAAGCGCTCACAGATGCAGCAGCTCAGTTCCCACGGCGGTCCTTTTTCTCCCAGAAACAAAGGAAGGAGGGGCTTTGGTGCCTTGTGACGCATGCCATCTAAGAGATATAATAGTAAGATTTTTCAGGCCCCTGTTTCTGGAGCAATGGCTCCCCGTGTTTGAGGGTGATGGCGACAGTTTACGGTTGTGTCGAATTGTGACCTGTGAGTGAAATCCAATTCAGTCACTCCTTTTGGGGGATGTACAGCTGTTGATGAAACCATCTAGACTTCAGCCACAATCTGTTGAGGTTTCATATTCTCTTCCCATGTGTCATGAATGGAAGAGTGGAAGCTACAGCACCCGGGGTGGCTTGTCAGGTGCAGTCGGTCAACAAATGCTGATTGAATGGCTCCCGTGTCAGGCACCGAGCTATGTGTACAGGAGACTTGCGAGAAAAGTTCCTACACAGGCCAAAAGAAATTTCTGTAAACAAAAGCTGAAGGCGTTTTGAAGTCATCTAAAGGTGGTTATTTAAAGGAAATTGGATACTGCCTGCCCTCCATGTTTGTAAATGTGTGTGGCCTCATCCTCTTCATACCGAAGGGCCTGCCTCCAACATATGCAGAACCCGGGGCAGGAGTGCAAAGAAAGTCCCTCGTTTGCCCAAATATTCAGAAATATCAATCAAGCTTACAAAGAGTTAGAAAAAATACAGTTTGTTCTCATACTTTAAAAAATATGGGCATAGGTCAGGCGCGGTGGCTCACGCCTGCAATCCCAGCACTTTGGGAGGCCGAGACGGGTGGATCACGAGGTCAGGAGATCAAGACTATCCTGGCTAACCACGGTGAAACCCCGTCTCTACTAAAAAATACAAAAAAAACTAGCCGGGCGAGGTGGCAGGCGCCTGTAGTCCCAGCTACTCGGGAGGCTGAGGCAGGAGAATGGCGTAAACCCGGGAGGCGGAGCTTGCAGTGAGCTGAGATCCGGCCACTGCACTCCAGCCTGGACGACAGAGCGAGACTCCACCTCAAATAAAAAAAAAAAAAAAAAAAAAAAAAAAAAAAAATTTAGGCATAAAGACAAAATTGAAAAATAGGTAAAGCTATAGTTTTTACATGATCCAAAGTTAGCAGATATAAAAAAAGGCTGAATCAATTATTGCCATACATGTTTAAATATTCTTTTGTTTTGTTTGAATGACTAACAAAATAAAGACTCCCAATTTATAATGATCATATATTTACTTCCTTAATTTTTTTGCCTTAATTTCATCGTGATCACAGATTCTGTCATTATAATGAACATTTTTACATAATTTTGTTCTATTGATAGCAATGAGCTAAAGGATTTCAAAAATGTAAATGTATTTAAAGTATGCAAAATTTGAATATATTTTCATCAAAAATGAGAAAATACATGTGAAAACATCAAAGAGGCATTTTCTCATCTATTTTCAAAGAAGTTATTTTTTTCTTATAACATTAACATGAAAAGTCAAAGGCAAAATTACAAATTATAATTAATAAGTGTCAAAATGGTAAATAAAAATTCTTTAAATAAAACTGAATCTTTGATTTTCTGTAAATGAAATACAATCTTATTAAATAATTTTGTAAGTCATACTTCACATTTCTAGCTTTCAATTTCCATCCAGTTACCAACCTAAAGAAGCTCCGTTTTACATCATGCGTAGGTGCATGTAGGTGCATAGCTTAAGAACAACAGTATCTACGTTAATTGTTAAACGTTGCACGATATTCCTCAGCTAGCACGCACCATTGTTGCAAATACCATGTTACTTCTTCAGTATCTCCAGGAACAGGAATCTGAGCAGGAAAAGAGGCGGGGAAATGGGTGAACGGCGCCACTGGGAAACGATCATTCGATCATTCGTTATGCAAGAATCTGTTCATTCATAGCATCTGAGGGAAAAGGACTTACGCATTTGTCTTTTCTCTCACCCGTATTAGTCAGCAACTCAAATCATGTCCCACTCCAAAACACTGTCCTCTCTGACATCAGCAGCCACAGTGCAGTCCACAGACCTTCATGGCACTTGGAAGGAGTGGCTTTCCTTACCCCTCCCCACAAAGACATAAGGCAAAAAATATGGGGAAGCCATGGAGAAGGGTTTTCCTGGTTAGATACAAGACTGGATGCTTGGGATTATGAGAGCTGGATTCCAAGCAACTGAGGGACCTCTGTGAGCATTAATGAAATTACATTTTTTTTTTTTTTTTGCATGCGTGACTGTGGCACTGGCTAAACCATCTCAGGGGAGGAGTCCCTTTTGCCTGCATCTCCTGATAGTGCTGACTCCTCATACAGAGTAAGACCCTGGCGAAGAATTCCCACTCAGGGTTCCCACTCGAAGCTGTCTCTTTTTACCTCCTGGTAGCGACTTATCCTTGCTCCAGGGGTTTTGGATGAGGCATCCTTCTTAGACAGAAGGGTGCTTTTAAGAGGCATGGGCGGCTCCATGAGTCACGTCTGTTCCAGTTGGTTCCTGAAGTGGTGCAGAGTTGGAGTAAAGGTTGTGTGGTCAGTTGGCCCAGACTAAGAGTAAACTTTTGAAGTTGGCATAAGGTTATAGTACGTGCAGGCCTGAACAGCTGTAGTCACCTCTCTGGGAAGCCTCTGCCCAGGCACTGTCTCCGGCTGGATTGCACTCTGTGGGCTCTGTCCTGACTGGGTCCGAGCCGTGCCTGACCTTGTCTTTGCTCCCGCTGTGTTCCTGACCTCACTTCTTATTTGCTGTGTCTTCCCCCATACCCTGCGCTCCATCAGTTCCCCTCAACCTGCTAACTTCACCTGGACCCCTGATTCTCTTCTGGCTGACTGTGGCTGCCCCAGTAGTATTTTTCCTCTTCCCCAAAGACATAGGGCAAAAGATATGGGGAAGGGGTTTGAGTTTCTTGTCCCTGAGGGTCTGAAAATGAGACCCAGAATGAGATCGGCATTCCCATATAGAATGAGCATACAAACAAAAATGTTCAAAAAGCCAATGCGTGAGTCGATATGGCCATGCAGCATTTTTGTGGTGTCCATGTAACAGAAGAGTCACCGGTAAGATTTCTATGACCAGCGTGGCAAGATGAGGGCTGGCCCAGATCACCCTGGCAAAATCGCACATTTTGAAAATGTTGGAAGGCTCTCACAAGGAAAACCCATGACTGTAACGACGCCCACGATTCATCAGTCCCCTCCACAAGTTGAGCTTTGAGCCCGGTGAAATTCGGTATGTCTAAAAACACATTCAGAATGTGTTTAAATTGTGCTGTAATGCGGCTGTTCTCAAGGATCCCCGTTTCTCTGGTTTCACAGATGTTTTGGTTGGATTGCATTTTGAAACTGCCTTAGCCCAAAAACATCTTCTTGCAGAAACAGCAGGTTCATTTCAATTCAATATTTCACTTTGGACAATTGCTTGACTTTGTTGAGAGCGGCATGCTGGGACTTGGTCTCCCCAGGACCCACATGCTTCCTTCTCATTAGCATCGGAGGGAGCCTCGGCAGACAGATTGAGGCCAAGGAGAAGGCGGACCCCCACGACTCTGCGCCATGGCAGCATGGAGCATAGCTGAGCAGAAAGCTGGTGCACACTAATAGTTGTAAATGGTGCTTTGCGAGCCATATGCTGCCTCTGATTGTATTTACATTGAGACATACAACATCTTGTTATCAAACAAGGCAAGAGGCAACACTAAATGGTAGGAGATAGCAGCCTCAGTGAACGACAGCGGCTTCTCCATCGTGCGCTGGTGCTGGGATGTTTAGGCTGGCAGAAATTCAGATCAGAAGGTCATTGCTGGGAAGTGTGACAATGCCATGTGTCCTGGGCTGATGGACGGCTTTGGAATGTAAGAGGAGGATATCTCTGCACCCCAAAGCAGAAAAGATTCAGGATTCTGCTACCTGGCTGAATTTTTCCTCTGGGAACTGTGTGAGGCCCTCGGGCTAAGCCCAATGTGAACCCAATTTACCCTCAGGGGCTTTTCTGGTTATGGACCTCACAAAGCTGAAACCCTGGGCATGGGCGGGGGAGGGAGGACTTCAGAGGTCTGTCTGTGAAAAGATGTGGCTGAGACGGTGCAACACAGAGGCCGACCTGGAGGCCAGGCGGTGTCTGTGCAGGGCTGGCACCTGCTTTCCCAGGTGAGGTAGGTTGTCATCCTGCAGTCACGCTGGGCTCTGGGGTGCAGGCATGACTGTTTACACTGTGGCTCTGCCTGAATCTGTGTTTTGTGGCTCTGGGAGGCACAAACTCCCCAGGTACAAGTTATGTAGAACTGAGGTTCCAGCTCAGGTTACCTGTGGCACAGGTGTCTCGGAAAGCCCTCCCTCCGGGCTGAAGGCAGCTGCTCCTGCCATAGCAAGTGGAGCTGGTGAGAAAGGACGGGAGGTTCTTGACTGTGTCTTGGTAAAATCAACCTCAGAATCACGTGGTTTGGGGAGCAGCCCTGCCCTTGCTAAACTCCTTATTGGGAAGGTGTTGGGGTGTTGAAAATGTTCTTTCCTGTTCAGAGGGAATGTTAAGGCAGAAGGGGAGTTTCAGCAGGTGATACTGCAGAGAGGGGTGGACCTTCCTGTTTGTGCTGGTTGTCACTGGGCAGACACATTGTGGCCGTTTCATGAGTCTAACCAGGGAGCTGGACTGGAAGGCTTTGAGGATCTGCTCTGAATCCGAGATTTTGTTAGGCCTGTCAGAGGGTGGGCACAGATGCAGTCTTCTGGGAGACCTGAGTTCAAGTCCCATCTCCCAGTTTCTTGCTCGCTGGGTCTCCTGGGCCAAGTTACTTAGCCTCTCTGATCACAGCTTCCCGATTCCTAAAACAGATGGTTGGTACGAGGAGTAATCTGGCTCACAGTAGGTACTGAGTGAGTAGTGGGTGCTTTTCCTTCCTCTCCTTCTTCGAGTTGGCAGGGCCCACAGGCAACACAATAGTTCGCCTCTAAAGTGCATTCCTTGTCTATCACAGACTCGACTTTCCTCCCCACACTGGGAGGTGAGGACTGTCAGCTGTAATGCCATTCAAATGGAAGGCACTGTTGCTCGTTGCGGATAGGTGTAACTCAGGGGTCCACCTGTCACCTGATTCTCTGCCAGGCCAGCTCAGAGTCTGTGGCCTCTGTCGGTGCTTAGGGACCTGAAGTGCCTGTGAACATCATACCCCCAAAGGTGGCACAGCTGTCCATGAGCTGGGTTTTCCGTCGGCTTGCATGGCACTTGGCATTGTCAGAACACAGGGTTTTCGTGAATCCTTCCCCTGTCCCAGGGTCACCAGATGAGATGGGAACGGAGGTGGAAAGAAGGAAGCTCCTAGTCATCCTGACCGCAGTTAAAATCTCTGCTCCTTCGATCATGAGCTGCGCAATGTTAGGCAGGTCAGTCAGCTCCTGAGCCCCAGCATTCTAGTCTGTGAAGCAGAGATAGTAATTCCTACTTGGCAAGGGGGTACTAAATAGCCAAGGCAGTAAAGTGACTGGCACATGGGAGGCATTCGACAATAATATCCTTGTTATTCAGAGCAATGTTCTCATGCCCTTAGATCACTTACTTTAAATAAGTAGACCGGTGGTTCTCAAAGTGTGGTCCTTGGGCCAGCATCATCAGCATCACCTGGGAACTTCGAGAAGCAAATTCTCCACCCAATACCTACTGAATCAGAGACGCTGGGGCTGGGGCCCACAACGTGTGTTTTCACAAGCTTGCTGGGGGTTCCGATGCATGATGAAGTTGGAGAACCTCTGAATTAACTAGAAATATTTTTCAGAACCACATGTTCCAAGGTCTTTTCTTTTGCCTGATTATGCACCCTCGCCCCTGCAGATGCTGGGGGAGGGCTTACAAACAAGGCGATGAGGTCAGAGCCGATACTTGTCAGCTGGGGTTGGGGAGCACTGGTTTGCCCGAATTCGAGAGAAAGGGATCCGGGACCCCTTGAGCCCCATCCTCCTGGAACAGACAAGGGCCTTGATCAATGTTCTAGGTATTGCTTTTCACCTGCCCTCTGGAAGGACTGCCCTTCTCCACTCACTGGTGTGTGTACAGACCCTGCGCCAATCTGTTCTCCTCCGCCCCGTCAGACATTTCTTTCACCTTTGCTTCGTTGCCCACGGAAGTGCTGGCTGGATCCTCGGTGATAGATGTGAATACTATTTTCCAGGTACGTTGTGGGAATGTATTCTGTAAACAGACACTGCCAACCGGCCAGTTCTTTGCCTGAAGCCCAGACAGCATTATTAGTACGTTTGGAGACTCTAATTTTAGGGGAAAACCTGTCACTGTGGTGTTGCCGTGCTCTGTCACGCAGCCTTCCACAGCACATGCTGATCTCTTTCATGTGGTTTGTTATTCTGATGCTGAATTATTGAATGGGCTACATCCAGGCAACTGATACAAATAGCATTCAGCGTTGCATTCTGTGCCTAGACATCATTCCTGGGGGCTTCCTAGGTGGGAGCCATTCCACAGGGGCTGCGAGGTGTTCAGCATCTGGGGCAGCCTCTGTTCTGAAAACAGATCATTTCAATCACCGACCCAGAGTTCTGCAAATATCCGGACATCACAGCTGAACTCAGGATCGGTGTGAGTTGTGTGGTGTGGAGCTCTCAAAGTTTTGTGTTTCTTTTCAAAGGTAGTGTGGTTTTGGAGGGAGGCAGATCTGGGGTTGAGTCTGATTCTGCCACTCCCTGGCTGTGTGAGCTGGGGAGAGTTACTTGACATCTCTGGGCCTCATTCCCCTTATCCCTCAAGTGGGATATAAACTCCTGCAGGGCTCTTAGGAAAATTACAAGAGATGCTATAGTGGGGCCTCTGGCCCTTGGTAGGCAATCCGTAAGCTATAAGTCTTCTTGTTTTGGGGTTTGCCTCTGGGCAAGGCATTGGGAAGACAACACATATTATCCATGGAAAAAAATAACTTTGGAGGAGCTGTTTTGATGGAGGAAAGATTAAAAACGATTTCAGAACTAGAAAGCAGAGGTCCTTCCAGCAACGTTTGGGTTTCTTATTTCAACATCCATCACAAGGTGTATCTCCTGGTGAGTCCCACAGGGGACTCTTCTGGACAGTGGGTGAGAGACAATGTACCCCGCAACTGTGCCCTTGAAGCACTGTCCAGCCTGACAGCCAACCGTGGAGCTGTCTCAAGATGCTGGTGAGCTGGGCTGCACGTTGTAACCTAGGAAACGTTTGCCTGGAATCAGTTGGCTGACAACACCAAAAGCTTTGGCTAGCTGAGCAAAGAGTTAGAAGAATAGGTTCTGGACTTTTTCCTGCGATCTCATAGGCTCGGTCACTTGAAGCCTTTGTGATAGATGTAGCTGTCCAGATGAGAGGGCCAGGTGAGAACGTGCCTACAGCCCCTGTGGGCAGTCCAGGAAGCAGAGCACTGCTGCTGCAGGGCATGGCTGAGATGCAGGCCTGGCTGGGGACGGGCATGGGAGTCCCGGATGTCCACGATTCCTGAGTGTGCACAGCAGATCAGGTACTCTGAATGCAGAGTTTGTGATTAGGGGAAGTCACACGGGCTATTCCTTTTCTTTGTTTTTTCCTTTTAGAGACAGGATCTCATACTCCCAGGTTGAAGTGCGGTGGCGCAATCATAGCTCACTGCAGCCTTGATCTTCCTGCCTTAGCCTCCAAGTAGCTAAGACTGCAGGCGCGGGCCCCTGTGCTTGGCTAATTTTCTTACCATTTTTTTGTAGAGATGAGGTCTCACGATGTTGCCCAGGCTGGTCTCAAATTTCTGAGCTCAAGTGATCCTCCCATCTTAGCCTCCCAAACTGTTGGGATTACAGGCGTGAGCCACCATGCCCAGCCCACATGGGCTACTGGTAAGCATGAAGCAGAATAGTATAATCAACTTTTACAATCTCCTAGATTCTTTCCAGCATGATGACAGTTTTTAAAAATTTTATGAAAACTTGCTTTGAGCATGTTTTTTATTATGGTAAAAAATACATAGCATTAAATTGACCATTTTCTTTCTTCTTTCTTTCTCTCTTTCTTTCTCTTCCTTCCTTCCTTCCTTCCTTCCTTCCTTCCTTCCTTCCTTCCTTCCTTCCTTCCTTTCTCTCTCTCTCTCTCTCTCT